>NC_073744.1:4914104-5248231 GCF_029784135.1 Toxorhynchites rutilus septentrionalis
GATGTCTTATTCTTGTTAGGAAATAAGATGAGCGTTTATCAACTTTCATTGAGCGGATTGCCTCTATTGAGCTGAGACTGTCTGAAAAAATAAAATAGTGGTCGATGGGCAATGTTTCAATGATCCCTAATGCGTAATATATCGCACCCAGTTCAGCGACATACACGGAACAAGGATCTTTGAGTTTGAAAGAGGCACTGGAATTTTCATTGAAGATGCCGAAGCCAGTGGACCCGTTTATGAATGAACCGTCAGTAAAGAACATTTTATCAGATCTAACTTTCCCATATTCTGCCGAAAATATCGGCGGAATAGAATCGGAGCGTAGATGATCTGGGATTCCATGGATTTTTATTCCAATGGACAGATCAAAAATGACAGAGGAATTGCAAAAGTATGGGAAGCAAACTTGGTTGGAGATGCCTGGTGAAAGGTGCACGTCGTGGGTAAGGTACTCACGGTATAAAGACATAAAACTTGACTGAGGAGTCAGCTGGAGTAGATTTTCGAAGTTATCAATCACCAATGGATTCATGATCTTGCAACGGATGAGAAATCTGTAGGATAATTCTGTGAACCGAAGAGTAAGCGGGCCAAAATTTCGAGACTCATCGTATGTGTCGAATGCAAACACCCCATGGCTATACGCAAGCAACGATATTGTATCCTCTCCAGCTTGAGAATATGAATCCTGGCAGCTGATCGGAAGCAAAAACTGCCATATTCTAACACTGACAATATCGTTGTTTTGTACAACTGAATGAGGTCTCCTGGATGGGCACCCCATCATGTTCCGGTTATTGTTTGGAGAAAATTGATTCTTTGCTGGCATTTCAGTTTCAAATACGCAATGTGTCTCCACCAGGTACATTTAGAATCAAAATATACACCCAGGTATTTGAAAAACATAGAGTGTTGGATCGTTTTGCCGGATAGGTAAAGCTGGAATTGGGCGGGTTCGTGCTTCCTAGAAAAAACGACCATTTCAGTTTTCTCCGTAGAGAATTCGATACCCAGCTTGAGGGCCCACGTGAACAGATTGTTCATGGTATCTTGCAACGACTTTTGCAGAGCGACGGGATTAGTACCCGTGATGGAAATAACTCCATCGTCTGCAAGTTGTCTCAGCGTGCAGTCTCTAGTTAGACAATCATCCATATCATTGACGTAAAAACTGTACAAGAGGGGGCTTAGGCAGGAGCCTTGCGGTAGGCCCATAAAACTGTAACGAGAAGATTTTGAGTTGCCATGAGAGAAATTCATGTGCTTTTCTGACAGTAAATGGTACAGGAAATTATTCAGAATTGGTGAAAGTCCACGATTATGAAGCTTCTCTGAGAGAATTTCCATGGAAACTGAATCAAATGCCCCTTTGATATCGAGGAAAACGGAAGCCATTTGTTCTTTGCGAGCAAATGCGATTTGGATTTCAGAAGATAGCAGCGCGAGACAATCGTTCGTCCCTTTACCTCGGCGGAAGCCAAACTGCGTATTTGACAGCAAATTGTTCGTTTCGACCCACTTGTCCAAACGAAGTAGAATCATTTTCTCTAACAATTTTCGAATACAGGATAACATTGCAATCGGCCTATACGAGTTGTGATCGCAAGCCGGCTTGTTGGGTTTTCGTATGGCTATCACTCTCACTTGTCTCCAGTCATGCGGGACAATATTCAGCTCCAGAAACTTGTTGAACAAGTTCAGCAAACGCTGTTTTGCCAAGTCGGGAAGATTCTTCAACAAGTTGAATTTAATCTTGTCCGACCCCGGAGCTGAATTGTTACATGAGAGGAGGGCAATTGAGAATTCTACCATCGAAAAATTCTCATAATCGCATTGGAGCGGAATATCGCGTACGACGCTTTGTGCAGGAACAGAATCGGGACAAACCTTCCTTGCAAATTTGAAAATCCAACGGTCAGAGTATTCCTCACTTTCATTGGTATGGTTCCAGCCACGCATTCTCCTAGCCGTATTCCAAAGAGTACTCATAGCGGTCTCCCTTGACAAACCATTGACGAATTTCCGACTTATGGGAATCGTGATATGCAAACACTTTTAAAAACTAACTACTTTCAACAATTTATTCACTTATCACTAATCACACGGCACCACCGGTGCTCCACAAGAACTGCACAGCGAAAAAGAGGGCGAGCCATGCGCTCGCGGCCCTCTTATGACTGCATACTGCTGACGCTGCACGCTCCACGTTGTCGACCGTAGGTTGGCGGACCCGAGTGGCGTGATGTACCAAACGGTTCCGTAACGGCTTCCCCCTTAGCTGAAAGACGTCCTCGGCTTTCGTCTACTGCTGAAGTATCAGCGGTACCTCTCTGGACTCGGGATGGGCCTCGGTTGATGCGATGGTATCCTGTTCGATGACTTCTGGTTTGCTGTTGGTAAGGAGTGTCTTCCAGGCGGCGAATTTCAAAACGATGATTATGGATGAACCCAGTATGCAGATTAGTAAAGTTGATGAGATTACGGATGCTATCCATCCCAGGAAATGAAGTTTCCAATGGAGGTTTTCGGCTGTCAGGTTAAGGTGTGTGATATGGTTACGCTGTTCCATATGTAACTCCTGTAAATGTTCCAACGGAATGTGGTTAAATAGTTTGGTTGGATTTACCTTCAATCCCGTGGTAGGTATGAACGGCTGTATCTCCATGTTTGTGTTGACATATTCCTCGTCATCCAATTTCAGTGTACAGTTTGAGTATTGGATTAGGAACGACCCCTGTAGAGTGCGTTGGGTGACTGAACAGTTTGACGAAAGTGTTACATTGATTGCATTGACGACTATATTGCCATCATTGATTTTCCGAATAGTTTTGTTTCCGTAGGTGCGTTCTATGGGACACTCTGCTGTATTTCCGGAGACCAATTGTTGCATACAACCCGTCAAAGGTTCTAGATCCGTTGAGGAACATATAAACATGGCGTTGGCTTTGGAACAAGCGCTTTTTAACATGAATGATTTCTGTCCTTTCAAATAAAACTGTGTTTGTAGGTGGACTCTGTGGTGATCTACAATGACTGGTTCAATGAAGTTGAGGGTGTACTGTACATTTTTGATCCTGGGTATCTTCAGTATGTACATGAAAATTTCGTTGTTTAATACTGCGTAGGCATTGGCAGTACTAAGTATGCTATCGACCGAGTTAAGCCCGAAACCGTCATTAATGAGGGAATGATGAATGGTTTCCAATTCGTCGAGGTGAATGATGCGGCTGCTTGGGATACTCCGTCTCGCTAATGTGATCGCCTCTTCGATTATGTCTAAGTGGTATAATAGCTCATCAATTTTGAATATTAATTCTAATACATCAAAGCCCTCTAAGGAATGTATTACATTTTCCTCATTTTCCAGTATGACGTTAATTGCTTTTGTAATGTTGCTCATTCGTGAATCGAAAGCACTATTGATTCTTATTTGCTTGTTATTCTCGCTAATTAATGAATTTAATGACGAATTTATAATCTTAAGGTCGTCTGCATCAGGGCTTCCCGATACGTATTTCCAGGCCTTTCCGAGAGATTCCCATCGTTTTCTCCTACGTAGTGGTTTTATTCGGTTGTAACTCAAGTTTATTTTGTCTAATTTTGCTTTAACTATTGACTTAAAAGGCGTTTGATTCGACAATCTCTCCATAGAAACGGCGTTAAAGCTTTCTACAATTGTTCCAATTGAGGTCAAGTTTATGGGGTGCACAATTCGCAGAGAACTAGTGCTTATTTTAGCGGGTCCTAACGGAACTATAATGATCGGACTCTGATCCAGGGTATGAATTCTCAAGTCTGAAGTGGCCATCCCTACCAGCGTAAGGAGCCACAGTATTCTGCAAGAAAATATAAAGTGTTGTTTTAGTTAGCTCTTTTCATATCTAATTTGTGAATTTTGATAGCCTTTTCATCTGTTACAGTTTTGCTGGTTTGACTTTGGATTTTAATTGGCCTAAATCTATTGGTGTAAGGGGTCGGCTTTCCTTTCCCTTTAACTAAAGCTTCACTGATGGTGAGGTTTTCATATTCTTTATTGTTTTGACTTTCATTTTTCTGATTGTGTGTCCTCGCTTCTAACGCAATATTTTCCCTGGCAGTTAGTATTATTTTTGCTTTCTGTGTATTTATATCCTCCGGGTTCAATGAATGAGAATTTCCAAAAATTATATCCCTAGGTCTTAATTTCGTAGTTGAATGTTTGGTATCGTTATATAGGGCAGTTACTATGGAGAGCCCTTCGTATAAGGTTAGTTCTTCAAGTTTTCTCCTGTTTGACATGTACATTTCTAAAAGCGTGTTGTGGTATCTCTCGACAATGCCATTGCTGTTACTAGTACTGGCAAAGTGTATATCAATATTTTGATTTTGGAGAAAGGTTTTGAATTTTGAGCTTCTGAAAGATGTGGCTTGATCACATGTTATAGTTTTTGGTAGGCCGAAAATTTTAAAGTATTTTGTAATTACTTCGATCAGCTCATCCGCCGTTTCATTCTGGATTTTGAAAATTTGGGCAAATTTGGAAAATGCGTCAACAAGGGTAAGGAATTTTTCACCCTCCTTGACGTACACGTCAATGAAAATGTTCTCTAATGGTTTGTCGTATGCTCTTCGAGTTATTGGAATTTTGAAGGGACGTCGTTCGTATTTCGCGAACTTGCAGTCCTCACAATTTTTTGCGAATGATTTGATCTTCGTAATCATATCGGGGAAGAAAACTGACTGACGAATCTCCTCGTATGTGAGCTTCCAACTTCTGTGGTTAAAATTATGGCTCTTACGAATAAATTCCTCTTGATCAGTTTTAGAAATAAGATCAGGGAGTTTTAGATTGCAAAATTGTACTTTCATGCCTTTGAATTGATCTTTCATTATTTTAGAACACAATTGTGCAATCTCTAGGGGAGCGAATATACCATTGGATATGGTCGGGGAAAGATAACTTTTAAGAATGTTTCGGATTTCATCTTCGGAATATTCTCCACGGTTGAAAGTATGCCTGCTGTAACCTGAAAATATAGAATAAAATATGTGAGCCGATTTTCTAGGATCGTTTGACACATTAATTATCAGCTGATTCCTAAACTTGTTAATTATTTCTGGTCCATATATCGGGTCATTTTCATAAAGCTCGTTTTGCAAAACGGTTTGAATATTTAGTTCAGATTCGTCAGCTCGTGGTATCCGGGATAAACCATCGGCCACTACATTTTGTTTTCCTTTTTTGTAAACCAACTGGAAATCGAATTGCTCCAGGTATAGCCGTTGGCGAGTCACTCGTCCTGTAGCATCTGTTAACTTGATTTCCTTAGTAAGAGGCTCATGATCTGTGTATATGGTAAACTGCCTACCATACAGATATGGCCGGAACTTTTTAGCTGCAAAATAGATAGCTAACAGTTCCTTGGCGGTGGCAGAATATTTCTCTTCCGCCTTTGTCAATGTTCTTGATAGATAGGCAATGGGTTTTTCACCTCCATTCACTATCTGTGTGAGGACCGCCCCGATCGCAAAGTTTGACGCGTCCGTAGTCAAAACGAACGGCTCGTCAAAATTGGGGTAGTGCAATAAGAGATCCGAACTCATTATATTTTTCAATTCAGTAAAGGCTTTTTCATATTCCGGAGTAATTTCTATGGATTTGGTTTTTCCACGAAGCACACTTGTCATCGGCTTTGCGATTTTAGCAAAGTCGGGAATGAATCTTCTATAGTATGAAATTGTTCCAAGGAAGGATTTTAGTTCCTTCGGGGTTTTCGGAAGAGGCCAGTTTTTCACTGCTTCAACCTTCTTGGGATTAGGTTTAACCCCTTCCGTAGTAACCACGTGACCGAGGAATTCAACTTCTTTACGAAGGAATTCCGACTTGTCACACTGAACTCTAAGGTTTGCTTCCTTTAGAGTTTTTAAAACCTTTTGAATGTCTTTCATGTGCTCTTCCAAAGAGCTGGAAAAAATTATGATGTCGTCCATATAGACGAAACATCTAATACCTAAATGTTTCCGTAATACCGAATCCATCAGGCGTTGGAATGTTGCGGGCGCATTCTTCAATCCGAACGGCATCCGCACAAATTCGTATTTCCCATGATCGACGTTAAACGCCGTTTTTGGGATGTCAGCTGGGTCTACCTCTATTTGGTGGAACCCGCTGGCCAGGTCGAGCACAGAGAAATACTGCGCATTTCCTAGACGATCCAAAATTTCGCTGATTTCCGGTATTGGATACCGATCAGACGGTGTGATTTTATTTAATTTTCTGTAATCTACCACTATGCGGTACTTTTTCGCACCTGAGTTGTCGACCTTCTTAGGTACGACCCAAATAGGAGAAGTCCAGGCAGATGAAGACTCTCTAATAATGCCTGTATCCAACATCTTTTGGATTTGTTCACTCACTATTTCTCTTAGATGGTACGGATATTTATATGTCTTTTGGTGTATTGGCTTGTTATCGGTGGTCTCTATTCTATGCTTTACTTGATGTGTAAAGGCAAGTTTTTGACCTTCCTGGAAGAAGATGCTTTTGAATGGCTGTAAGGTCTTTGCAAGAAGTTTGACCTCCTCTTTATTTAGATGATCCGCAGGGAAATTCAAATTCTCTTTTGGATTATCGGTTTTTATAAGAAAGTCTTTATTTTCGAATGGTTTCGACAATATAGGCTTCGGTAGGCCTTTTGAATGTACATGAACCATCGCACTATTATTCTTTGCCAAGTAAAGTCCCGGTTGGACTGAAACATTTGCAGTAATGTTAAGCTCATCTTCGATTAGAAACGTTCCATCTTGTAAAGTTGGAATTTTCATGAAAGTTTCGAAATTTTCGTGAAAATTCATGGAAGAAGGTAAATACCGGTAAAATTGGTACGTAGATTTCCCAATAATCAACTCGTGTTTATCTGTATTGATCACGGCTTTCAAGGCTGCTAAGTTTTCGTACCCTATGAGCCCGTCAAAAAAATTTATGAAATTTAAACACATGAAATGGTAGTGCTCTGTTGACATCTTTCGGAAAAAGATTCGCGTGCACCACTTTATCCAAAATAAATTTTCCATTTTTGTTCGTGACGATGGCTGGCTGATCAGTCACTTTTGCGTTTGCCACATGTTCTGGATTCATATACGATTTGTTCGCACCTGTGTCTATCAAGAATTTTAAGATTCCCTTGTTAGATCGGTAGCGAATGTAAGGAATGAAATTGTTCAAGTTATTGTCTGGTCTTCCTCTCCTCTGTGAAAAGTTACTTCGCGTGTATTTTGCACTTCGCACTCGGTCGCGTTATTGTCATCATCGTCATCATCATCATCACTATCCACGTCAACCTCGTTGGTGTTATGTTCCACGCGCGGTTTAAATTGCTGAATCGGTCGTTTGAATGCAGTTTTTGCGTTCGTTTCTTTGGCATATGCTCTGTAAGAGCTGTTGCTGTTGTTGTTATTATTATAGCCACCAGAACCACTGCTACTAGGGTTACTGTGCTGTTTGAAAATTTGTTTTGCGGGTTTCGTTCTACTTTCCGCGTTTTGATTAGTGCATACAGCCTGGTATGCCTCTTCTAAAGATTTTGGTTTCGATTGCCTGATAATGGAGGCCAGGGGCTCTCCGATGTTGTCCAAATATCGTGTGATTGTTATCACATCAACTACCTCTCGAGCCGATAACGGGTTCGAGGATAGATTGGCTTTTAGCCTAGTGTTAATTTCTTTGATTTCATTAAAGAATCTCAAATGATTCTTATCTCCTTTCTTCAAATGGAACATCGCCGACAAATTAGTGGCGAAGTCCTTCTGGTCCCCATATTGTTCGATGAGAACCGATTTGATACCGTGAATGGTATCGGGATCACCATTTGCGCATAATATCACGCGAGCGTCCCCTTTGATTTTATTTTTTATTGCCCGCAAATATATCGAGCTAAGCGAGTCGGGTTGCCCGTTCTCGCCTTTTATTTTAAACATTTCGTAAAGCTCGTTGACTTCCTTGAGCCAACTTGCCAATTCCTTTTTATTTCCGGAAAATTCCGACATATTTTTAATAGGGTCGGGGATGGCATATTTGTTGCCCTCCCTGGCCACTACCAATGCTCGGAGCTGTTCAAGCTCTGTTTTGAGTGCTTCAAGTTCACTGGCTCTTGTTTCCGGCATGATTGATAATAGAGTTTTAGATGTTGAAAAGTAATTCACTTACGGTTGTGTTTGCAGCATCCGGGTGATCCTTCGACGGCTGGTTACTCGTGCGGCGGGATCTTCCACTATTTTAACACCTCACGATCCCACTTCTGACACCACTTATGGGAATCGTGATATGCAAACACTTTTAAAAACTAACTACTTTCAACAATTTATTCACTTATCACTAATCACACGGCACCACCGGTGCTCCACAAGAACTGCACAGCGAAAAAGAGGGCGAGCCATGCGCTCGCGGCCCTCTTATGACTGCATACTGCTGACGCTGCACGCTCCACGTTGTCGACCGTAGGTTGGCGGACCCGAGTGGCGTGATGTACCAAACGGTTCCGTAACGCCGCCAATATCCACGCTTTTTTGCTTTAATCAGACCTTTTAGTTTGGCTTCTAGAGCTTGGTACTTTCGAAACCATTCCACTAATCCAGTTTTCCTGAATTTTTTGAAAGCGGATGATTTTAAAGGTTTTTCAACTACTCAACGTAGTTGGTATATGTTGTATATAAATTCAATATAATATTGTTTAGGTGCGCACTAGAGTATGATAGGACATTTCTCAAATATAATATTGCAGTCATGTTTTCGGGGACAAATTATTTTTTTTTAAATAGATTTCTTCTGGCGATACAGTAATGATATTCTTCGTTCTATGCGATGGGCAAATCGATCAATTATGTTTCCCAAAAAATTACTGTAAAGTTGGAGCACAAGGAGCATTTTATGTTCTTTATTTCTTTATTTCATCAAACTATAGTAGACAACAATTACATACATTACATTACAATTACAATATACTTGAATAATTTATAGCTATATTTATGAAAATCAATTATTAGATGTATCATGTATTTTGTATTAATAATGAATTACAAAATGCAACGCAGCAAACATCAATGACAAAGCTGTAATTCACGAATACAATGATCTTTCAGTCAATGACTTTTTCAATAATGTCTTCGTCATTGTCACATCGATTACATTACTGTACTTATTGTACGTTCTCATCATTCTATTAAGTGGACCATTCATAGCATATAAAGTTCGAAATGAAGTTGGTTTGAACAAATTCCGTGCCCGCAAGGCTCGTGTGGGTGCATACAAATTTAGATTTTCAAGTAAGTTTTCAGAACTAATCCTGTGTGAAACTAAGTCAATTAAACATGAAATTGTGGCATTTTCTCTGCGTTTCTCAAGTGTTTCAATATTTATTAACATACAACGAGCTTCATATGGGGGAAGGGGTTATGTTGTCCAGCCTAGCTTTCTCAGGGCAAATAATAAAAATTGTTTTTGTACTGATTCTATTCGATTGGAGTGCAGTTCTTGATAGGGTGCCCATACAACACTGCAATATTCTAAAATTGATCTTACAAAACTTATATACAATGTTTTTATTGTGTATGGATCACTAAAATTGTAACTAAATCTTTTCATGAAACCGCTTTATTGATCATTGTATTGTAATGTTCGCCAAAAGTGAGTTTCGAATCAAGAATTATACCTAAATCTCTAATTTTGACGCATCTCTCTACAGTTCCAAATCCTTTTTTCAGTATTAACTTTTCGAGTCGCTCCTCTCCCATCGCTGATCTTAAGTAGGTCTTCAGTATACGAATAACAGAAATACTTAGTTCGACCGATGCTGTGGTTGATGGAAGTGTTAGTATTAGCTTTGCGAGTAAAATAATTTTCTAAAAAATATCGTCAAGATTGCTACCGGTCAGTGTTTATATAATCTCCAATATTTTCTTCTCGGCAAATTCTGATTTCGTATAGAACACTCGCAGTACATGGTTAATTTTACTTTATGAAAATTAGAGAATCAACAAAAAAGATCATGTATCAGCTGTTTGGGAAACTCCGTGTTGAAGAGTTCAAATTTCAAATAAAATGCTTTACTTATTAGAATAAGCAAACCGCATTAAATTTTCATTCGTCTTCCAACGCTTTTATACTCGCACATGTGTTCCTGATACTCTTGTCACATTCAACGTAGTTCAGTTCTCGTTGTTTTAGTGTATGGTACGAAATGTCGGCAAATGAGAAATTTGGAACGATTGAAGAAAATTGTATCAATTGTATTGTGAAATCGTATCACCATCCCACTTGGTGTCACCTAGATACATTGCTCCCAGACAAGTAGAAATTTCTTTATTATGAGTTTCAACTATGTTGATCAGCTGTAGGCCCGCTTGACTTTTTTTTCAACTCGCAATCGCGCTTTGGGGTTTGGATGAAAAATGATGCCAACGAAAGGAGGGAAGAAAAATATTTCCTTGTTTTTGAATTATTCGTGCAAGAGTGCAGCAAAACATGCGCCTTACAATTAATATAATCAGCGTTTGAAAATGACTGCTTTGTGATCGCCTGGATTCCTCCTTTATTTCCTGACATCACTCGAGCCCAATCATATGTTTGCGCAACCAACTTAGTAAGTGATACGCCAAATTGCTGCAGCAAATTGCTAAGGGTGCTCATACACTGTTAGGCCGAAGCCAAATATTTGACTCGTTTTCACAGATAAAATTTGACCAACGTATACCGATCAAATATATTCGATACAAAACACGACAAACAAATATTCAGTTATTGGATGCCTAAAATATTTTTTCAGTCTATTCGTCAAAAATGTCGGTACGTGATTAGGTTACCTCAAATATTTCAGTCAAAGTTTTACCATGTTCGATGTTTGAAATTGTTTGTTACTGTTGATAATTGAGGAATGGCAAAGAAAAAAGTGTTCGTACAAATTTCAAACCAAACTTTTTCTGTCAAAAAATGTCAAATATTTGACCTCCGGACAATCTGTGTACGGCCACCTTAACGACATGGTTAGCTAAAGCTGTGTCGGACTTCATCTCACAATGACACAAATCTTTCGACGGGAATACTTGTATAAAATTAAAAAAAAAAAGTTCAATTCATGACGAATGTCAAAGGGTCATGCGTTTTTGAATTTATATTTTATCATTACTATTCCCGCCGTTCGAGCAGCTTAATTAGCATGATCTAACGCATCTTCAATACGAGTTTTCCCAAACGTGCGGTATGTCATGCCATGTCATGTTGATGTGGTCTTTGGTAGCTGAATGAGCTTTTATAGCAGAAGATAGATGTATTCAAATTAGC
Source organism: Toxorhynchites rutilus septentrionalis (assembly GCF_029784135.1). NCBI lineage: Eukaryota > Metazoa > Arthropoda > Insecta > Diptera > Culicidae > Toxorhynchites > Toxorhynchites rutilus. The sequence continues at coordinate 4,925,422 of NC_073744.1, forward strand.
ATATCCATTAAAGTTCTAGTTACACGGAACATTAATAGATATGCTAATTTGAATACATATATCTTCCGCTATTTACAGTTCCTAACACAGGTCGTTTTTGTAGATTGTTGTTGGTTCCGTTCCTGATCCTGATTTCCCTAGTCCAGCCAATAATCTTCCGGATGAAATTCCGTCCGCAGTCTTCTATATCACACTCTAGAAAATCATCTCCCAAGGTTTCTCTTTTTCGTTCAAGGTAAGATAGATCAAACATACACCGTAAATCCAAAGAGTACGCTTTCGTGTTTATTTAAACCCTACATCCCTCTCTTTCTTTAAATGACAAGTTCAGTAGGTAAGATAATCCTTGAAATGGATAGGCTCAGATCTGTTTCTTTTCGACGTACTAGCTAGCTCATTAGAATCCGCAGGAATACCTATTATGCTTTCATCATTTATGGAATCGTCATTATTCACTGGTAGAGTCTCGGAAGAATTGTTCGATACATTAGTATGCGGCAGCTTCTTCAAATGTGCTGCACTTCTTCTAAATTCCTTCCCAGTCTCCTTTGAACGGATTACAACATCCGTACCACTTTTTCTGACTACATCAAATTCTTCTGTACTAAAATCAGCATTCAACTTATTTTCTTTCCTCACATGTTATAATCATAAAAGATTATTTGATTGCGATGAGTTTGTAAGAAATTTAATTCTGCGCAATTTTATATATATTTACAATTTACAAACATGTTACTTATTTACCTCTTTCAGTAATGAAAACTATAAAAATGTTGACAATGGTTGAATTAAAGAAGGAAATTCGAGAGCACAATCAAACACAAGTAGAAAAATGCACGATTCCTGCATGTGAGAACTACCTTGGAAAGCCCGGAAGTAAAAATAGGTGATTTGTTTTTGAGTTTTAGGTTACATTAGCATCATTTTCTTAGTTCAAAAACAAAATCCAGATGTCTCACCGATCGTTTACGTTTTGCGTTAGATCGCCAATACCTGATCCCCTACCTCTATATCACTCTTTCGGGCTCTTCGCTTCTCATCTGCATATACCCTTCCCTTCTTCTCTTTTTCAACAACATCACGATCTCTCACTTCGTCATATTCTGGAGAGGTAGCAAGAATAGTTGGTAATTTTGTACGCATTCGGCGACCAAACATCAGTTCAGATGGCGATTTTCCTGTCGTTGTGTGATTAGCTGCGTGATACATGAGTAAATACTGTCGAAACTCTCGACGCCAATCCTTCCCAAGTTCTTGTGCTATGCGTAATCGCTTGAGAATGGACCGATTTTGCCGCTCCACTTCACCATTCATTTGTGGCCAATATGGAATTGAATGGACTAAACGTATACCATACTCATCACAGAAGTTGCGAAACTCGTCAGAACTGAATTGTGGTCCATTATCCGCTCTAAGACTTTCAGGAATGCCATATCTAGAGAAAATAATCATTAACTCGTCAATAGTTGACGTTGTAGATATGTCGTTCATCTCAATCACTTCGAGATATCGGCTGAAGTAATCGACACAAACGAGCAAGTTTTCCCCTTCCGGGAGCGGTCCAAGAAAATCGACAGCAATTTGTTCCCAAGCCCGTGTAGGAAGCTGCTTTCTTATCATTGGTTCAGGTGGGTTTGGAGTTGTCACTAAAGTACAGCCCCTGCATTCTTTCACAAAGCTTTCTACGTGTTGGTCCATGTTAGGCCACCATACACAATCCGGAGATGACCTTTCATAACCCTGATGCCGGGATGACCCTCATGAGCCAGATGAAGAACTCGCTGTTGAAGTTGCTGAGGAATCACTATTCGGTCCCCTCTTAAAAGGATATCACCTAACCTACACAACTCTGTAAATATCATTCGGAATGCCAAAGGTAGACTAGGTAGGTAGGTAGAGACTACAGTCATCCCAGTATCCAACGCCTCAATGATTCGTTGAATTTGAGGGTCATTTTTGCTCGCACTTTCGATCTCGTCCCATTTTAATGCAATCGCTGAAACTGCTGAATTAGCTACTTCACGAACCATGAGTTGAATGCTTTTTCTTCAGCTTCCCCCCAGACAAATTTTATTCCTTTTTGTGTCAACTTTCTGAGAGGTTCATCAATGGTAGCTAAATTGGGAACAAATTTTCCCATGTAGTTGGCTAGACCCAAGAAGCTTCTAACCTCGCTGTCATTGTTCGGTCGACGGAAACGACGGTAGAATACCTGTGGAGCTTATATGATATCCTAGGAAATCAAATTCAGTTACTCGAAAATGACATTTCTCTTGATTTAAAACTAAACCGTGTTGAGCTAGCCTTTTTAGTACCTGAAATCGGATAAATTTGGAAAAAAAAAGACGGGTGGGTAATGTCGAGGACATAACCGGAGTGACGTAGGACTATACAAAGGGGACAGCTTTTGTTAAATATATATTTTAAATATATTGTTTTATTTTCTTCTCCTACGTGAATACCTACCTATCTACCTTAAAAATGGATTAGTTTACTGTTTACTCTTCATGAATATGTTGATGGTTCTGAAAAGAACCTTTGGTGTTGTGTTTTTTTTATCACTCGATATTCCCATCTTGTTCGGTTAAACCTTCCTGTTTAGCTATTGCGTTTGCCACTCGCCACAGCTTTCACAGTTGGAATATTTCTTCCCATCCAGCTTGTGACATGTTGTTCAGTAAATTACATTTGATGCGACGTGCCGGAACACTTTGCCACTCACTGAAACTAATTGTTACCTTGATGAGCGCCGAACCGAAGTTGCTCTGTTCTTGATGCGGGTTTTCTGATTGTCGTGAGCAGCTTTGCAAGCCAACTCGAGCACTCCGACGGCCGAAACTCTATAATCGCTGTTAGGTATACTGGTGCTCCGGCACCAATCCGTTCGGCCTAGTTATCCTTGCGGAGCAATCAGTGAATGCGACCAACAGGGAACTGGAGACTTGCACGGTTCAAGTGAGACTTTGCCTTTCCCTTAACTTGTCCTCCTTTGTTACGTCCACGATGCCGATGCCGTATATATAATATAATAAGATATTTATTTGGGGTCCGCGTGTTTCATACTCTAGCGGTACACACTCACAGGATAGAGACAAATCGGCAGACTCAGCCAGAGGGGCGAGTCCAACGAGACGAACGAATGAGCGTTAAAAGGGAGCGATGGCAAAAAAATACATTCATTACGATTTGTTCGCTCGTTGGATTCACATGCAGGCTAAAAAGGGTCCTTTTCAGGATCACAAAATTATCTTCAATCTAAAGAGTTTATTGTTTTGTTATCACTCGATATCCCCATCTTTTCGGCTAAACCTTGCTGTTTAGCGATTGCATTTGCCACTCGCCACAGCTTTCACAGTTGGAAAATTTCTTCCCATCCAGCTTGTGACACATTTTACAGTAAATTACATTCAATGGCACGTCGCATTACCACCACTCAGTATCGGATTGGAGGTAATTTTAACCTGTAATTGAACATTTGCGATGACAGTGGTACAGTGTCGACCTTCAATGTGGGGTCATAATTTGGACCCCGAACTCTATGTTTACAAAAATGTCCAACTAAATATGTCGCATTACTGGTCCGTCCAATTAGCTAAATGTCGAGATAAGTGTAAATTACTGTACTTTCAATCTAGAAGCAATTTAAGAATTGGTGAAAATCAATAAGCTCAGAACAACTGCCAAATTCACATACTCATCATATCCTGGCAAACAAATTATGAAAAATCAATTTGTGTTTTATTATTATTTTGGATATTGTTTTAGAAAGCATTGAACTGTATTTCCTAAACTCTTTTTTGGAAGGTTTAATGGCCCTGAAAAGCGCCTTGTTTTATGGAATGGTTCCAATTTAGAAAACTTTGTACTCGTGGTTTTGAAAAAAAAACCATTTCGAACGCCCTTGATGCCGCCTTGTTCTGAATTTGCCACCAAAGCAGTTTGTATAAAGAACAAACTTTTTTCTTCTGCTACCTGATGCCGTTTTGCGATTGCGTTTGCCACTCGCCACTCGCTGCAACTGCCTGTTGTCTTGATGTCCACAGAACCGAATGTGTTCTGTTCCGAATGCGGGTTTTCTTATCGTCGCGAGCAGCTTTACCAGCTAAAGGTAATATTATATTATCAGGCACGTAGCGTAACCGGCACGGCACGTTTCATGCAAGACAAATATTATTGCGTGTGTTTCAAATGTGCATGCATATATATAGCGGAACGGCTCCGGGCATACACAGCACGCTTCAGACAAATGCATGAAGGAATTCTCGAAAAGAATATTTTGCCGGTGCCGGGCACGAACTACATGGGCGAATAGCACCATACATACAAACCCAACGTCGAAGTTCGTGGTGTGGGTGCGTTCGTCGCTCTTCGGTACGACATCGGTTCAATCACCAGTAGCATTTCTCCGCTCCGTCTGCGCTGCCGGTCCGTACAGAGAAGTTGCTATGCCTGATGATATGAATACATCATGTATTTGTCTGCCGGTGTCGGTACGTGCCGTTTACGCTACGTGCCTGATAATATAAAACGGCCTTAACTCGATCACTTCGGCGGCCGAAACTATATAACGCGTCTAGATGGACTGGTGCACTGGTACTAACGCGCTCGGCCTAGCTACCCTTGCGGGGAACTCCAGATCAACACGGTTCAAGCGGGATTTTGCCTTTCCCTTCACTTTTCCTCCTTTACCATGTCCGGACATGGCTGCTTGGGTTGGTTTGTTGATGTGTTGTGATGCGAACCGATGTGGTGTACGGTTTGAATGAGAATGATCGTTACGGCAGCGGAGCGAGGATTTTTAAGCTGACTGGCTGGCTCGAGAATTACGCATGTGTGAGACTGCGACCAATGTTTCGTTCATTTTTTTCTTTTTCCTTTCCAATCGTGGTTCATTCTATTTCGCTGCTGCTCTGGTTGCCCGTTTTGGTCGGTTCGATTTGAGGAGCACAAAATGGACCAATCAAAAATGGGCACATAGTGCATTTTGACAATGCTTGATATTTCACAATTATTCAATTATTTATCTAAAGAAAAATGAAATGTTATTAGTTATGATAAATGCGTAGATATATTTCCTATCAATTGATGCAAAAACCTTTGCGATCTATTGAGAAATGCTCGAGTTATAAGCGTTCCAAATCTTGCATTTTTTCCTACTTGTTCAGTGCCTAGATTTCCATTTCACCCCCTATATCTTCCGGTTAGACGTAGTCCTACGTCAAAACAAAATCCATGTATGTATAACAGAAGGTTCATGTTTATTCAAATGAAAATCAATTGTGCATTATACCTTATCCAATCGCGCATCGTGTTCCTCGATTGTTTTTCCTTCTACTCCTACGTCATCGAGATACCAGTAAGCGCCCTCACAATCCGCTAGGATACCGTCCATGGTACGTTGGAAGATCTCAGGTGCAGAGACCAAACCAAAAGGAAGGCGCTTGAATTGATAGAGTCCACGGTGCGTGATGAAAGTCAGAATGTTTTTGGACTTCTCATCGAGCTCTAATAGAAAAAACGCATCTTTTATATCCAGAGTACTCCACACATTTCCTCTGCCTATTTTAGCCAAAACATCTTCAACAATGGGCATAGGATGACGTTCTCTGATCACTGCTTGATTAACACGACGTAAGTCCACGCATAGCCGAATTTCACCGTTAGCCTTATTTGCGACTACTAATGGGGATACCCAAGTGGCAGGGCCTTTCTTCTCCTCAACAATATCCCGTGCCAGCAAATCATCAAGCTTCCTGTTGACTGCGTTCTCCAGGGCAATTGGAATTCTACGCAGTGGTTGATAAATTGGGTTGACTTTTGGGTCCATTTCTATGTGCACCAGAACGCCTTTAATTTTTTGAAATGGTGCGTTAATTCCACTGACCACTTGCTTCACCTCTAGCCCAATTTTCAGGACACCTAATTGTTTAGATGTAACATCTCCAAGTAAATTTCGTTGTCCCTTCGCTGTAACGAAGAATTCCGCGTCGACATGGCGCTCATCTACTTCCACGGTTGCCTCGAATGTCCCAAGAATTTCTAGCGGTTCATCGCTACCGTATGCCTTAAGGATTCTCTTGCTTCCTTTCGTACATTTATGTATTATTACGTTGCTCACTTTCAACATCTCCCATGATTCGGCAGTAACCAAGTTCACATCTGAACCGGAATCGACGAACATAACAACAGGTACCCTTCCAATGCGACACTTAATTTCATTTGTTCTATTTCCAGTGTAGAAGGTGTAGTACACTTTCTTGTCAGGACAATCATCGGAGACTTCCTTTTCAGGAGATGTAGCTTCGACTTCATCATCAATAGCTCTTACCTTTGAAGTGTCTGTACGCTGATGCTGCATGTGCCGCTTACGGCAAACCTTCTCAAAATGTCCTACAATCTGACACCGACGACATTTTTGACCTTTTGCCGGGCAATTTTCGGCCTTTGAGATGTGTCCAAATTTTCCACATGCATAGCAGAGAGTTCTCGATTCATTTCCACTTCCGTTCGTAGATGTTTTACCAAAATAACGGTTAATCACTCGATCTTGCTTTCGTTCAGCCTTGCCACTGACGAACCTTTGTACCTTTCGAACTACCAATGTTCCAGCGTCACCATGAGAGCTGGAGTTACTGGTCATTTCCTTCTCCTGTATCCGCACACTTTCTAAGGATTCACCTAAGGCCTCAATGTCTGCTACTGACTGATCTTTTTCTAAAATTTTCCGACGAAGTTCTTGTGATGTGCATCCCTCAATGATGACGTCAGTCAACATAATCTCCTCCAAAACACATCGTACTTCTCGACTGTGTTTTTCCAAACCACAATCTGACAGTTGTTGTCTCAACCGTAATACAAAATGTGCGAACCGCTCGTTAGGACCTTGTTTTATGTTTCGTAGCTTATGCCTCTCCAATACGTTCTGACGACGTGGCTTGAAATATGAATCGAGTTTGTTTACTGCGTGATTGTACCACGGCTTCTCGAGCAGCACCATCGGAAAATCTTCAGTACCTTCCAGATTCCGAAATACTTTCTGAAGTTGAGGTCCCCCTAAGTGCAACATCTTCGATCGCATGAGCTTTTGATCCGTAATTTGATACGAATCGAAATAACACTCAAGAGCAAGCTTCCATTCCATCCACTGCTTTGCCAATTTGCTACTTTCAATCTGTTCGCAGCGGAACATGGACAAAGGTCGGCTTTCATCCATCTAAAAATATATATACAAATAAAAACGTACTCCGTTAAATGCATATTACGTTTCTCTATTTATTTATTTAATACATAAGTGAAGCTTTATGGTGGTTAGATTTTCTCTTCAACCAACTTCGTCACAACTATTCCGGGCCCCCTAGCCAAAAGTACGGTCCCTAAACATGAGTATGACCAAGCCATAATTCTGCTCTGGGGCCCCCTAGCCACGAGTACGGCCCCCTAGCCGTGAGTATGGCCAAGCCATAATAATTCTACTCTCGGGCCCCCTAGCCACGAGTACGGCCCCCTAGCCGTGAGTATGGCCAAGCCATAATAATTCTACTCTCGGGCCCCCTAGCCACGAGTACGGCCCACTAGCCGTAAGTATGGCCTAGCCATAAATATTTCACTTTCGGGCCCCCTAGCCACGAGCACGACCTCCTCGTATGATCTAACCAAAATCTTCGGGCTCCCTAGCCGCGATTCATGGTAAAATTACGGGCACAAGCTAATATTCGACGTCACGTTTGGTCACATATAATTTTCTTTGCTATAGCCAAAAGTAAAATCTCTTTCGCCGAAATCACTTTTCCCATTTTCATTTACACACCTCTAACACCTCTCACCGCGAGAAAACGCATAAAAAACTATTCAAGGAGCACCCATACACAAAAACAGCGCTCAGCCACGAAACCATACTCTTTTCCTCCCGATGCTCGTGCAAAAAAAAACACGCCATTTTGTTTCGCTTCGAAAATCACCGAATGAAAAATTCAACACTTCGTCCAACTGCAAATCGAAATGCCTATTAATATTTACCATAATCACTGGTTCCCTCGCTCGTCACCAATTGTAGATTGTTGTTGGTTCCGTTCCTGATCCTGACTTCCCTAGTCCAGTCAATAATCTTCCGGATGAAATTCCGTCCGCAGTCTTCTATATCACACTCTAGAAAATCATCTCCCAAGGTTTCTCTTTTTCGTTCAAGGTAAGATAGATCAAACATACACCGTAAATCCAAAGAGTACGCTTTCGTGTTTATTTAAACCCTACAGTTTTTATCTTGTTCAATTTTGGTCGTGGAATATCTATACCTATTTCTCTTCCACAATCCTATTTGCAAACGGTCTTTACAAAAGCTCATCAACAATATACTGTCCAACAATATCCATATTTTATTCTAAATTGTGACGATGTATCACGAAAAAACCCTCAATCGGTACACTGAAAAAGGCTGAAAGATATTGAATTACAACACTTATACCAAGCCATTCTTCATATGTTATGAATGAAACAATGTAAAATGGCAATTTTTTTAACCTTTTCGGACTAGAATGTTTGAAACCGCGAAATTTGTAGAAAAATTCTGATTTTTCTAAAAAATTCAAACTAGTTTTAAACCAAAAAAAAACAAACGTCATATTTTTACTCGCTGCGCCATCTGGTTGTAAATCCAACGTAAATTCGTCGACTGCGAACCTGAAGCAATATGCGCGAGCTGGGAGAGCGTAGAATAAGTGATAGAAACCAATATTTTGCATCCTCGTTTCATGCCGTTCGTTCTTCTTTACGATCAAGAACGCTTGTGTACACGGGGTAGCTAAATTCCTCATGATTTTCATACTTTCCATACGTTTATTTAATTGAACTATGGTCTGTGCTAATAAGCATAGTAGGGGCGTTAATTTTTTTTTCTTTTTGAAATATTAGGTTGTGCAGTTGCATAAATTTTCATAAATAATCGTGTTCTACTAGTCAAGCCCTTTCATTTGAAACCCATGACAAAAGGGTTTTGAGAAAATATGTAGTCCGCCATTTTGTAGTGGCAGCCATCTTAGATTTGCATTTTTTATGAATAACTGTGTGTTCTACTACCTTTCATTCGATACCCATACTGATGGAGTTTTAAAAAATATATATACAGGTCGGACTCGATTATATACAATTTTGGACTCGATTATATACAGTTTGCAAAAAAAAATTTTTTTTACATTTCAAATATGGCTAATTTCAAGAAGAAATGTGAAGGTGAAGGTAAGTTTAAGTGTCTATTACATATTACAAAATCGTGATTTTTGAAGATTTTGATTGAATTTTCACCAGGAATTGTTTATATCGATATTGCAACCACATTAAGAAAGATAAAAGTTGGGCGCCAAAGAACAAATTGTAGAGCGGTTAAAGAACTTCAATTTAATTTATAGAAACAATCTAGTTTAGTATAAATTATTAGGATAAAATTAATAATAACACATTAAAAATTATTAACTTTTAAGTTTGTCACTTCCAAAATGTTATTAAAATCCATTAATTTAGTTGTTTCACTATTATATCCTGTACTAAATTTTCTCATCTTTTAAATGAAAGCAACGTAATCGTCTTCCATAGCGTACTTTTGATGGTAGAGCCGGTTTGAAGCAACAGAGTCCGAAACAAAAAAAAAGTTCTATAACTCTGTCATTGTTGAAATTCGAACATATGCGTAGAAGGATTTTTTTCATCAAATATGATCTTCTATCACCTCCTGAAAAAATCTGGATAAATTTATTTTTTTCATGTGAGAAATGTGTTTTCTGACTTTGAGGGGATGAATCAAAAATCAAATTCCTCTTATATTTTTAAAAATCGAAAAACACTTGCAAAAAAAACAAATAAAAAATATATTTTTTAGACTCGATTATATACAAGATTCGATTATATACAGTGAAAAGAAATCAAAAACTGTATATAATGGAGTCCGCGCTATATATGACGCCATTTTGTGGTGGCGGCCATTTTGGATTTGCATTTTTCATAAACAATTGTATTCTACTAGTCAAGCCCTTTCATTTGATACCCATATTGATGGGGTGTTGGAAGAACCCATATTGATAAGGTTTTGATGAAATATATGATTCACCATTTTGTAACGGCCGTCATCTTGGATTTTCAAGATCATGGAATACGCAATTTTATAGTGACTGCAGGGATAAAGGTGTGTTCTAAATTTCAGATCAAGGAAATCAACAGGAAGGGGGTCAAATTTATATTAATGTGGGACAGCGCTACAGACAAACATGTTACAAACATACAACCATACAAACAGGACAAACAAAAAAAGCCGTTTCAAAATGGAGTAATGTCCGTCTGTCTTTCTGATCTTTATGGACTTTATGGACTTTATGGAGAGGTTTTAGGGTGCAATAAATGTTTCTATGGTGGTTAGAATAGTCAATAATTACCAGTAGATGTTCACCTGAAGGAAGGGGACCCATGAAGTCAATGGCGATATCAACCCACGGCTTCGTGGGTAACTCTCTCCTGCTCATTGGTTCTGGTCGGCTCGGAAAACCAACCAACTGACAACCTTCGCATGCTTTGCAGTACTCCTTTGTTTCACGATCCATTGGAGGCCACCATGCTCGATCTCGCAACCGTCGCTTCATAACAGATTCTCCGGGATGACCTTCATGTGCCAGCTGTAACATCCGTTCCCTCAATTTCTTGGGAACCACCTATTTATTACCTCGGATCATAATATCTTCTATAAAACCTAACACATTTTGGGATGGTTCAAACTGTTTTGTTACTGGGATTTTCCAAATTCCAGCACGAAGACATTCTCTTACTGCAGAAATCTCTGGATCATCACGTGAAGCTTCCTCAATTTCGTTAACATCTATCGCCACAGATTCTTGAATTGCCAAAATCATGAACTTGTTGTCCTTTTCGAAGTCATCAGCACCATCCGAGCAAACCAACCGAGACAAAGAGTCTGCAATGTTTCCGCTTCCTTTGCGGTACTTCACCGTGAATCTAAACGATTGTAATCTCAAGACCCATCGTTCGATTTTTGCGCAAGGCGTGGATGATGGATTGAAAATTACTTCAAGTGGTTTATGATCAGTCTCCAGTTCGAATTTTCTGCCAATCAAATATTCAGAGAATTTTTCTACTGTCCATACCAAGGCCAAAGCCTTGTTTTTCAGTATCAGTTAAGCTTTTACTAGCATAGCTGATTATACATGGACAATCATCAGTGTGATCTGCAAATTGTACAAGAACTGCACCCAAAGCAACCGGGGGCATCAGCTACAATCCTTGTGCGGAAAGAATCATTAAAGATAGCAAGAGTGCTAGCATTCGATATCAACTGTTTTAGCTTCTGAAAACTTCTTTGATGTTCATCCCTCCATTTAAATGGATTGTTAACGCAGATTAGTTCTCGCAATGGAGCAGTGATTGTTGCTAAATCAGGCATGAATTTTCCAACATATGTAACTAAACCAAGAAAGCTTCTCACTTCGTCTGAGGTACGAGGTTCACGAAACTTTGAATTTTCTGATCAGTTGGTCGTATTCCTTCAGAAGAAATAACATGACCAAGAAACTCGAGTTTTTGGACTTTGAATATACATTTATCTTAATTCAGCATAATGTTATTATCTTTTAATACGGAAAGAACGTTGGCTAGAGCAATATTATGCTCTTCTTCGGTTTCTCCGAAAATGAAAATGTCGTCAATATAATTGACGACATTTTTACACCCGGCCAAAATTTGCTCCATAGTTTTTTGAACATTTCTGAAGCGCAAGAAAAGCCAAACATAAGTCTTTTGTATCTATACAACCACAAAGGGCATATGAAGGTTGTAATAAAACGTGATTCTTCAGCTAACTCAATCTGGTGAAATGCATCTTTGATGTCAAGCCAACTGAAGTATTTGGCCGTCTTCAAACTTGGAAGGAAGCTTTCAAACGTGGACATCATATGATGTTCTCTTATGATAGCCTGATTGGCACGCCACATATCTACGCAAAGACGAAGAGCTCCATTATCATTGACAATGGTTACCAACGGTGAAACCCATGGTGCTGCTCCTGACACAGGTTCGATGATATCTGCTACGAGTAATTGGTCCAGCTTCTGACTCGTCTGACTCGCTGGGCTATTGGTGCAACGTCTCTGTTGATTGGAATAATCAGCTGAACATTTTTTATCGCTCGTACATTATCTGTTTTTACTTTCTTACGAGCTGGCTATGAAATTGGATCGTCATACGTTTCGTCGTTGATCGACACACTCGAGCGAAATGTCCAAACTTACGACATTTTTCGCATAGCTTATTACGAGCTGGGCACTGTTGATCATTTCCATAATGGTTCTTTTGTCCACATCGATAACAACATCCATTCGTTGGCTTGCCATTTCCATATATACGATTCACATTGTCTTGACTCATACGTTGAACTGTCATTACATCACCGTTACCATTTCCAGCAATTGCTTGAACTTGCTGCTTAATCGATTCAAACGAAGTCACAATCCTGGATACAGCGTAACAGCGTAAGCGTTTCTTCGTGGAGTAATCGTTCTCTCAACTCAGCCGGTGCGTGGTAAATGATTTTGTCGATAACACGCAAATCTCGACTTTCTGCTTCTGTTTTCCCAAAATCGCATCTTTTCACTTTTCGGTACATCGCATCAAAAACTTGGTCAATAGCTCACTTGTTCCCTCCGGAGTTATCGTTGGAACCATCTTACAAAACTCGTTCCGTTCGAACGAATCGTTCTGTTTCGGAGAGAAATGTCCATCTAGCATTCCAATAGCTGTTTTAAAAGGGTCTATTCCCTTTTCAGCATCTTCTTCAACGTCTGCGCCATCGATCGAGTAAAACAAGTCTTGCAATTCGAGTCCGCCTTTCGCCAGTAAAAAGTTTTTCAATTTGGTAGCATTTTTCTCTTCACTAGCAGCGACGATTACTTCGAAATTTATTTTCCATCGCAACCATTCTTACGAACTTGCGAATCTGGAAGATGACTGAATTTGAAGGGATTGATGTTCCAACTCTCCATCAGAAACGCTCAGTAGGCGACGGATTGTATGCAGATAATTGTTTTTTTTTTATGTTAATTATGTGACCATAGCAACGCAAAAACAATCTGAACGGTTTTTTTACCTTTCCGTTCCAATTCAAATCGACGGCTTGAGCCTATTTCTACTTTAGGTAGCGGCTTCACGCCTTTCCTTGCTCACGTGCAACGGATTCTGTTCTTTTCTGCTCACATGCAGCGGATAACACGCCTTTCTTCTGCTTTTACGCAGCGGCTCGACGCCTGTCCCTGCTCTACAGCAGCGGAAATAACCTCTTTCTTCTTATTGCAGCGGCTGTTGCCTATTTTCTGTTACCACAGAATCTTAAAAACTGACACTTATTCTTTTAATATGTGCTCGCTCTTACGTTTAAAGTGCGAAGAGTACGTTTCAGCTCCTCGTCGCCAGATGTGGTAATCCCAATTCGGATAAGATATAATATTCGGAGATTTGGTTTCTCAATCACTGAACACGTCTTACACTTCCGGAACTATCTTTATGCTGCCTTTCTTTTTTACAGTTCATCTCAAAGCCTAATAATATTTTATAATGAATAGCACACATGATAACCATGTTCTGCATTTTTCCCATACCCCGACAGGATGCAAAGGACACCAAACAGCTACCGCAAGATACCGACCAACAATTGCTCATCATCGATGCAAGCGAGCTGCTCCACTCGCAGATAGTGTCCGTCATCGCGCTGGCCGATGTGGACGCTTACGGCGCCGTTGTTGAAGCGTGTGGAACGTTCGGTCCCGCCGATCCCCATCCGTATAAACCCAGCAAGGAGGGCGAGATGTGTCTGGTGGTGTTCCAAAACGACTGGTTGCGGGCTCTGTACGACGAGTCCGAGCCGGGCAGCTATCTACTGCTGGACGTGGGCGTTATCGCTCAGGTTCCGGCCGAAAATGTGCGAGCATTCCCGCCCGGGTTGAGCCGCGTCGTTTACAACAACGAGGTCATCGTGGAGAGTGAGTTTGGAAGAGGAGGGATAAAACGGCTATTGTCATGCAAAAAAATGTGTTTTTTTGGGTTTGTTTCAGATGTGTCCGTCCTCGAGCAGATGATGATCGACGGCAAGTCGGAAAGCATCAACGGGAAGCTGATCAAAGCGCATGTATACACAACGGAAGAGGGCGTTCACGTTCGCATCCTTGCCTGATTCCCATAAGTAGTCTTTTTTCTTATGTTTACAAAGTCACACGACTATATTTTTTACTAACTTTTTGTATCATGTAATGTAGCGTTTTGAAATTGTGATGGCGGCAGCAGAGAGCTTTTTGTTTTTGAATCTATGGGTAATTGATTATATAAAAAGTTTACAAGACTCAAACTTCTTTCCGTATGATCATTTCTTGAATCATACGGAAGAATTTTATAGTATTCTCACGGGATTTGGCTCAGTCCGGACGAATATTTCTCGCTTTGCCCTTTAATCTAGAGAGTCAAACCGGACCTTCATCCAAAGAAGATCATGAAGCCACCCACTCCTTTCTTTGCTTCATATTGATGTATAGGGACCATTTCTCATCTCCCGTGAGGATTCGGAACAGAAAGCGTTTATGTTTATGACCGTATGTTGCTCGATGGTAGGCGAGAATGCTGATAAGCAATTCGAAGGCGACCCCTTGCCAAGCAGCAAACAAATCGTTGTAAAATCAAAGAAATATAAAACCGCTATGAATTTATTTCCCAATCCAATACAAACGACTGATTCGTCTGTAAAAACTTCGTTTCACAATTAGGATCGCTCAAGTTTTCGACTTTAAATGATCCTCTATAAAACGGATCTAGTTTTTTCCTATTTCCGTTTTTCAGATATACTAAATCTCCTATTTTTATTTGTATTGGATTTGCCAATCTATCAAATAATTCTTTTCGTAATTTTTTATGTTCTAATAACCTTTGTTTAACAATTTCGTGTGATTTTTGAAGTTTATAGTGAAATTCTTTGCCATAGAGATCAAAATTACGAACAGGATCAACATTTTCTTTCAGTGTTTCGTGTGGTACTTTAGCTTCAAAGCCAAAAACTAATTCATATGGTGTAAAAACATGATCTGTATGTGACGTGGTATATTATGAAAATGAATAAATGATCCCAGTCCGATTGATGCTCATTTACGAAAGATCGCAGGTATTCATTTAAACACTTGTGATTCCTTTCTAATAACCCAAGCGTCTATGGGAGGATTGGCTGTAGAAAAAGTTTGTTTCATTTGCAGTAATTGACATATTTGATCAACAACCTCATTCTTGTATTCGGTTCCCTGATCTGATTTTAATTCTAAAAATTTCCCATAAATTAAAATGAAGTTCTCAACCAAAGCTTTGACACTCACATTTACTTCTTTGGTTGGGATCGAGATGAAAACTACGTATTTAGTAAGTTCACACTGTATAGTGATTTAATTTTGGAAAAGGGCCTACTGTATCAATCGATACCACTTCAAGGGCTTGGATGGTGTGTTTGGTATTTTCAATTCTTCTTTTGTGTGTTCAATTATTTTTCTCATTTTGCACAATTCACAGGCCTTTATGAATTTATTTGTAAAGTTGTTAGTTGTTTTGAGGGTTAACTCCTGAAACATTCCTATAGCTGCATTCTCGAATAATTTTATCATGATCAGGGCTTGGAAATATTGAGCTTGTTAAGTAATATTGAAAATATATTTTTATCAGTGTAACGCGTTTATTCCGCTTGTCGATGTTGTTGTCATTCATTCGACGTGAAACAAATTTACAACTGTGTTCATTCGTATTCATTCTTTTCTATCTTCTCTCTTAGTTTAATGTTCGAGTCATACTTATTCGTTTCCTTTGAATTGTCAGGAAAGCTGTGACTGTTCATTTTCAATATCCCGATATGTGTGTGAGTTTCTCATTGAGACAGTGCCTTGCTTATTCAGTTATTTCTGAAGTTACTTCGAAATGGCAACGCAAATCGGTGGTTCAAGCGGAAATACCCACAAAAGAGCGAGATCTTCAAACATATTCACAAAAATTTGCCAAAGATTACATAGACTTGGACGGCGAAAAAACATTCCTGCAATATCGATCCGACGAGCGAATGCAAACTTTGTCAGCCAAAGCTGAATGTTGGCAATTTCATCCACAGTTCCGATAGCAGCATCCGAAATTACCTTGCGAATACGGTCTGTCTTGTCGTGTCTTGGACACCACCATTCTATTTTTTTTTGTTTGGTTACACGATCTCAACCTTATTCGCTGTTTATTTTTCATCATAGAATTAAATAAACCTATACCGTTTTGACTCATATTCCGAACCGACTCAAATTCCCAACACTTCATTTTGAAAACTAAATTTATTATTATTTTTTTTTATCCAAAATATATATTTTATCAAGGCTCATATGGCGACAGCCTAACGGGGCCGGGAGTTCAATATTTTGACAATGTTTGCTTAGACTATGTTAGTAATATGTAACCGATTACTCGCGGTTGACTCGAGGTTAGTATTACAAGTGTTCTCATAATTAGTATGTCGCAGTCTTCGATGCTCTGTACGTGTGCCCGACACGGGATACTTCCTATTGGGATGCAGCTGACCATTAATCAGCAACGCCCCCCTAGTCTGTACCCCATATCTAGCGTGGTGCGTCTTTCTCGACTCGAGGAATCCAGGATAGAATGGTCACTAGCCGGCGCAATCATCAGCTCGTGTAGAGTTGTCATGAGCGGTACAACCTTTGGCTCTTGTTGAATAATCAGTGGACTGCACAACCTTCGGCCCGTGCATCTGTAAAGAGTGTGTGTATGTATTGCCGCGACTAAGTAAAAGTTTATCGATCGGATAGGAGGGATATGAAACGGGGACACAACGAAGGAAACATCATTAAACGTTGACATCGGCGTTTCTGAGGAACAGGTATAGATGAAGCAGAAGATCAGGATCCCGGCAACCTAAGATATCCCGGACGGGGATATCCGATTGTCTGCCTTGTGCTCTCAGTGCTCTAGAGAGCTGAGAGCGAGCAGCATGGAACCGGATACACGACCAAACAACATGCTCGATGTCGTGGTAGCCATCGCCACAATCACAAAGATTGTTTGCTGCGAGCCCAATGCGATAGAGATGCGCGTTTAGGTTGTAGTGATTGCACATAAGCCGAGATATCACGCGAATGAAATCACGACCTACATTCAATCCCTTGAACCATGCACTCGTCGAGACCTTAGGGATAATCGTGTGTAACCAACGACCGAACTCATCACCACTCCACATGCGCTGCCAACTTACGAGCGTATACTGACGAGGAATGTGGAAAAATTCATTATAAGCAATTTGCCTTTCAAAAAGTGTGCCTTCTAAAGCGCCCACCTTAGCTAGCGAGTCCGCTTTCTCATTCCCCGGAATCGAGCACTTTTTTTTTTTTCACGGTTTATAAACTACAGAATATATGGGATCTTCTTTTTTACAACACCGCAAGGATTTGAAAAGACTGGCTCCTAGAGAGAATATAGGCCTCAATAGATACAAGCAAATCAGGACTAATAGGATTCCTCCGACATTTGAAATATAAGACCATACCGTCCCAAATAGAGATACATCTCCTATATTTGTGTCACTCAGATGACTAAATATTGTCTTGGTCTCATTTATTTTATCTTTGTGGGTCGATATCAAGTTAGGACTGTCAATAGTGAACTTTTGCTTCAAGCTTAGAGAGACCGCAGATTCATATTGGTTAACATCATGAGCGTGATATGCTATTTTACCTTGGTATATGAAGAGTCCGTTGGGGCCATCTATAATTTCTCTATTCTTATCGTATGACCAATACTTCCATTTTATTAATTGGCCTTGACTGTCTCGTGCAATTGCATTTTCGTTTCCCATCGGTTCATCCAGAGTAACTAATCTATACCTGCTTAACCCCATCTGTATCGAACCGTTGCTAACCCTGTACACACGATGCATCCCCGCAGATCTAGGACTCAAGGTTTGTAATTCAATGCGGGACACCGGGTTACCCAATATTAATTTCTCTCATACTTTTTCACATTCCATAGACATGAATGTTTCAATGATAGACCGCTCTGCCAGATGAACAGTGTAATCATTCTCATATGCTATAATGTGAGTGCTCCGATTACATTTGGGAAGGCCTCCCATCCAGTTGAGCACCGTAGGAAGGGAAGGAATATCTCGTCCCATAAGTCCGATCCAGCTTTGGTCATGAAATAGAATCCCACTGAGTTGACAGAAGTCCATGGTACTGATTTTCGAGCCTGTCGGCACATTATGATCGGGACTCCAAATATCCATCACTCCAGATCCCTTATACTTAACTAAAAATTGTATCTTCTCTAACTGAGAACTAATGCAGTTAGGTCGGTGATGGATATCCGACATCCAGTAGTGTCCGAAATGAACCATTTCACAAAAAGAGCTTGCACAATAACCAAGAGTGAACAATTCTGAAACCACCGTTTGATTGTAAGGATCATACAAAAGTCTTCTAGGAGTCACAGAAACAAAAGAGGAGGTTTCTGTGGAAGTCTTGAGCCAAGAGCACATCTCCATAGGGTATTGAGGTTCATTTCTGTCTCCAGATAAGTATCTTTGGATATTTTCAGCGCATAAAGCTTCGTTGACACGGAAGAATTCTTCCTTACGGACTGTGTCAATTCCACCAAAAAATCCTTTGGTACAAGTAGTCGAAAGCCTCAATCCTACACATATCCAACCAGAGGATAAATAATCTTTGTGGAGTGCTGGGAGATACCCCGTGATAACTGTAGCATTTTCTAATTTTGGAACCGTAGGGCTGTAGTGACAGTTGATGACATTGGGATTGAGTGGAGTCCACTGAACCTTATCGCTCACAGGATAGTACAAGTCCACACTGCGAGGATTTTGTGCTTCCCCCAATACAAAAAAAACGAATGAAAAAGGCAACTTGTATCATTTTCACCGAAGCTAATTTTAATTGTGTTTTATTATTTTGAAAATGTTATAAACAATTGAATAATGAGAACTCCGATATTATTTAGGGTATACCATTCCGTATAACAACATCTTATTTATTTTGGCTTAACATCTTTACAACAGCCTGATTCACAATTCTTCTCCAATTGTGTCCCTTAGTTGCAAAACCGGGCAACTCCACAAGTTTGAGAAATTCGTTTTTTCGGTTTTTGACGTAGGACTACGTCTTTCATTTCTATACCGGGGTGTAAAACCAAAGTTTCGAGAACGAAAGCGTTACGCTGGAGACCGAGATTTTGAGCGTTAATAGCTCTTAAACAACTGAACGAAATGGTATGATAAATACTTCATTTGAAAGATAAAATGTCTACGCGTCATATACTTGTTACTTTTTCATCCAAAAACTTGTTTCAATAGACTTAAAATTGCTTTCAAAACAGGCTATTGAAATCACCAATCGGTATATAAGCGAGCGCCGCTCGTAAACCCACTCAGTTATGATTGAACAGCGATTGGAGCATGTTGTCGCTGTTGTTGTGGAGCTAATTTCGTTTATCATGAAAACGCTGATGAACGGTGTCACCAAGAGCCTGTTTGTGCACCTAAGGCCAAAAGGGAATCCATCAGGAGGAGAGTGATGCCACGGTTCCGCTTGAAACATCGGAGCAGCCGCCACACACACACATACACGCGCGGAATTCTCGTTGCTATCATCGTTGCTGAAAAATAATCTGCCAGTTCCCCTGGGAATTGAAAAATACATTCATGCGAAAGAGTTTATTTTAATGTTTTCTATCCATATAACACTGCAACCAAATACATTTGGTTTTGTTATTTTTCAATCAATCGCAATTAACAGGAAAGCTTCTGAATATTTTTTTCCCCATCAGTGGAAATTTTCGTATCCAATATTGGATGCATAACATGAAAAACGGAAAATGTTTCACATCGCGAAAATCAAAGTCATTTTCGAGCGATTATTTGCTTTCTACTCATATAATGCTGCGACCAAATACATTTCGTTTTGGATTTTTTCAATCAAGTGCGATCAACGTAAGACCACGTCTTTTGGCAATTTATTAGAGGTGCAATGAATCTTTAGGAATTCCCGCTCTACGCGCACTGGCAAACAATGTTTACTCAACAATTTCTCAAACGAGAAATGGGTGTTGTGAGAAAGGATTAGCGAACGCGAAAACGACAAACGGCAGAAAGATACGTTTGGAGGTTGAAGGAAAGTGGCAGAAAACTTCTTCATTCTATCATTCAAATAATGTTATTCATACCACATCGTTTTGCCAGAAAGAGATTATTAATGTTCAAAGGAGGAATCGAGTCCTCCGAGGAAATTACCCAGCGCAAATTAGAGTCGACTATCGATTGCGGCATTCGTACACAAATAATTTTATAATGCAGTTTCACCAAAGTGATTTCTTCGGATATATTCACTACATCATGTCATGTATTTCATATTCTTCATTAAGAAATCCATATCCATGGCACCTATCGGTAACGAATTATTATCGAAACCACGATTTTCGCTAAATGCTCCTTTCAGTTCGGCCTGTAAAAAACTTTTCTGTACTCTAATCCATCAAATTTGGAGCCCTGAAAAGGGCCGTTGATTATATGCTAAGCTAATATAGCACGCTCTCCTCGGATACGATGGGCAAGCTGGATGTCCTTGGGCATGATGTGACGCGTTTTGCATGGATAGCACACAAATTGGTATCTTCGAATAAGCCTCCTGCAGCGTCATAACCGCGGAACTTTGGAAGCGCAAGTCGGTTTTGAAGTCCTGAGCAATTCCTCGAACCAAATGCTGCAAAGGTAGCTTGCGGATCAGCAGTTCGGTCGACTTCTGATAGCGATGAATTTCACGCAAAGTTCCCGGTCGATAGCGATGTGGCTTCTTCACCTATCCTGCGGCTGGTGCGCTTATCCGAGCTGCTTTCGTGTGCCTTACCACTGAAAGACTAACTAGCTATCTGCTTGGTCCCAAACAAACGAGTCGTCACGGTGCGAGAGTAGAGTAAGAAATGAACGAAAGCAAAGGAAGCGTCATTTTATAAACCATAAAAGTATAGAATCTAAATCCCACCCTTATTATATTCGTGAGTATACAGTAAGCTTATATAATAAAGAGGGTGGGGTTTACATTCGATTCTTTTATGTTTTATAAAATGACACTTCCCTTGCTTTCGTTCATTTCTTACTCTACTCTCGCACCGTGAGGACTTGTTTCATCGGGACTAAGCAGACAGCTCGTTAGTCCTTCGGCGGTAAGGCACCACGAAAGCAGCTCGGATAAGCGCACCAGCCGCAGGAAGCGTGAAGAAGCCACATCGCTATCGACCGGGAACTTCGCATGAAATTCGTCGCTATCAGAAGTCGACCGAATTGCTGATCCGCAAGCTACCTTTGCAGCATTTGGTTCGTGGAATTGCTCAGGACTTCAAAACCGACTTGCGCTTCCAAAGTTCCGCGGTTATGACGCTGCAGGAGGCTTATTCGAAGATACCAATTTGTGTGCTATCCATGCAAAACGCGTCACATCATGCCCAAGGACATTCAGCTGGCCCGTCGAATCCAAGGAGAGGGTGCTATATTAGCTTAGCATATAATCAACGGCCCTTTTCAGGGCTCCAAATTTGATGGATTAGAGTTCAGAAAAGTTTTTTGCAGGCCAAACTGAAACGAGAATTTTCGTTTGGATGCCATACAGCATCGAGAAAATTCCGGAAAGATCTAATCGTTGCTGAAAAATAATCTGCCAGTTCCCTGGGAATTGAAGAATACATCCATGCGAAAGAGTTTATTTTAATGTTTTCTAATTATATGGCGAACACAGCGACCAAATACATTTGATTTCGTAATTTTTCAATCAAGTGTAATTAGCTGTTTATTAGAGATAGGAAATTGCGTTACGAAAGGGGGGGGGGAGGTTCAAAATCCGGATTTTTGCGTTACGTAATTTGTGCATGACGCCTGAGGACATCGACAAGACAACATCGTTACTGAACGAGCTGAACGGCGAGGGATCGAGGTATTCATTACCTGGCTTGACCTGACCTGAAATGCAATCAGTTTGTTTTAACTGTGAGGGAGCGCAGAAAAGCCGATCGATCAGAAGGAGAAGAGAAGGTGACCAAGAGAGTATCAGCATCGAAATACGGTTCCTCGGGAAGACATAGAAGCAGCCGCCACACACACACATACACGCGCGCAACTCTTTTCGTTTGCTGGTTATCGAGAGGAAACCTGGAAAGAAATGATCGTTGCTGAAAAATAATCTGCCAGTTCCCCTTGGAATTGAAAATTACATTCAAGCGAGTTTATTTTAATGTTTTCTATCCATATAATACTGCGACCACATACATTTGGTTTTGTGATTTGTCAATCAAGTGCAGTTAACAGGAAAGCTTCTGAAGATTATTCTTCAGAACAAGGTTTTTTGTATCCAATATTGGATGCATAAAACCTTGAGTCTTCAAAGTAACACTCTCGTTTTTGAAGTCACCCAAATATTTATTTATTCATTCATTCAGGATGGATTTAGATTCAACTTCAAACAAATGATCTCTAAATCAACGATAGTCCTACGTCACCCTTGCGGTTATACCATAGATATAACCCACTTCCTGTTTTTAGAACTTAGATACATGGTGGTGAGAATCAGCACCACTATCGATCAATTCCCTATGAAGCACGCGTTTAAAAATCATGCTGTGCAGCAAAACCGGTAGCAAGATGCTACAGAAAATCGTTTTTCCTGTAGAATTTGAAGTTTTGGAGTTGGCCGGTTTTGCAACTGAGGGACACAATTGGAGAAGAATTGTGAATCAGGCTGTTGTAATTATAACAATATTTATAGGTATCAAAACAACATTGATGTTCAATAAATGTAGTTTTTAAACTGAAGTGTTTTAAATTTGAGTCAAAACGGCTCTTTTTATATCGGAATTGGAGTCTTTAGAAGCATTTCTGGTCAGTGGAATTGGAATCGCATATTCACTATGTAAATGAAAGCATTTCAACCGAGACGGAAACCTTGCTTGCTTGGACAATTCGAAAACGCCTCTTCCTCGACCTACACTGTCGCTTCCTTCACACTCCTCAACGCAATCCTAATTTGTTGTCTCTACCATGAATTTTCTCTACTTCCTTATCTTTCTCAACGAATTTTATCGTTTCGTCAGTGTCCGAGAACGATGTTGAACGTGAGAACGATGAACTGGTATATTAATATCAATGAATGACAAAACTAGGGATATTTCCCTTTGTTCACATTGCGTGAACGCAAAGCAGAACGGAAGAGAGAATGAGAGAAACTGGATGAATCAACTGTTGGTGGCTTGCTGTGAGTGTGAGAATTGGCGTTGGTTCAATAACGGTATCCCGAATGCAATGGTGTAATGATCGAATGTGATCTGAAATTCAATTGAAAAGATTGTTATGAAACAGATATTTCCAAGCACTGATCATGTGTCTCGTTTCACTTTGTCTCGTCTCACTTGAAGTGTCATCAGAATAACATACGTGTTATCATCTCTAGGTTGAGAATTTGAATCCCTTTTTATTGTCACTTTTAACTTTTCGTTACCCTTCCAGTTTTGAGATACTTGAAGTCATTTATGTATTGATCGACCAATCAGGTTCGATCAAGTTTGGAGAAGGCTAATATATAACCGAAAGAAGAGAGGGGTTAAAACAAAAACTAGCCCGTCAGCGTCGGTACGCTGATGGCTGGTTGGAAACAGCCATAGGCTAATGACTGGTAAGATGACACTCCATATGCGAATTGCATGTAAAGCTATTTGTGCAGTCAACGACCAACTGCTGCGCGATGGGTCGCTGACTGACATAGGGTTGCGTAGTTTGATTCTTGTGGGAGTGAAACTACGCGTGCGATATTTTAGAAAGAACGATGACATGTGGGATGCATGTTACGCGCGTTAGCAAGTCTCCCCGCGCGATGGTTCGGGTTCGCGAGACTTTGTTAACCGACGAAACTGAAAGTACCGACGCGGTATCAACTGTTCTATGGCGGACCAATAAAAGCACTTAGATGAGCTGATACTCGGCCTTTCCCGCTTTCTACTAAAGGGTGTGTCACATCAAATTGCATCACGGAAAAAACGCTGTAGAAATTCGCCCAGTAGACCGATCCTTTTTAAAATTTAAGACAGTAAAATAAAAACTATTAAACAACTTTTGGCATTTTCTTTTTATTCATACTTCGAGCCCAAGCCCGTATGCTCGCACCTTCCTCTTTACCCCGTCCATAAGGTTCTGTACAACGTCAGGTTATAGTTTTTTTTTGAACTGAAATCCATTTTCTCTTGAAGTCCGCCTCCGATTTGACAACTTTTGGGTTCTTCCGGAGGGCCTGCTTCATAATCGCCCAATATTTCTCTATTGGGCGAAGCTCCGGCGCGTTGGGCGGGTTCATTTCCTTTGGCACGAAGGTGACCCCGTTGGCTTCGTACCACTACAACACGTCCTTTGAATAGTGGCACGAAGCGAGATCCGACCAGAAGATGGTCGGGCCCTCGTGCTGCTTCAATAGTGGTAGTAAGCGCTTCTGTAGGCACTCCTTAAGGTAAACCTGCCCGTTTACCGTGCCGGTCATCACGAAGGGGGCGCTCCGCTTTCCGCAAGAGCAGATCGTTTGCCACACCATGTACTTTTTGGCAAACTTGGATAGTTTCTGCTTGCGAATCTCCTCCGGAACGCTGAATTTGTCCTCTGCGGAGAAGAACAACAGGCCCGGCAGCTGACGAAAGTCCGCTTTGACGTAGGTTTCGTCGTTCATTACCAGGCAATGCGGCTTCGTCAGCATTTCGGTGTACAGCTTCCGGGCTCGCGTCTTCCCCACCATGTTTTGCCTTTCGTCGCGGTTAGGAGCCTTCTGAACCTTGTATGTACGCAGGCCCTCCCGCTGCTTGGTCCGCTGGACGAATGAACTTGACAAATTCAACTTATTGGCGACATCCCGGACCAAACTTCTCGGATCACGTCTAAACTGCTTAACTACGCGCTTGTGATCTTTTTCACTGACGGAGCATCCATTTGTGCCGTTCTTCACCTTCCGGTCGATGGTTAGGTTCTCGAAGTATCGTTTTAGTACTCTGCTGACCGTGGATTGGACGATTCCCAGCATCTTACCGATGTCCCGATGTGACAACTCCGGATTCTCGAAATGAATGTACAGGATTAATTCACGACGCTCTTTTTCGTTCGACGACATTTTTCCAAATTTACGAAAAATTTACAGTGAAGCATGGCCAACGTGATCTATACACTCTTATCTGATTATAAGCGAGAGCTGAAGATATAATTCCTAAAAATTAATTTTCTACAGCGTTTTTTCCGTGATGCAATTTGATGTGACACACCCTTTAGTTGCCTTGCTATTAAGAAGGCCTATGATACTGGAAGGGAGAAAAGAGTTTCGCTCTTACTCTTAGTGCACTGGTTATTTACAGTAGATTCTATTGGCCTGATCCGACTTCTAGCTAGTTTCCTTACAATTTAGAAGGAATATTCACCTTGAAATGGGACCAAAGAAAAACTTCTGTATAACCAGAGGATTTTCGGATCTTACCAAAACAGCAGTTGATATTGAACTGAGCTTTATTCTAAAATTTGATCTTTTATATACAGAAAATTCTTAATCTAATTTAAAACTAAAAAGGGAGAGAAAGATCTCTCTATCATATTCAGATTACCGAAAATGCATCGGTTTCCCGCTTGACATGCGGGGGACTTTTCCATCTACTTATATTTCTATCCTTCGCTTGCAGTGCTAGGCTATATATGTAGCGCGGGTCTCAATATAAACAAGTGCATTATGCTCATACTTTAAATGCCCTGGATAAGTGATATAGCTTGCTTGCGCCTTCCATCAAGGTCATAAAATTCTATTCTCATGAAAAAGCGAAGGAGAGAAAAGACACATGGTTTTTCTTCAGATAATTTATGTTTACATCTGTTTATGTTTTCATGTTTTGGTCCTTATAATCTAAGGAACTGGAGTTCCCTAGATGCTTGCTATGAAGGCAAGACTTTTCGCTCGTCCTCTCTCGAGCGCTTCGTGATTAATCTAGGGAACTTATTTCCCTAGATGTCGGCAATTGAGGCCTGAGAATCACGGTTTAAATTTATTAAAGCCAGGGATCTATTTCCCTGGACTTGGTTGGTCTCTTATGGGCTAAGCCCCTTTGCGTGAACAAATCCCGGCTAGGGCAGCCACAAAACTTCAACCTCTTCCGGCTCCAGTGCGGTCCGGTGAAGCGAAGCAAATGGTCTGCTTTTCGGATTGGGATTTGTTCCTTTTGATTATACCTTTTATAGCGTGGCGCCTGGTTGCCAACGCTTGGGTGTATCCGGATTCTGATGCGTGACGCCTGGTTGTCAACGCTTGGTGGATTTTCGGATCACGAATTGAACTTTGAACTACGAACTTTGATTTTGAACTAACGAATTAGACTTCTGATTTGAACTGTTTGATTTGAATTTTGAAATGGACTCAACAATTGGACTGTTTGATTTGAACTGTGAAATTGAACTGACTTCCTAGGCCAGAATCCCCAGTATATATACCCAAGAATTCATTCCTAGGCGTTAAAACTATAAAGGAGAGAAGAGATCTCTCTTTCCTTCTCAGACAACCGAGCCCATATCGATTGTCTGCCTGCTATTTCCCTACATGTTATTACTACCCGCTTATCTCTGCGGACCTTTGTCGCTCTCGCTAGAGGGGTACAATTTAGAAAGTTTATTACTCATCGTCGGCTTAAAATGTTATTTTTGTTTATAGCCCTTCGTATATTCGATAATGGGCGAGGCCAGGCTTATTACCAGCAATAATCTTTCGCCTGGTGCCTTGTTGTCTTTGTGTATTCCAGGCGCCTTATCTGTCTATGCTGCCTGCTCACGGTCTCAAATGAACACGTGATTTCCTATCTTGTATGCCTGCGCTACACTATGAGTAATACGATCTATTCAGAGGATCGTGCGGGTCACAGATTTGTTTATTTATTTGTCCCTACTTTCTGGTGCGTCATGCACCGCTTGTCTGAAGCTATACAAAAGGAAAAGAAAAATAAGAAAGGGATGAATCACATGGCCGTATCTGGTGATTCATTGGGCTATAAATTTTCTATGCGCTCGTTTGCACTTCAATAACATTATTTTGTTTATTGGCCGGCCTTGCTATCTAAATTGGGTCCGTAACAGTCCTGCTATACGGGGTGATTGAACTTATATTCTGATTTTTCGGTCCCGCTATGTGGGGTGATTTGAACTAATTTTATCACGGCGGTAACAATAGTTATTTATGTCAGCACGGTTACCCGATTTGAATATGGGTAGTAGGAATGATTTTTTTCCAGACAGAAGGAAATATTGCCAGTTTTAGCGATAAATTGAAAAGCAAGGACAAAGGATGAACGAAAGCCGATGCCAACTTTTTCAACAACATTGGAGGGATACCATCCGGCCCGTGACCTTTAGATGAATCTAGACCCTCCAGCGCGATAAGAAGTTCATTAGCGGTAATATTATTAATTAAGACCGAGTTTGCACACTCGAGTAAAAACGAAAAATAATCGTAATCTCGAACCACGTTATTTGTTGTGTAGTTACCTTGGAAAAAACGGGCGAATTGATTACTAATATCACTATCATTTGATCCAACGTATTCTCCAAATTTCATACTTGATGGAAGACTATTAGATTTCATCTTATCGCTGGCAAAATTAAAAAATTTCTTAGGATCGGATTTAATATTATTTTCTATCCTTGTTATATACCTTTCATATTCTAGTGATATTTTCGCATCAAGGTTTTTACAAATATCTTTGTATATGATTAAATTATCCAAAGTTTCGCTGGCTTTTTGTTTTTTGTTTTTGAGATTTTTAATATCACGAGTGAACCATACTGGTGTTTTTGAATTTGTATTAGGTTTTTTTCTTTCTTGTTGGAACATGTTCGCTTATGATTCTATACAGATTATCATCAAAAATTTCAACAGCTTTGTGTATGTTCCTTTCATCTTTAAGTAGAAATGACCAATTTATATCATTAAGCTTACAATTAATGTGCTCGTAGTCTGCCTTTTTGAAATCAAAATTTGTCTCAAAATCGCAATCGGCGGGGCGTGTACTTGTGCTATCGATAACTAAACAGTATTCTATAGCGGTGTGGAATTTTTCATTTTTCCAAAGAGGACATTCAGCTTTCGAAACATGGAAATCTTCTGTGCAATTAGTAAACAACAAGTCTAGGAAACAATTTAGTTCATTTGAACTAGGATTGATTTGACAAAGACCTAGTAGGCTTGATTTATCGAAAATAAGTTGCAATGTCTCATTTTCGCCTACAATCGGGAGTAAGATTGATTCGTTCTCCTCGTCTACAATGAAATCAATTGTATTTTGATTGAAGTCCCCGTAAATATGGATTTTAATATTGGGGTCGAGTTCATCAATAAATGACTCTGCAATATTTAAAAATTTCTCATAAGAATGTTTTTTGGCAAAATTAGGAGGGAAATAGATAGATAGAAAAACATGTGTTTGGCCATTAATACATACTTTAACCCACACATCATCAAATTCTTTATGCTGTTCACTAGGAATACGAACTGCGTTTAACAAGGCATTTACAGCAATGAGTTCACCACCCCCCGATTTTTTATCACACAATGACAAATCCCGATCACACCTAAACACGTTAAAATTGCTACCAAATAATTCTTCACTTTTCACTGTGTCGTTCCAACTGGTTTCAGTGGCCAGTATTACATTGTACAGGCAAGCATTAACTGTTTTATATATTTGTTTCATTTTCGCCGCACTACGCATTCTATTGAAATTTTGACAATAAATAATTATTTCAAGTAAACCAGTATGAACTAAATCTTCAGAAATGATCTATCCCATACGGGGATGATAAAAAAATAATTTTATTTAACTTTTACTTTTGGAATTACACTCGCGACGTCTTGTCGACTTGAACACTAAAATATGACTGCTTAATTTTTTGAACCTAACTCCCTGACTGGCTACAGGGCACATCCATCCAATTGCTGCGTCAGGTATCCGTTGCCGTTGGTTGATGTGCGGTGTCGTCTATCCTGCTGGTTCAGGGAAACCGTGTCCGTTTCGCTGACAGCAAGATTGTCCACGCTGTTGCCAGGAATGCCACGTCGGCTTCTTCGTCGGTGCTGTTGCCGTGATGAAACAGGAGAAGAGTCCACGTGTTGTTGACGTTGCATTCAGCGGTGATGGTAATGTCCATAACTTCCCCCACCTTAGTTTGAACCGTCCCGGTTGAATTTACTGCGTTGAGCTGGGTTGTTGGATCCGTAGGAATTTCCTGATCGAACAAATTTCTTTCATGACGTGTGCGAAAAATATAGTCGCAAACAAGACTATACTGACGATGATTCCATAGTTTACCAGGCTAGTTTTTTTGTTAATAATTTCCAGATGATTTATCCTGTGGCGATTATTGGTTTGTAAATCATGTAGCATCTCCATTGGTTCCACTATTATATTCGTTTTGTTGACGGTAACGAAGTGTAGCGGAAGAATGTCGGGTTTCTTGTCGAACCTAAACACTTTGCTGTCAAAGCGGGTGTTTCCAATGCTAATAGAACAGTTGTTGAATGTTATGAAAAACGTTCCAGTAAGATTTTTTGGTCCATATCCACATGCATTGTTGAGCTGTATGGGGATGAACGCGTTCTTTACCAAGATGCCATTGTTTTCCATGATTTTAATCGCTGAGGTACTCGTATCACTGATGAATGTACATTTGCTTGGTTTACCACGGAGTAGCTGATGATAACACTCATCACATGTAAGGTTGGTAAGTTTTTCGATGCTGCACAAGAATGTGTTTTCGATTGGATTGCATTTTTCATCTGATAGGAATGATTCAAGTTACGTTTGGGGAAGTTCGGTTGACTTTTTAAAAAAGCTGAACTACCCTGAACGGAGTCACAATGTAAACTGACTTTATTATTTCATTGATTTACACGATTGCCTAAATATGCTTACACTATGGTTTTTATAATGTTTGCTTTTATGCCGAGTGTTGCGAAAAATGTGCCTGTGACTCGGTGCACTGGGTCGCAATGCTCCCTGCTGCTGGTGTACCGTGCCTGGGTGGTAACTGCTCCTCCTCTAGTGTTGAAACTCCTGGTTCAACGGTCAGGTTCTTAGCGATGGTGGTTGGTAAAAATGTACTGGTGCTGGGTCAGCGAAATGATCATCTATGGTTGACTTTTCTGGGTTGATTGTTGCTTTAGCTGATTGGGTTCTAAACTTGAAAAGAATGTAGATGATAAAGATTATGATCATAGAAGTTGTAAATGAAAATCCTCCGATTATTGTCCAATGGTGTGTAACTGTTATGAGTTTCAGGTTTTCCAGATGTTCCAGGTTTTTGTGGTGAAGTCTTTTCAATGAATGAATGTCGGTTTGCTGTTCTATTTTCCGCTTAACAACATTTAGTCCTGTTGAAAGCGAGAAGATTGGATGCTCAACGGTTTCTATGATTTGATTTGTAAATGTCATGTTTCGTATCGAAACTGAGCAGTTTTGGTATGTGATCAGGAATGATCCGATTAATCGTCGATTGGAAACTCCGCATGTGTTGTGAAATGAATCGTTCACTTGATTTAATAGTAGTTTTGTGGGACTCATTTCCGTTACTATTGGGTAATGCGCGACGTTCTCATACGTGCACTTGCTGTCGTGGCCAATTATTTATTGGATATGCATTCGTCTAAGGAAACATCTTTCAAACTGTTGTGGTTGCAAAGACTCCAGTTGCCTAATCTTGAACAATGGTCTGTTTTCAGGAAAAGTTTGTCATTACCGTAGAGATACTCATCTCCTTCCAGTTTTATACGTAATGAATCTGTTATTATAGGAGCAATTTTCAGGTGCTGATATGTTGAGTTGCTAAGATTTGGAATGTTGATGATGTAGAGTATAGTTTGTCCGTTGGTGCCTATGGTGACGCTTGCGAACCCAAGTGCCTCGTCTATTAATTCGGTTGGTATACCTTGATCGCTAAGAATTTGAATCATGAAATCTGTCTCTTTTGATGTAAGCATTCTATTATTAACAATTCCCAACTTTGATAGCGTAATGGAATTTTGAATTTTTAATACTTCCTGGTTGATAATATCTAGATTGAGAATAATATTTATTAAATCATTTCCTGCCTTAACTGCTCTGTGTGTTTTATTTTCTTCCTTAACTAGATCATTAATGGTTTCTGTCATGTTATTCGACCATCATAAAGATCGTCATTGATAGTAATTTGTTGGTTACTATTTTCGGTAATTTTGTGAATTCCAGAGTCGATAAGTCGTAAATCGTCTGCGTCTGGTGAGCCTGACATCCACTTCCATGCTCTTCCGAGTGCGTCCCATCGTTTTTGTCGTCGGTGTGCCGGTTGTATTTGGTTGAGGTTTGTTTCTAGTTCATCTATTTTCCATTTTAGTAAAGCTGTCATTTCGGGGTCGTCATTTTCTCTAGTCAGAATCTTGGTTTTGATGTCGTGTACGGCTAATGCTATATTTGTTGTGTTTATTTTGTTTATAACTTTAGACTGCCCTGTTACAATTTTGCTCTGGGATAGGTGTATGATTGCTACATGTTCTTGGTTAAGGCTTTGTATTTGCAGTGTTCCTAAGACTGCTGGGATAAGTTGATATTTTTTACATTAGATTTGTGTAGTTTTGCATTTTCTTCGTTCCTGAACGTTACTTCATTGCTATTCTGAACAAAAGTTTTCTTGAATATTTTCTTGTGCTTCGGTTTAATGATTTTGTCTTTTACATATACCATTTGCCCAGTTTCTAGTGCAGGTGCAGTTTTACTATTTTTATTTGCTCTTTCAAGTTGTTTGTGTTGGGCTTCTTTTAGTCTAACTATTATTTCGTCGTAAGTCTTCTGTCGTATTTGTTCTAGTTCGTCAGGATTAATTTGTCTGTCGGGGTTCCTTTGATTTCCGAATAAAATTTCCTTAGGGGTTTTGAGTGTGGATGAGTGGATTGTGTTATTGTATTTTTCCACTGCTATGTGGATAATGTTATGGGATGGCAAGTGAGGGGTGATTTGCTTTTGAATTCTGTATAGTTCTAGGATGGTGGAATGAAATCTCTCCACAGGGCCATTTACTTCTGATTTGCTATTTGGTGTTAAATAAACCTTGATATTCAAATCGAGTAATTTCCCTTTGATATCGGGTGATTGAAATGCGCGCTCGTTATCCATTACAAGGGAGCTTGGTACGATAAAGGAGGTAACTGTTTCCCATATTGCTTTCTCAATATGAACAGCATGTCGGGATCTAATAGGAATCATGCGACCATACTTACTAAATTTATCAATGCTAGATAAAAAATAGTTGGACTCTATTTGAAATATATCTATATGAAGGATTTGGTAGGGATGATTAGGGATTGGTGTTTCTTGTATAGGGATAATGAGCGGGTGTCGATCATATTTCGAAGTGTTACATTCATCGCAAACGCGTATAAATTTCTTCAAATGTTGTATAATATTTGGGAAGTAAAATTCACGTAAAATCTGAAATTTATTCTCTTGGATTCCGCGGTGGGCTCTATTGTGAGTCTCTTGAATTATTCTTGTTTGCTCATCTGCGTCTGTAACATCTCGTAATATAATTTGGGTGAAACGAATCTTGAGCAATCCGGGCCTGCTGAAATATTTTTTAAACACTTCCTGGATTTGTCCCAGAATTTCTTCAGAAGTATACAATCCGTTGGTTTTAGTTGGATCACAAAATTCTTTTAGAATAGTGGTCAAAATTTCTTCGTTCAATTTCGTTCTTCTGATCAGAATTCTACGATAGCCAGGAAATGGATTTGTTACTATTGTTTCTGAGTTAGTTGTTGAAATTTCAATTATTAATTGGGAACGGAAGCTGTTCAAAGGGGCTTCTGTTGAAATGATGTAGTTGGAATCATCGTCTTCTGCAGAGTGTTGAGTGGGCGTTAATGAATTTATCTGAACGCGACTCAAGGCGTCTGCAACTACATTAGATTTTCCCGGTTTGTACATGATTTCATAATCATGTTCTTCAATGAAATTTTTCCAGTTCATGAGTTTTCTATTCGAAGTTTTAGGAGAAAGATTGTATGTTAGAGGTTGGTGATCTGTATAGATCTTAACCTTCTGACCGTAGAGATATCCTCTAAATACTTTCAAAGCCCAAACAATCGCAAGCAGTTCCTTTTCTATGGCACTGTACGATTCTTCAGTTTTGTTTAAAGTTCTAGAGGCAAAATGTATCGGTCTATCCTTTCCAGGGTTTCCTTGACTTAAAACAGCACCAATCGCGAAATTAGACGCGTCGGTCGTTAAGCAAAAAGGTTCGGAGAAATCTGGATAAGTTAGGATGTCATTTCCGGTCAGTATCCGTTTTTTAGCACTTCTTTGATCTCCTTCTCCTCTCAAGAGTTTAGTTAAGGGTTTGGCTATTTTAGCGAAATCCTTAATAAATCTCCGATAATATCCCATCATGCCCAGAAATCCTCTAAGTTGTTTCAGGTTTCTGGGTTCCGGATATTTTTTTATTGCTTCGATTTTCTTCTCGTTGGGTTTTATTCCTCCGTTGGTTATTATATAACCTAAAAATTCCACTGATTCGTGTAGGAATTCTGACTTGTCTAACTGAACTTTAAGATGGGCGTCGTGTAACGTTTTCAAAATGATTTCTAGATTTTCGAGGTGTTCTTTGAGTGTCTTTCCCATGACTATTACATCGTCTATATAAACAAAGCACCGTTTCCCGATGTGGTGTCGTAATACGTCGTCTATAGATCTCTGGAAGATGGCCGGTGCATTTTTTAGGCCAAATGGCATACGAACAAATTCGTATTTGCCATAATTGACGGAAAATGCCGTCTTTTCAATATCTTCTCCTTTCATCTTGATCTGATGGAAACCGGATGCAAGATCGAGAGTAGTAAAATATTTATTTCCTCCTAATTGGTCTATAGTGTTCGATATTTCTGGCATAGGGTATTTGTCCGAGATAGTCTTATCGTTCAATTTTCGATAATCTATGACAAGCCGGAATTTTCTTTCCCCTGAGGCGTCCAGTTTTTTAGGGACAATCCAAACAGGTGAATTCCACGCGGATCTAGATGGTCTTATTATACCATCGTTGAGAAGTTTGCTTATTTGTTTTTCGACCTCTGATTTGTATGCTATTGGATACGGGTATGCTTTCTGATAAATGGGTATGTCGTCAACAGTTCGAATTTCGCATTCGACGTTGGTGGTACAAGTTAATTTGTTATCGGGATTATGAAACACTTCTTTGATGTTATTTATGATGGGTATCAAGGAATTTCGCTCATTTTCGTTTAGATGGGAAATTCTAATTTTTCCTAAAATGTTTGTTGTTTCTGTTTTATTTATCGCTTGTCTTCGTGTAGGTGTAGGGCTGTAAAATTTTAGAGGGATGGTTCTCAGATCTCCTGAATCGCATTTAACTTTAAGGGTTTTTTTCGCACTAATAAGGTTAAATCTATTGCCGAAAAGAATTTCGGTTCCGATTATTCCGTCAAAAAAAGGATGAAAATCGAATACCAAAAAGTTGAAACTTCGATGCAAAAGTGGGTGGAAAATTTTTAATTTGACGCATTCTTTTATTTTCTGAGTACCAATAACACCTTTAATGTTTTGTTCACGCATGGTATTTATTGGCATTCCGGATGAATTAGCCCATTTCTTTGAGATAACATTTACGTTGGCACCGCAATGGTAGATTGCTACGAGGAGCGGGTAATGGCAGTGGTGTCTGTGTATTAAATGGAGCGTTTCTTGCACTTAGGTTCAGGTATTCTACACAATAATGGTAGGCCTGTGCTAAATTACTTGGTTTGTAGTTTTTGCAAAAAAGTGAGAGCGGTTCTCCCAGACCTCTCACAAAGGTATCTAAGGAAAGCATATTATATAATTTTATTAGGGCGGCTTCGTGTCCCCGCCATTGTTCGTCTAAGTTTATTGCGGAACTTATGAGAGTTATCATCTCGGTGATCCGGCTATAGTAGGTTTCGATTGATTCGTTCTTTGCCTTTGTCATATTTTTCAGCTGGCTGTCCAGTGTCATCAAATCCCTTTTGTCCGCGTAATACAGACGCAAAGTGTTTTTTATTGCCTCCCACTCAACGGGAGTATTGTTTGTGATGAGTACATCACTTGCTTCATCTTTAATTTTACGTCGGATAGTTTTTATTATCAGATGATAGTGAAATGTATCTCTACCATCTTCGAATAATTCCAATATATCTTCTACATCGAGAATCCATTGCGCGAGGTTGCGCGGATTCCCTGTGTAAATGGGCAAGTCTGCCACGATAGCTGGAATTTTGCCACGCTCGTGGAACGACATTCTGGTGTCGATCGTAAAACGTGGTGTGGCGTTTTCCAAAACAGGTGGCACAGAAACGATCGGGTTCGACGGGTTCAAGGCCATGTCGGGATCGATCGTAAGTGTTTCTAATGCCTCGATTATTGAATCAATTTTTGCTAATTCTAAACACTTTCACCTTTCACACAACACTTCACTTTAGATTAATTATTGTTTGGAGGAATTATGTTAGTTTCCGCGTTATTTTGTGATATAACAGCGCTCCGGTTACGGTGGGTCCGGCCTCGGCGCTCTGAATTAGTATAAGTTTATTGGGTTCCGTACTATCCGCTTTGCGGTACGGTTTTAGCTTAGTCTATTTCTTTCGAGTTTATACTCACAAGATTATTAGGAGGTACATTCGAGTACCGCGGGACAACGCCTTAGTCCTTGGAAGTCCTATTAATGTCGGTTGACTCGGTTCCTTCTTTTTCCTGGTGCGCTCGTTCGCTGTGCTCCTACACGCAAATCCCTCGGTTGACGACGGACGGAGCTTGGGTCCGGAGTAGGAGTAACTTTAGAAAGTTAACTCGGAGCGGCTTCACTACTAGGAGTACAATACTGTTACCAGGTGGAGGGTCCCGACTTCGGGCGCCAGTTACGTTTGGGGAAGTTCGGTTGACTTTTTAAAAAAAGCTGAACTACCCTGAACGGAGTCACAATGTAAACTGACTTTATTATTTCATTGATTTACACGATTGCCTAAATATGCTTACACTATGGTTTTTATAATGTTTGCTTTTATGCCGAGTGTTGCGAAAAATGTGCCTGTGACTCGGTGC
This sequence comes from Toxorhynchites rutilus septentrionalis, assembly GCF_029784135.1. Lineage (NCBI taxonomy): Eukaryota > Metazoa > Arthropoda > Insecta > Diptera > Culicidae > Toxorhynchites > Toxorhynchites rutilus. The sequence goes on from NC_073744.1 coordinate 4,961,683, forward strand.
ACTGGGTCGCAATGCTCCCTGCTGCTGGTGTACCGTGCCTGGGTGGTAACTTGGATAATTGGACAAGATCTAAAACTGGTAAATTTGGATATTCGGTTTTAGTTATTCGGCAAATTTCCAGAAGCGTTGAATGGAAACGTTCAACTGTTCCGTTCATCTCGCTTCGTCCGGTGGCAGTAACATATGGGGTAATTTTATGTGTGTTATAGAAGTTAACGAGCTCTCCCGTCATAAAGGATTTCTCACCATCCATCACAAGTGTTTCTGGGGTTTTGTATTTAAGAAGAATATCCTTTATGGTTGGTGTGAGATCGATTGCTGCTCTTGATTCAACTTTTGTAATTTGGGCGAATTTTGAAAATTTATCAATATAAGTTAAGAAATGAAGGCTCTCCAAAAACATTATGTCTATATGTACTATTTCAAAAGGAGCCTTGGGAATTGGTGTTTCTTAAATAGGAAACTTTATCGGATTTCTGTCATACTTACACTCATGGCATATTCGACAGTTTTTGATAAAATCTCCTATTTTCTGAGCTAATTTTGGAAAAAAGTATTTTCGGAATATTTGTAGTTTGTTCTCCTGTGCACCCCTATGAGCTCTGTGGTGTTCTGTGCGGATGACATTCCACTGTTCGTCTTCTTCTCTCACATCTTCAAGAATGTTCTGTGTAAACCGAATAGTTAACAGTTTTTGTTGTCCGAAATTTTTCTTGTACACCTCTTGGATCTTTCCCATCGTGATTTCGTCTGTTAACAAGCCGTTTATTTTTGAACAGTTGAAGTGTCTCTTTAGTACCTGAAATAATGAATCATCGTTAATATCATTTATATCAATTTTTATCCTTGTGTATCCGGGGAAAGGGTTTTCCGTTACTATTTTATCCGGTCCCTTCTTTATCATCACTTGGTGACGAAATACATTGAGTGGTGACTCTGTTGATTTTATGTAAAGATCGTCACTATCATCTGCAGAATGTTGCGTTCCTGTCATAGAACATACGATTCTACTCAAGGCGTCTGCAACAACATTTGCTTTACCTGGCTTATATACGATCTCGTAATCGTGTTCCTCCAGGTAGGCTTTCCACCTCTTGAGTTTTGCATTTGAGTTTTTCGGCGATAGTGCAAATGTCAAAGGTTGATGATCAGTTAAAATCTTAAACTTTGCACCATACAAATAATTTCTAAATACATTCAACGACCAGAAGATGGCTAGCATCTCTTTCTCTGGTACTGAGTATTTCTCCTCGGTTACTGATAATGTACGAGAAGCGAAATGGATCGGCTTGTCTTTGCCGACATCTCCTTGGGACAGGACTGCACCAATGGCAAAATCAGATGCGTCCGTCGTAAGAATAAAAGGTTTGTTATAGTCGGGGTAAATCAGGATGTCTGAGGAAGATAATACATTCTTTAATTTTTCGAAACAACGTTTTTCATTATCAGTGAGCGTGATTTTTCTATTCGATGACAGATTTCTCTCCCCCCGAAGAAGGTTTGTAAGGGGTTTTGTAATTTTTGCAAAGTCCTTTACAAATCTCCGATAGTAACTCATCATTCCCAGAAATGAACGGAGCTCTTTCAAGTTTTTTGGTTCCGGATATTTGTTAATGACCTCAATTTTTTTTGTATTGGGTTTAATTCCCTCCTCGCAAATAACGTATCCCAAAAATTCGATTTCAGAATGCAAAAATTCGCATTTGTCTAGTTGAATTTTAAGATTTGCTTCATTTAAAGCATCCAAAATGATTTTTAGATTTCGCAAATGCTCATCTAACGTCTTACCAAATATTATGACGTCATCAATATACACATAACATATCTTACCAATGTGATCCCTGAGCACGTCATCGATTGCTCTTTGGAAAATCGCGGGAGCGTTTTTCAACCCAAATGGCATTCGGGTGAATTCATACTTCCCATTATTGATTGCAAAAGCTGTTTTTTCAATATCACTTTCCCTCATTTTTATTTGATGGAAACCTGAGGCCAGATCAAGTGTAGTGAAATATCTTTGACCTTTAAGTTGGTCTAAAACGTAACTGATCTCAGGCATTGGATATTTGTGAGGAATCGTTTTTTCATTAACCTTTCTGTAGTCAATGACCATTCGGAACTTTTTTTCTCCCGAAGCATCGGACTTTTTTGGTACTACCCATACCGGTGCTGTCCATGCTGAGCGAGATGGTCGAATAATGCCATCCTCTAGAAGCTTGTCAATTTGTTTCCTTACCTCATCTCTATAGGCTGCTGGGTAAGGATATACTTTCTGGTGAACTGGAATATCATCGGAAGTATTAATAATACATTCAACATTTGTTGAACATGTTAATTTCCCATTAGGTTCATGAAAAACATCTCTTGAATTATCGAGAACAGATTTCAATTGAGTTTTTTCCTCTTCTGAAAGGTGAGTAGTTCGAAAAATGCTATTAGAAGAAAGATTTATTTGAGAATATTCACACAGTGGGATAACAAGTCTTTGGCTATCGGCATGCAATGTTAAAGTTCTGTTGGAAAAATCAATGTTTGCGTTTAGTGCATTCAGTATTCCGGTTCCAATGATACCGCAAAAAAATGGGTGAAATTTATGTAATAAGAATTTGGCGACATAATTTATTTTTGGATAAAAGAAATTGATGTCAATTGCCGAAGTTGCGTTGAATGTGCCGTTAGCACTAGTAATATTCTCGGCATTGAAATTATATGGCTTATTGCTATTGTAAGCCCAAGCGAGTTTTGGGTTTATTATGTTTATGTTCGCTCCTGTATCTATTAGGAAAGGGAATTCTCCTTTCGTTGTTTTTAAGTTGATGTAAGGTAGCATTGGCCTCACCAACTTGGATTCCAATCTAAAAAATTAGTAGATGTGGAAGCTACTTGTTCATCTTGTAAATTATTTGTTTGGTCTTCAAAAGGTTCAGGTTGTTCGAAGTCGTAAAATTGTTGTTCTGATTCGAGGCATCATTATACTGATCATACTCTTCTTGTTGATCTTCAAAATTATTATCAATGGGGTGAGCCTGTCTTTTGAACGGTATTTGATAAGACGGGGGATGTGGTCTTTTGAAATTCATTTGCGGTCGGTTGCTGTAATTTATATTACGGGAGCGGATACTCTGATCCACCTCCATGGGTTCCGGTTTTGGTTGTGGTTTTGGGACCCAAGGTCTGGGTGGCGGTTGGAATGAATTTTGGAATGGTGATCTGTTTTGAGAGAATGGATTTGATTGAAATTGTTGCCTGTTGATAATGGGCATTCTCGGGTATGCAAAATTTGTAGGTGCTGGAATTGGTACAAATGGTGGTACAAATAATTTTCGAGGTGGTGGCCTAGGGGGCATTCTACTTATGTCAAAGTCTCTTGGTTTTGGATTAGAAACTGGATGTTCGTTGCGGAAAGGAGCCGAACGTGAATCCATATTATAAAAGTCTAAGCAAAACTGGTAAGCATGATTTAGCGTTTTTGGATTGAACGTCTTCAATAATTGGCAAAGAGGTTTTTCTAAACCTCGGATGAAAGCATCTACTGCTTTTTCCCGAAAATAGTCGATATGAGACTCTGCATGCAAAGCAAATTTTTCCTCAGTTTGAACTTGTGCTATTATTGAAGAAAGAAGTTCATTGACCCGAGAATAGTAACTACCCAAGCTTTCATTCCCAATTTTTCTGATAGAGGTGAGCTCATAATCTAATGTTTAAAGATCTCGTTTATCTCGGTAATACAATAATAACGTATTTTTTCATCTGTGTCCAATCGTGCATAATGTTGTTAGAATTTAAGACGTCAGCTGCTTCGCCTCTAATCTTACGACGAACGCAGCGTTCAATTAACTCGATTTGTGCCGCACTTGCACCTGCTTCACTGTACATGTTAAATATGCTTTGTACGTCGGTGAGCCACGCTAAGAGCTTTGACGGTTTTCCATTAAATTCTTGTATGTCTCGGACAAAGTCCGGCAATTTTCCCATTTCTAAAAATTGCTGCATCGTCAGTGATAGAACCACTGGTGCAGGGTTTGGTGCAGGGTTCGCCATTATTTTACCGAAGTAGAAATCTAATCGGCTCTTTTTCCTGCTAATTTTGTATTTGAAATGATCTCTCACGGATCAAACTGATAAATTTGTTCAGCTAGAAAATACGTGAAAACACTATGTGTTTTCTATGTAGGACTCCGGTAAACCTGTGTAAAGGTTTGATTCACTTTTAATTAAATTAATTTGATCAATGTAACTTTGCCTTTTCACGACAAGATATTTTTCACGTTCTAACTAGTGCCAGTGTTCTGGACTTTTTGGGTTTTTTTTTATATTCACTTATTTCAAACACTTAGATCAGAAGAGTCCTCGGTGTCCTGCAGTTCGCTTCCAGTATCTGGCTCTTTGAACCAGTGATTTTTTTTCACTAAGATTTTTACACTGCACAAATCACTTTTATACACTTCCCGTCTAGGAGGATCTCGCCGGAGCCTCCAGTTAAATTTATTCGGACGTGGTATACTTTTTAAAAAATATCCGTCTTCATTCGTGGTTCGATCTAAACTGATTTATTCAATAAATTAAACCCTAGCTACAGTTCTAACTGCTGATGGTGCACTCCTAGCGGTGTGGTCATCGATCGAATTCCATCCATCGCCGTCCTCAATAAATATGCCGATCGTAACAAAATCGATGTCGTCCGTTTTTTTGTCTTCCTTGCTGTCTCCACGTGCGATGCTTGCGTTAGCTTGTTAGCAGTGAGCCTCGGTAGCTAACTCGCGTACCCGAAATATGGTTTATTCAAACCATTAATAAAAGCTGCCAAACATTCTTGATCCAAGAATTCGTTTATTGCTTCCCAATGTAATCTGTAGGTTTCTTTCTGCTTTGCTAAGGATTTCATGTTCTGCATGATTTCTTTAGTGCGTTTATAATATATGTGGAGGGATTCCTCCATTTTTAGCGACCACAATTGTGTTTGATATGTTGCCATATCGTTTCTGTCACCGTAAATCGATTTTAAAATCTCCGCCACCTCGGCGAAAGTTGTGGGGTTCCCGTTAACACAGATGGTGTCCCGGGCTTTGCCCTATACTTTGTTGATTATTGATTGCTCGTATACATTATACACGTCCTCTGTCACCCGGTCTCTGAATAAATTCAAAGTTCTTTCTGCCATCGACAGCCAGGCGCTGAGTTGTTTCTTATTTCCATCGTATGTGGGAATGGTTTTGATGGGGTCCGGAATTCGAAAAATATCCGGTTGCCCTGCGGGCGCTGCAAAAACAGCGTTTCCCGCGAAATTATTTCTTTGCTGTTGCTGCTGCTCAGCTCGCAGCTGTGCATTTTCGTGCATTTTTAGGTGATAATTTTGTAACGGTTCTAAAATTGGTTTAAAAGTGGTTTTGTTTATATAAACTGCTTTATTTGTAGTATTAATGAATTTGACCAAGGGATTATCAGTTGATACTATAGAGTTTCCACAGAAAATTCCTGGTTGAATTTCTTGTGAATGCACTACAGAATCTTGTTTGATTTTAAAATTATCTATTTTCCGAATTACTTCGCTTCTTTGCGGTAAAATGAATCCGTTATTTAATTTGTCTTCAATGGGGATTGAAATTTGTAAATTTTGAAAATTGAAGTGTAAAAGAAAGCATTCGTAATCAATTATACATTTATTGGTAATGAGAAAATCTCTTCCCAAAATGCCATCTGTAAATATCGGGAAGTTACTAGGGACAATGTGAAAGGTGTGATTAATTGAAAGTCCACCATCAAAGCTTAATTTTGTAGCTGTGGTAGCAAGTGTTTCCACTGCACCATCTGTTATACCTGTTAGCATGCATTTATTCGTAATATCGACGACTTGGTCAGGAACAATTTTGTTTTGTTTGAAAAGTGATATGTCTACTCCACAATCTATTATGAGTGTACATTTTTAATTCGCCATATGAACGTTTACGCTGATGAAATTCGAAGCGTTTAAATTCATTGTAAGAAATGGTTTGTGTGGGCAGTTGGATCGTCTAAAAAATGCTGAGGCTGAGCCTGTTGGTGTGGCGTTCGTTCAGCGTTTAATTCTTGTTGCAGGTCAGGGATTTGGTATGCATTCCGCTGCTGTATTGACGCAGGTGCATAATAAATTTGCCTTTGTCTGCTGAAATTATTGTTGGCGTTTCGGTTGCGGAAATTAATGTTTCTATATCCACGAGTAAAATTCTGGTTGTATTGTTGGTTTGTTGGCCTGTTATTGTTTCTTGTTTGAAATCGGAATCGATCATGTGATTGATTTCTATAGGAATAATCGTTTCTGGAAAAATTTGGTTTAAAATTCCTTGGTACATTCTCATATTTTCGATTTTGGTAATTTTTCGTCTGCAATATTGCAGCAGATGAATTAGTTATGTTCTCATTCTCAATAAAGATGTTGATTGCCTCTTTGAGCGTATCGAATTTTCCTATTCTCAGCATCATTTTGGTTTCGCTGTTTTGAGATTCATTTATTATGGTTTTAATAGCCGCTATCTGCGCCATCTTTCTTGCTACTTCCACTGGGATTAAGTCTCTGGTGTAGGCTTGGATCAATTTTCCGTGTGCTTCATCGATTTCTTTAGTGAATGCTTGGATGTTTGGTCTGTTAAATTTTATGTTCTGTAGATTACTAAGAAGTAAATCAGCACTAGTCTTGTCCGAACAATTTTCTATTATTTTGTTGGCTATAAATTCCAAGTTATTAGGCGTTTCGGAAAATAATTCTCTCGCCTTGCCTGTCAATTTAGTTAGTGTTAATTGTATTGCACCTACTTTCTGGGATGTGGATGTGATACCATTTACAAAATTGATGGCATCAACGAACGATCTCGCTCCTTCCGGATTGCCATTGTAAGTAGGGATGAGTTCTGCCAATTTTGACGCGGTAGTAACATCAAGGGCCATTTTGAATCTATTTACTATTATTATGAACTTTACGAGTTTTATAAATTTTTGCTTGTATTTATGAAATTGATCTAGTTTGCTCTGCACAATTGAGAGTGCGCTAAAATAAGCGTCTCTTGAAGCTTTTTCAAAATAGGTTAACTTTGTGTCTGATAGTTCTTCTTCCGCTGATATTAAAAGGTTTTGTATTTCTATGTATAGGTTTTGTATTTCTAGCTTCCTATCTATTAGCGTATTTTTTCTGTACGTCTTATTCACGGATTTTTTCAAGTTGAGGTTGATTGATAAAAGTTCTTGTACTTTGAAATCTACTTCCGAGTACATTGGTGGGTTTTTTTTTCCTTTAAATACTTGCTCACCAATATTATATTGTTGTCCTTGTTTGCTGCGGATGTCTTGCTGCTGTTATCCTCTCACGCCGTTTTAATCTCTTCGGCTGGATGCGGCTGCTGCTGCTCGATCTTCTGCTTCGCTGCACGCTTCATCATCAATATTATATTGTCTATGAGGATTGCGTTGTTTGAAGATGGATTTTGCCATCTTCATCGTTTGTGTGCGGTTGTACCTTTTGTAGGTTTGGTATAATGTTACAAGTAACTGCACTGTCACTATGCACATTATTATTATTAGCTTAAATTCGTGCTCATCATGTAGTTCGCTGTGCACCTCGAGTTTGTTTAAAATGTTCACCTGTGGGTCACCGCTGTTCTGTACATGCTTAGAACTGGTTTTTCCCATCTCTTTCACTTGTTCCGTGTCGTTATGGTTATCAACGAACGTGAACACTGGTTTGATTAGAACGAACACTTTTCGATTGCACGGCACTAAATTGCGTTCGGTATAAGTTCAACGCAACTTTTTCTTCTACATATCGAAAGGTGGCGTTTTTACCTTTTCAATAAGCTGTTTTAGTTTATTCACGTAAACTTCACTTATTTTAGTGGTTATCACTACGATCAGTGTTATAAATAACACAAGTGCGAGAACTAATATAGTCTCTTTTGTCATTTTAGTACTCAAGAAAAACCTTTTAACAGTCGCGAGGTTCCGAGTCGGTTGTCACTGTCGCCATTTTGTGGTATTTTCCGGATAAAATAATAACGCAGCTGTATCGATTACCGTTCCAACTAGACTGACTTTATTCTTCTCTCAAATTATCATGTAACTTAAACTCTACACAAGATTACACATACTTATTTAAATGGGAGGTGCCTGGAGTTACTTCGGTAATTTCTAATAACCAATCGCTATCGGTGTGGCTATGTAAAAAGGTTAATGTATGTTTGTTGCTGAACAATCATAACATAGAATGTGGGTCAAAAGAATATTGAACTGCGCGCAACGCAGCGGGTTGAAATCCGAGCTATTGTATTTCACACTTGCTCTTCGAGCGGTGTGGAAACATGTGTAAGCAATAAAATGTAAATTAAGCAATGCAATGAATTTCTATGCGGTGGATGTACTTGAGTGGCTTGACAAAAGTCACAAGTGTCCGGTTGCGATGATAAATTGTTTCCGGAATGGGATAATTTTATTCCTTTTGCTTATACTGAATGAAGTGGGTTTTATCTTTCCCAGATATTGAGATTGAGTATGTTACAGTGGACACCTCGAGTACCCTACGTGTTGAGGGATGGCTCGTTATTTCACAATGAAAAAATCCGCCGGATGTCACACACTCACTTCACTCACTGCACTATCGCAACACTTTGTCCTGCGTAACGTTGACCTGGCCTAACCGACTGCGCCAGAAATGATCTATCCCATACGGGGATGATAAGAAAATAATTTTATTTAACTTTTACTTTTGGAATTACACTCGCGACGTCTTGTCGACTTGAACACTAAAATATGACTGCTTAATTTTTTGAACCTAACTCCCTAACTGGCTACAGGGCACATCCATCCAATTGCTGCGTCAGGTATCCGTTGCCGTTGGTTGATGTGCGGTGTCGTCTATCCTGCTGGTTCAGGGAAACCGTGTCCGTTTCGCTGACAGCAAGATTGTCCACGCTGTTGCCAGGAATGCCACGTCGGCTTCTTCGTCTGTAGCGTTGCCTGAACGGTCTTGGCTTTCTTTCATACAACTAAAACTCGACCAATCGTTTTAGCGTGCAACTCTCGACTCTTTTATTTTTCCGAAATTTATTCTACAAACTAATTCTTCTACCTTCGAATTTCTGGGGAGGCGCTTGGAGTTACCCCGCTATATCTGCCGATAAATAGTTATGCGCCGAGTAATCAGAAAATGTCCCGTGTGTGTTGAACTGCCACGAACCGAATGGAAACTTGAGATTTGTTTCACTCGCACAAAAATAACAAAATTGATGTACGTAAAAAAAATGTAGACTCGGTAACAACATAATGTAATTAGAGAAGTGTTCGATTTTCGACAAGGGTGATGCACTTTTGGATCTTGACGACAAAGCGCAAGTGAGCTTGTTGCCGTTTTTTGGTGCTGTTGCCGTGATGAAACAGGAGAAGAGCCCACGTGTTGTTGACGTTGCATTCAGCGGTGACGGTAATGTCCATAACTCTTCATCCGAAGAATGCGTCAGTGGTGGTGAAAACTCGAGCAACCGTTATTGGTCGTACAGCAGCATGGCATGCACCTGTGAGACGATGAATGTAGCTGCGTTGTGTGTGGAGGTTGATGGTCCACAGGATATGGGTTAAGCACCTCTCCTCTTTGGAAGTTGATCATTCGTGGATTCGTTTCTGTTTGAAATTGAAAATAGTAACTCGTTGCAATCCGGTCTTGAGACTGGCCCAACAAGAGTTATTGATCGTTCTCTTTCTATGTAAATGACTATTCTAGGTTTATTCATTCTTCTGATTCTTCTTCTTCAGTTACAGATGCGCAACATTATGATTGAATTGCCCGGCGCCCTCGTGGGGGATTTATTGACTTAGCGGCGTTCACTATCAAAGAACTAAACTATGACGTGTGATCTCGAGTGATCATATTATAAAGGAATGAGGAAGAGGAAGAGAAAAGATGCATCGGGGCACTTCAGGCTTATGTTTGTTCAAACAAAGCGCTGCCTAAATGTGTCGTAAATAAACATCGGACATTGTTGTGTAAAACAATCGTGGTGTTTGATTATAACGCGAGAATGTTATGTTTCCAGACGTAGAGTGTTTGACGGCAGGGTCATGCTTTACGACGTGTGATGTGATGTGTGTTCGGGGTTCTGGTTAATCACATTTCGTTAAGTATGAAATGAGAAAACCATACATGGAAGAAGGATGAACCATTGGGAACGTGGGAATGTGTTTGGGGAAAAATGACATCGGAGGAAAAACACAATCGAATCGGGGAATTTCTTTACCTAGCCATCTCAGCGGAAACTGTCTTGTCTGCACTTTGTTTTGGTATGAGCGAACGCCCAGCATTTGTAACACTGGATAGGCGACATGAGTAATACAGCCTCTTTCTGGCTAGCCTGATTGCCAAAATAGATGAATTCAGATGTACATGTGCCATTTACTGACAGGATTAATGTAGGAGTATGTTCTTTCGTGTTCGTGCGCTGGTTTTAATATCCAGTCAGTAGAAAGACGACGCGATATCTAGCGTACTATGCATACTAAGCATACTGCTCCCTGACCCGACTGGCTCAGTACTTTTTCTTTAATCTTAATCTTATTACCTTATTACAATTTCTTATTTACTAACTGAAATTTGGGTCGCACTGAATCGTACGCACGCGTTTTGCGTGGTGTTGACTGTTCGCGAACCCCTCTTTTATAATCAATCTGCTATGTTGAACTTGCCCCCCGGAAATTTGGCTAATAAAACAAAAACTAAAGTGGGGCCGGTTCGACATAAGCGAAACTCATAAATTAAATAAGGGCGCTTCATTCGTACCGGTCCACCGCTTAGGTCTTCTAGTCGCTGTCACTTTTTGATCTTTGAGGCAGTTCACAATGTCATCCTTCGATATATTGATTGTCTGTGCGCAGCTCAGAACACACTTGGTGCTGTGATCTTCAAGTGTTTATGATAGGTGAACTTAACATTTGTACCATCAGATAGTTGTGTCAGCCGCAACAGATTCTCCGCCTGTTTTCTATTACGAACTTTAAGCGCATAAGTCGCACAGCTGCTCCGAACCCATCCGAAGATTGCAGGTTCGAACCCTGTCACGGTCGCCATGCAATAAAATGAAAAAGTGATATTAGACTCTTCGAACAAAACACACGACGCGCTTTCAGCTAATGTTTTATTTCGCATGACTCGTTTGTATCACTGTATCTATGTGTCTGCTGACTGGTTACAAGTCATTTCTTGAATACTATCCGCAGAAACACAATATTACAGTTCACAGCTTCTGGCAGGATCGCCATGTGGTATCTTTCCGGGCCGGGGCCGGAGTTCAATATTTTGACAGTTTTTCTTATTATCTATGTTAGTAATATGTAACCGATTACTCGCGGTCTGCTCGAGGTTAGTATTACAAGTGTTTTCGTAATTGAGATGTTGCTGTCTCCAATGCTCTGTACGTGTGCCCGACACGGGATACTTCCTATTGGGATGCAGCTGACCATTAATCAGCAACGCCCCCCTGGTATGTACCCCATATCTAGCGTGGTGCGTCTTCTCGACTCGAGGAATCCAGGATAGAATGGTCACTAACCGGCGCAATCATCAGCTCGTGTAGAGTTGTCATGAGCGGTACAACCTTTGGCTCTTGTTGAATGATCAGTGGACTGCACAACCTTCGGCCCGTGCATCTGTAAAGAGTGTGTTGATACATTTCGGTACATTTCGGTAATTTAAAAAAAGAGATGTGTACTTGTCGATGTCTGTCACAAGAGTATATTTCTCTTACCAACTAACTTACGAGCTAAGTTCGCATATGATTTTACATGTTTATTTATTATCATTATTGTTGTCTACAACGAGCGTCGAGCGGGGCGGTATGTTATTGTTGTTAGTTGTTGGAGGTCGTATGTTTGGCGTGCCATAATAGCGTTCAGCCGATGTTATGAAATTAGTTGGTTTGGGGGATTTCCGTAAGGAAATCAAAAATTGCTGACGAATGTAAAGATATGGTATGAACTTGTTGTTAGATATGGTATGCGGAAAAGTGGTTATGTATAAGAATGCGGAATTGAGGATGAGAAAGAATGAGGGTCAGGATGTTTTGTGTTTAATTGGAATTGAGGTTAGTTAGTATGCTACAGTGTGTATGTATTGCCGCGACTAAGTAAAAGTTTATCGTTTGGATAGGAGGGATATGAAACGGGGACACAACGAAGGAAACATCATTAAACGTTGACATCGGCGTTTCTGAGGAACAGGTATAGATGAAGCAGAAGATCAAGGTCACGGCTACCTACGATATCCCGGACGGGGATATCCGACTGTCTGCCTTGTGCTCTCAGTGCTCTAGAGAGCTGAGAGCGAGCAGCATGTAACCGGATACTGTAGTTACTTAACAATCGATCCCGGGATAGGAACAGTCAACATTATACGATGTTTCGATTAAAATACGCGAAAAATACTCGGACTGCGATTTAATACGTTTTGTTTATTTTTTGGATTGCTTTTTCATAGGTCAATATACATTGATATGGGAAGGTATGATATCTCTTAGTGCAATGTTTACTATTTGCAAGGTATGGTGAATTGCTCAAACTATTACGTCTCTACACCTCCTCTCAAGTTCACCAGTCCTAATCCTCTACGATGTTCAACAAACAAGACTTTGCCTAAGGCTTTAGTTAATGTATCTGCCACCTGACTCTGGGATGAAACCTTCACTAGCTTTAGGATTTTTTCGTGTACTTTTTCTCGCAGAAAATGGTAGCGCACATCGTAATGCTTTGATCGTCGTGTTTCAGGATTTTCCGAAACATTAATGCATCCGGAATTATCCTCGTACATTTTCACCGGAAGCTGTACCTGGAGATTCAAATCAGCCATGACTTTAAGTAGCCACAGCACTTCCTTTGCGGCGTCGCAAGCTGCAACATACTCGGCTTCACAGCTAGAGAGAGCTACAATGGCCTGTTTACGGCTGCACCATTGTACGATGTTTCCATAAACCTTAATGAAGAATCCAGTTGTTGATTTTCGATCCACAAGGCCGTTGGCCCAATCTGCGTCAACGTAGCAGCTGATTGCCGGATCGTCTTGATGTTTTGTGTAGAGAAGGCCAACGTTGATAGTCCCACTAAGGTACCGCAAAATTCGCTTTAAACACTGCCAATGCTCTTGCGTCGGGTTCTCCTGGAAACGAGATAGGTACGTCAGCGCAAAGCATATGTCGGGTCGGGTACCTGACATAAGGTACATCAGACTGCCTACCAGTTCACGGTAGGGCTCGTCGACTTTATCATCTCCAACGCCAGGCTTTAGCTTCAGGTTTTGTTCCATTGGGGTCGCTGCGGTATTGCATCCAGACATTCCGAATTTCTCCAGCAACCGCTCGGTATAAGCTCCTTGATCGATCTGCAAAACTCCTTTCTCTGGATACATACGAATACAAAGTCCCATGAAGTTGCTTGGTTCCCCCAGATCCGTCATACGAAACTCTCCAGCAAGACTGTCACGTACTTCATCTACTACCGCTGCATTGCTTCCGCACAACAACATATCGTCCACATATATTACCAAGTAAACAACAGTATCCCCATTGATTTTATAGTATAGACAAACATCTGCTGCTGACTGCCGGAAGCCTAAGCTGGTGATGAAGTCATGGAACCGATCATTCCAACATTTTGGGCTCTGCTTCAAGCCATACAATGAGCGACGCAACTTCAAAATACACCCCGGCCTCAAGATCGTTCCATCGGGTGGGTGCATATACACGTCTTCTTTGAGCATTCCATTGAGAAACGCAGTTTTAACGTCAAGATGTCGGAAGTGAAAAACGTTTTGCACGCCAAGAGCCAACACAAATCGTATCGTGGGAAGACGAGCTACCGGTGCATACGATTCTGCAAAATCCACTCCACGTTTCTGCAGAAATCCACGTGCCACCAGTCGCGCCTTGCATTGCTTTAGATTTCCATCACCTGTGTCCTTTCTTTTAAACACCCACTTTGAGCTAATGACCTTTACGTTTCCCGGATCTTTCACAACCGTCCACGTTTCATTCATTTCCAATGCTTCCATCTCCGATTTGACCGCTTGCATCCACTGATCTTCATCCACTCGACCTTTAATGTCCTGATATGATTCCGGTGCATCCGAAACGAAGCATTCAAGGGCCATTGCAAGGTTCGCCGAAAGATCGTACTCCCCGCTTCTCATCCAGGCAGGCGGCTGACGGTTTCGTCCTGGATTTTGGCTATCTTCCGGTGGCTCCTCCTCTGGATATTGCACTTCTTCCGGAAAAACGTCTTCCATATCATCAAACCCATCCCCAACTGACAAAAATTCGTCCGGATCTTGATTTTCGTTTTCAGGTCTCTTACTAGCTTCAATGTCACTCACGTCAACCACAAGAGGTAGTTCTTCATGAACTTGATTTCTGATCGCACCTTTTTTCAGCTCGTTAAACTTTACACTCCGCGAACAAATGATTTTCTGCCTGGCGGCATCCCACAGTCTCCAACAATTCACCCCGTAACCGAGAAAAACACATTCCACGGAGCGATCGTCGAGTTTCTTCGTTTGTTCCTTCGGGATCGTCGAGAACGCCTGACATCCAAAAATTCTGAGATTCGACAAGTCCGGCTTTCTTGAAAACCAACCTTCAAATGGTGTCTTTCCCTGCACAGCTCGGGTTGGGCTCCGATTGGTGAGATAAACAGCGGTGTTCATTGCTTCACCCCACAGCCTTTTGTCCAAGGCGGCATCGATCAACATCGCACGAGTCTTTTCGCAGAGGGTGCGATTTATTCGCTCTGCCACACCGTTTAACTCTGGAGTGTAAGGTGGCACAAATTCCAGCGTAATACCCTCAGCAACACAGAATTCCTTCATCTCTCTGCTTCGGTATTCTCCGCCATTGTCGCACCGGATTCTCTTCATTTTGGTCTCAAAATGCGTCGTTGCCATTGCGTGGAATTCCTTCAATTTCGAAAAAGTTTCATCTTTCGTCCTCATCAGATACACAACAACCATGTGCGTCCAGTCGTCGGTAAACGTTATATAGTATTTATACCCATCATAGGTGGTGGGCGTGATTGGACCGCACACGTCACTGTGTACTAGCTCAAGCGGTTTTGTGGCTCTGGTTCGTGTACCACCGATGTGTGCTCTCGTCTGCTTTGCGCGGGCACAATCCTCACAAAAATCCAACTTTTCAGACAACTTGTCTTCTACACCAGTGACCATGCCGTGTCGAACAAGTGAGCAGACACTCTCCATGTTGAGATGTCCTAGACGACGATGCCATATGGAATTGACGTTCACTTCGGCCACTGCTGCTTGCGCTGATAATCGCCGCTGTGCTTTAATCCTCAACCAGTAGATGCCGTTCTTCACAACAGCTCGAGCAAACACCACTCCGTTTTTCGAAATACTAGCGCCCTGCCTGTCAAAGACGACTTTGTTGCCACGTTCTATCAGTTTTTGCACCGACAACAAGTTATCCCTGCATTCCGGAACATAAATCACGTCGTGAAGAGTCACCTTTACTTCCTCCTCTCCATCCGCTATGCATCCCACTATGTGGCCACCCATGGTGCCACACATCTTTACACCATCCATAGCGATGGCGATCTGAAACGGTGACGTCAACTCCGCCACACCGGAAAACAGCGTTACATCGTTAACGAGGTGTTCAGAACACCCTGAATCGAGAATGAACCAAGTTTCGCTCACCTGCGAGAAGCTGGAACTGTGGACTGCCATGGCAAATGCTCTATCCTCGCTTTTGACAACTGCTGCTCTGCCGTCTGTGCCGGTACTCGCTTTTTGCGGACAATTTGCCATCAGATGCTGTTCAGATTCACAGATGAAGCACTTGCGTTTCTGTCTTACCACTTTCTGCTTTCGTCCTTGTAGGCTCATAGCTGATGAAGTCGCCTGCGACGATGCATCTTCCGATATCGAACAACTAGCAGCGCTCATACGGAGTTCCTCCTCCAAGAAAATAGATTTTGCCTTCGTCAAAGTCAAAGCTTCTTCGTCCATAGTTTGCAACGCAGCAATGACCGGTCGAAACTTTTCCGGCAACAACATCAACAATCGCACCACCTTATCAATTTCATCGAACTCTTTCCCAACGTCGCGCAGCTCCCGGATGATTTTTTCGAAACGCATGAAGAATGTTTGCAGTTTTTCATCTTCACGAAGTTTGAGGTTATGTAGCTCCATTTCCAACAACAAACGTTTGGCTACACTCGACCGGTTGAATGTGTCCTTCAAGACCTTCCACACATCGAAGGTCGTGGTACAGTCACGAGTCATGTCGAGAAGATCGTCATGGATACACCGTATGACCAAGCCTTTTGCCTTCTTGTCATCCCGTTTCCATTCATCCTCCGGCTCCTCCGGCTGTTCCCCCTTCACATGTTCCAGCAAACCTTTTTCGTCGAGCATAACCTCCATTCGATAACTCCATTCCGCATAGCCAGCTCCTGCAAACTGCCGGATTCCAATTCTTTCGACGCTTTCTTCGGCCATTTCGTGCGGGTCCATAACCTGTAGTTACTTAACAATCGATCCCGGGATAGGAACAGTCAACATTATACGATGTTTCGATTAAAATACGCGAAAAATACTCGGACTGCAATTTAATACGTTTTGTTTATTTTTTGGATTGCTTTTTCATAGGTCAATATACATTGATATGGGAAGGTATGATATCTCTTAGTGCAATGTTTACTATTTGCAAGGTATGGTGAATTGCTCAAACTATTACGTCTCTACAGATACACGACCAGACAACATGCTCGATGTCGTGGTAGCCATCGCCACAATCACAAAGATTGTTTGCTGCGAGCCCAATGCGATAGAGATGCGCGTTTAGGTTGTAGTGATTGCACATAAGCCGAGATATCACGCGAATGAAATCACGACCTACATTCAATCCCTTGAACCATGCACTCGTCGAGACCTTAGGGATAATCGTGTGTAACCAACGACCGAACTCATCACCACTCCACATGCGCTGCCAACTTACGAGCGTATACTGACGAGGAATGTGGAAAAATTCATTATAAGCAATTTGCCTTTCAAAAAGTGTGCCTTCTGAAGCGCCCACCTTAGCTAGCGAGTCCGCTTTCTCATTCCCCGGAATCGAGCAATGAGAGGGAACCCATGCTAAGGTAATCTTGAATAATTTTTCGACCAAAACACTCAATAGTTGTCTTATTCTTGTTAGGAAATAAGATGAGCGTTTATCAACCTTCATTGAGCGGATTGCCTCTAATGAGCTGAGACTGTCTGAAAAAATAAAATAATGGGCAATGTTTCAATGATCCCTAATGCGTAATATATCGCACACAGTTCAGCGACATACACGGAACAAGGATCTTTGAGTTTGAAAGAGGCACTGGAATTTTCGATGAAGATGCCGAAGCCAGTGGACCCGTTTATGTATGAACCGTCAGTAAAGAACATTTTATCAGATCCAACTTTCCCATATTTTTCCGAAAATATCAACGGAATAACATTGGAGCGTAGGTGATCTGGTATTCCATGGATTTTTTGTCGCATGGACAGATAAAAAATGACAGAGGAATTGCAAAAGTATGGGAAGCAAACTTGGTTGGAGATGCCTGGTGAAGGGTGCACGTCGTGGGTAAGGTACTCACGGTATAAAGACATAAAACTTGACTGAGGAGTCAGTTGTAGTAGATTTTCGAAGTTATCGATCACCAATGGATTCATGATTTTGCAACGGATGAGAAATCTGTAGGATAATTGGGTACCAGCAATCAGCTGTAGATTAACACATGCCTGGAGTCTGCTAGTCTGAGGTACGATGCTAGAGACATAAGATGCTCTAGCAAAAGGCAAAACCCTTAGTAAAATGTCATGATCTGCCATTCCAGCAGTGTTACTTAGTAATTTGTTTTCTTCGATTAAATAAAGAATCAGTGCTCTCATTAACTTTACCCCAAGCTCGCCCTTAGGGAAGACCGAAGCAGCTATAACCGTTCGCAAAGGCTTAGGGAAGCTATCTCCTAACTCAGCGGGCGACAGAGCAACGGCTCTAGGGATCACAATATCATCAAAACTTAGGATCGTCAGTGTCATTAAGGGGAAAACTGCCGCTATATCTATGCTAGAGTCTTACAAAGCCTGGCTCTAGCATTATCTCATTTTTACACATTATCTCGTCTCGTTCTTATCGCATCTCTTTCGTTATCTCCTTCTGGTAACATGTGGCAGGGGTCTGGTTTTTATAACGGGTCGTTATTCCAGGATGCGTGCTGACGGAATGGTACAGTACCGATTGCTGCACTGTGTGTTAACTACGTTTTAAAATCATCGCGGTCCAAGAGGCTCACCAATTCGTTCATCACTTGACGAACGTCTTCAATTGAATTGACATCCTGATTAGACGATGACGAAGCCATTTTATTTCTTGTTCAGGTATTATCTTTTAAAGTGAAATTCAAATTGTAAGATGCTACTAGCAATATAATAATCACTTGAGGGTTTAACAAAACGTGGTAGTCAAAAAACTAAAATTCAAATAGGATTATAACGTTCACAATGACGAACACAATATTAGCTTGATAAAAGTTTAACTTTATTATTATTCAGGGCTGACTCTGTGTTCTGATTTGTTTGTGGTATCTGTTGTATGTGGTATCTGTTTACTTGTTTATTGGAGCAGAGGAAAAGACCATTTAAGTGTTTTGTTATTCAAGCCTTTTCTTAATAGGGTATGAAACCTCCTCATCTTTTAACATCAACAGATTATGACAATCATAATAATACACAGTAAAATCTTCCGGCGCACAAGCGCAGCTGGGAAGGATGGCGTCCACCACGGTAAAACTGTGTCTAAAATCAGGAATACTTGGGCAGCAGTCTCGTTATGGAATCTAACACTGAAATTTCTACCATAAACAATGCACTGAGCACGGATTGCTCTTCCTTAATACAGGCAAATCATCGAGTGCTTGATTGGATTCTGTATGACTTTCACTACCGAGGAATCACCCAACACGTTCTGTTCTTTATTAAACAAAAAACGCGAATGTTGGGCAAGAGCCCAACATCTGTCTTCACTGTCTGTGACTGTCTTCACTGGCAAGTCATCATTCCGTGCTGAACGCCCTTTAGTTAGAACTTGCGAAAAAAAATTGGACCGCGTGAGGTTTTCCTGCTGCAAAATAACTTTTGTCGTCGCCATCGATCAAAACCACTGTTTAGTTTCGAAACGCTACACAACTAGTTGTTAAGGATATTCCAATTTGCTATTACTATCATATTCAACAAATGTTTTTAAACTTGATATGTGCTATATAATTATTCAAAACCTTTTATTTTTCAACATTATCTACGTATACTGAGACACTTATCTCTAAAAGTCTGGAAAGTTTCCTGATTCCGTCACCATGAAAGGATGAAGGTTGAATCCTCAACCACTGGCGCTTGATGCGCGTAATCGCTCAGTCGCGATTGAGTCTTTGGCTTGTAAAGAAAATTCTTGTCTTAATCTGAAAGCCTCAAAATAATTTGAGGCGCCAATAAGTCTTGATGAAAAAAAAACGAAGATGGTTGGATTCTTCATCTTTAAAATCTATACTCTTATAATACGGTATCAGTCTAACGAACACATAGTGTGACACGAATAACTCGTAGATGCCTGACCAATTGGAAAGGTCATACTTGTAATTTTGAACACAATTTTTAGATATAATCAACAACCACATATATTATATTCAATGTTATCACCCAATAAAATAATACTTCTTCCTAATGGAATTTTCTTAGTATATGTATATCGTAGAGCAAAAAAGAAATCCACAATACAGGCATTCAGATGGTAGGTTTTTTGGTACAGAAAATTTTGGTTTGTTAATTAAGAATTTAAAATCTAATAAGAATTTAAGCATAAATCTCAGAAACCTTCACCTACCTTCAAGCTTAAGAAGTCAAGAAGGGGATGGAGTCTGTTGAATATAACGGGAGGACTCTTTCATCGTAAGGGTTCATTGAATTGTGCGTTGTTCATACCGCGGAGAGGTGAAATTCACAAAGCAGCCATCAGCGGAAGACGGAATATCATTCCGCTCCCATCTTCGATCCCACTTCCCTCTTCTGATGTTCCTGTTACAACTCAACCTCTCGCCCCTTCCCTCTTCCTCTGTTGACTCCGCTCACCGTGTTAGACTCTATCCAGAAAATGCACCAGGAACTGGCCCATGCGTTGTTCTCTTCCGACCAAAACCAAATAGTAAGGCCTTGAAGGTCATTCAAATGATGTAACATCTGGACAGAGACACTTCTTTGTCTGAAATTGGAAAAATTGGAAAAAATTGTAAGGTTAGACCGAACAATTTGCGAGTTGTCATGACTAACCGAAAGGACGCAAATGATATTGTTGCTGATAAGCATTTCACTCCCGAGTATCGCGTATTAACTCCATCTCCATCGTCCGACTCGTTTCGAGTCACTTTGATGGCTCCACTCTCCCGGACTACGTCATGGTGGAAAAACTGAGACTACCTGTGCGACTCTTCGTATCAAAGCCCATGACTTGCCAAAAGTGCAAGTCAGTTGGTCACACAGCAGCTTATTGCGCCAACAAGGAACGTTACGCCACTTGCGGGGAGCATTATGTGGGGGAACCCTGCGGTGCAAAATGTTCAGATTGCTACATGAACTGTCAGCATGTGAAGCTTACAAAAGTCGCTGGGAAAAACAGAAGCGCTCTTCAAAGGGACGCTCGGAGCGAACTTTTGCGGAAATTTAGAAGGGCGTCCGACATTGACCCAACATCAACAAACAATCAACACACACAATGTCTTCGACACGTTGCCAGTTGACGAACTGGAAGCGGATACAGCTAATGAGAGCACACCGTTAATCTTCCAAGGAATTCCCCGACGCAAAAATGTATCCACTTCCAAAATTCAACGACAAGTCCTATCGGCGATATCCCCTGTTAGCTTGACTAAATAATCGATTGCAACGGACAATCAAAACCAGGTTCCTCCTGGCTTCCGTGAGAATAGTTCACCATCAAACGACCCAGCACTCGAGGGGACATCAAAAACCCCAACTGTCCCTGTTTTTTCCGTCATGCTCAACTTCCCAATCGAGATTTATAAAGTTGACTGACATTGTGGATCAAATCTTCACGTACTTTAAGGTTTCCGACTCCATCAAAACCATTGTCGTCTCAATGCTTCGGGTATTAACACATTAAGGACCGCACGTTTTGGGGCAAACTTGAACGCTTCGTTTGTTCGGATTCCATAAATGAGAGCGTTTCCTTCGGTGTGGATGAGACGAAGGCGAGCCACCGGTAGGTCTTTTTAGATTCTTGACAAGCCAAGGATTTAACCATCAAGTGTAGAAAACACGAGTTATTTCGTGATCGATCCGTAACAGACGGAACGCGAAACACGAGATAATTCGTGAGCGGCCCGCAATGTACTAAAGGCAATTTTGCAGTGATTGATGCAAACATTGCAATGATTATCTCTCTTGATGTCTAATTTAAGAAGAGAGGTCGGCGATATCACTGTTATACGTATTCCTAAAATGGCTTCGTTCAAGTTTTTGATTCATAACATTTATTGTAAAGTTTTTGCTCTGTCCGAAACGTGGCTCTCTTCGCGAAATGATCTCTATTTCCACGATATTAAGGTGAAGGTGGAAGCTAGCCATTGTAGTAGTATTGGTAAACCCTCGTGTAAAAATGGGGTAATAGTGTTTGTTTTGTCTCAACACAACACAAAGTCGCTGACGATCGCACACTCAGATCGCAGCTTGCTCTGACTCGTCGAAGAACCACGGCGCACATTCGCCGTAAAACAACACGAAATAATTCACCCTCAGCGACACACAGCAGCACCCGCAGAGAAATTTCAGCGGCTAAAACACGCCATTAACCGCTGCACAACACGATGCTAGCAAAAGGACGACAGGATCGAACACGTTCGTTGCTTGTTTGTCGCCCGGTGACTCACAAGACAAAGGAGGATGGAAATTACGGTGGTCGCCCTGTTGGCCAGATTGGAATTCACTGCTGCTGCTTCACTGGGACACTTCTTCAAGAAAAGGCTGTTTTAATTTTCACTTATATAATTGATGTTGCTCTTCTAAAGGTCACAAACAGAATGAAGAAAAACTTAAATCTACACATCCTTACACACTAACAGAATAAGAAAAGAAAACTTAAAACTACACTTCTCAGTATGTGTGAGTACGATTGCATCGACGAGTGCAGCCGATTGCATCATCGTTCTCCCCCTGTACGCCTGCTGGTGACTCGGGTCGCGTTCGTCGCGAACAGTGTTTGTGAGAGAAGAGCAAAGCACACGTAAATAGATCAATTCACTTATCAGACTGTGTGGCGCTTCATTGACACGAGTATTTGAATACATTTGAAAAAAAAAAAATAACAATTCAATACTAAAGTAAAATGTATGAACGATATGTTCCGATGAACAATTGCAAATATAAATATATATAGAAGGTGCATTTGCATATGATTCTGATTATACGCGAGCGTAACATGAGCAAATTTATAACACATGCGAATTGGGGCTCTTTTGGTATTAACAAGTTCTTCCGCATAGTAACTCGATGTTGATAATTCCTTAATATTTTCCTTCGTTGATCGTATTGTTTTCACATATTCACGTTGGAAAGCCTTAACCCTTCTCTTCGTTGGCCGAGGCATTTAGATTGAATTTAATACTTTTCCGTTTACTGTTTTTGAAAGCATAGGCAGCCGTGGCAGTGTTCCGAGCTCTGCAATACAATTTGCTTAATCAATGTTAAAGTTGCTAAAACTTACATTATAGACCCATTAAACGTAAAAATAATAATTGTATTGATATCAACACAATTTTATTCTATTAATTTTCATGACATGGGACGCTATGACTCCGGAATAACATTTTATTGAGTGGTTTTTATAGCTGTTTCGATGATGTTGTTTGGCATCAGTGTCGAAAAAATAACGATGCTTCCACCAATACAAACAAAACCATTGCAGAAGATTGAAAAACGGAAATTTAACTTTCAGAGCACTTACTCGAGTTTTCCGACGTTCTTCACTATACGGTGCGAAAGCAGATGAAAATTTAATATCTTGTGAGTAATCGATTAGAGTTTGGTTGATATTACTTGATGGGAAGTGTGTGAAAACGATCATTTTCTTCACACTGTTTCGCAAAATTATTGATTTTCAGGCGAGAGGTGAGGGAGGGAGATGAAAGAAATGAGCGCCATTGTGGCAGCCATTTGTGGCTAGCTTCCACCTTCACCTTAACACTATACGTTTGATGATGACCGATATGGAGCGGCCCTCAATAAGTGTCACTAATTTTTTTGACGTAGAACTACGTCTTTCAGGAAGGGTGCCTAATCAGAAAACAGGTCACGTTTTTATGAAATAAAGTTAACGTTAATTACTATTTTCACTGTGAACGATATCTCATGATTTGCATACCAATCGAATCGGTAATTCTCTGAGATTTGTTTGATATGCTATGCATTACAATTCTCTCTAAAATCTCTAAACGGCTTAAATTCATGAAAACTGGAAGAACTTCTTTTTTCCCCATACATTTGTTCTGCCGATTTGTGTGCTAACCCTACCCGTATTTCGAATGCTTATAAAGGGTGTGTCACATCAAATTGCATCACGGAAAAAACGCTGTAGAAATTCGCCTAGTAGACCGATCCTTTTGAAAATTTTAGACAGTAAAATAAAAACTATTAAACAACTTTTGGCATTTTCTTTTTATTCATACTTCGAGCCCAAGCCCGTATGCTCGCACCTTCCTCTTTACCCCGTCCATAAGGTTCTGTACAACGTCAGGTTGTAGTTTTTTTTGAACAGAAATCCATTTTCTCTTGAAGTCCGCCTCCGATTTGACAACTTTTGGGTTCTTCCGGAGGGCCTGCTTCATAATCGCCCAATATTTCTCTATTGGGCGAAGCTCCGGCGCGTTAGGCGGGTTCATTTCCTTTGGCACGAAGGTGACCCCGTTGGCTTCGTACCACTCCAACACGTCCTTTGAATAGTGGTACGAAGCGAGATACGGCCAGAAGATGGTCGGGCCCTCGTGCTGCTTCAATAGTGGTAGTAATCGCTTCTGTAAGCACTCCTTAAGGTAAACCTGCCCGTTTACCGTGCCGGTCATCACGAAGGGGGCGCTCCGCTTTCCGCAAGAGCAGATCGCTTGCCACACCATGTACTTTTTGGCAAACTTGGATAGTTTCTGCTTGCGAATCTCCTCCGGAACGCTTAATTTGTCCTCTGCGGAGAAGGACAACAGGCCCGGCAGCTGACGAAAGTCCGCTTTGACGTAGGTTTCGTCGTCCATTACCAGGCAATGCGGCTTCGTCAGCATTTCGGTGTACAGCTTCCGGGCTCGCGTCTTCCCCACCATGTTTTGCCTTTCGTCGCGCTTAGGAGCCTTCTGAACCTTGTATATACGCAGGCCCTCCCGCTGCTTGGTCCGCTGGACGAATGAACTTGACAAATTCAGCTTATTGGCGACATCCCGGACCGAACTTCTCGGATCACGTCTAAACTGCTTAACTACGCGCTTGTGATCATTTTCACTGACGGAGCATCCATTTTTGCCGTTCTTCACCTTCCGGTCGATGGTTAGGTTCTCGAAGTATCGTTTTAGTACTCTGCTGACCGTGGATTGGACGATTCCCAGCATCTTACCGATGTCCCGATGTGACAACTCCGGATTCTCGAAATGAGTGCGCAGGATTAATTCACGACGCTCTTTCTCGTTCGACGACATTTTTCCAAATTTACGAAAAATTGACAGTGAAGCATGGCCAACGTGATCTATACACTCTTATCTGAATATAAGCGAAAGCTGAAGATATAATTCATAAAAATTAAATTTCTACAGCGTCACGGAAATGCAATTTGATGTGACACACCCTTTAACTCGAACATTTGATAATAGATCGGAAAGATGTTTGCATCAAGTGATGAAATATTTCTGCCCGTCTATCACAATTAATAAAATGTTATTTTTCATGAGATGAGCAATTGAATAACTGTAAAATGTAAAGCGTTATCTAAAAGCCCTAACTGCCAAGTTTTAATTGGCCCGATTTACGGTTTCCCCAACACAGACTTCAAAATCGATGTACCTGTGGAAATCCGCTTTGCAAATATACACTTAAGTCGGGGGTATTTTTGTTCCCACCGAGCTGTGTTTCCCTAACACGGACTTCAAAATCAATGTGCCTGGGGGAATACGCTTCGTCAAAACATGCAAGTCGGCGGTATTTTTTTCCCACTGAGAATGCTTCCAGGATTATTGGCCGAGACAACGTTTTTTGAAAAAAAAACCATCGAGATTTTTTTTTTGCATCCGAGGATATAAAAATAAATCCACTAATAGGTGCAACGAGAAATAATTATTCGCGATCACAAAGGTAACAAAAGAACCAGTCAGACCGATCATCAATCATCAACATTTATGCCGGGTGGTTTTCTGAATTGTTTTGATTCAGCACGCGGAAATAAATGTATGTGTTTCCACAGTAATGTTTAAATAACAATGTAATATATTAAATTTATTTACAAGCATATAATAATGTGTATTGTTTTGTTTGGCCATATAAGAACAATTTAATGAAGTAACGAACGA
Organism: Toxorhynchites rutilus septentrionalis; assembly: GCF_029784135.1. Lineage (NCBI taxonomy): Eukaryota > Metazoa > Arthropoda > Insecta > Diptera > Culicidae > Toxorhynchites > Toxorhynchites rutilus. The sequence goes on from NC_073744.1 coordinate 4,987,336, forward strand.
TTGAATATCCTCAAAACAAAAACTTTTTTTCGTATCTGGCATCTCTGCTAAAGCTAAAGTACGAAGAGGGATACACGAAAACAAACTGACGTCATGCCATGAAGCGCGGGAGACGAAAAATCCTTTCGCGTCTCGCAATTCACAATCTCTGCAGCTTTTGCGCTCCACAGCTATGCAGCTCAACAGCTCAACAGCTCAGCAGCTCAACAGCTCAACAGCTCATCAGCTCAACAGCTCAACAGCTCATCAGCTCAACAGCTCAACAGCTCATCAGCTCCAGCTCCGTAATGAGCTGATGAGCTGCGTTTTTTTGATTGCGAGCCGATCCGAATCCGCTCACTATGATGAAGCGATTCGAATGAACAGCTCATGAGCGGATGGCACATCTCTAGTGTTGAGTACTTTTGTACTCGCTTTGTACTGAGAAGACGTTCATCAAATTTATTTGTAACGAAAAACATAATCTATTACAAAAATTTCGATGCATTCTAAACTAATATTCGAAGTGGTAAACAAGTGGATTCCATAATATAATTTAGTTCTACGTCGAAAATATGCGGTCGTGTCCTAGATACAACCCCTTACAATTTTGACGTAGGATTACGTCTTTCGGGAACATATTGGGGTACAAATTGAAAAACGAATATCGATCGCATCGTGAAAAATGTCCAATTTCAAACGCGTATTGCTCAGTCATTTCATGACGGATTGATGAGATTTTTACATCAAAACATTGCGGCACTCTATAACAATTTTTCACCTTGAATAAAATAATATATATCATGTAATTAACTATCGAACAATTGAAAAATCTCAACCCCTATCCAAACGGTACTGATTGGTCGAAATGGACGTCATTTCTTTTTCGCCTGCTTCGCTTCTTTCGTTCCCCGATAAGTCAAATATTTACATGGCGAGTGAGTGGGGGGCGCCTATTTCTCACATACCAACTGATATAAAAGGACGGTAGCATTTTTGGATTTCTCATGGTGCTACTGACACTCGACCGCAACGGTTATGTTTTTAGCGCCATTCTAAAAGAGAAGCATAGAAATAAAAGTTTTCTCCTACAACCGGATGCATAGCTTTTTTCAAAGCTGATTTCGGTACTAAATAAAGCGTTCTTTTTTCAGCAACAGTTGTCCGGACATCAGGAAAGGAGGAAGCAGCCGAGAAGCCCCTAACGGCCATTCAGGAAGTTGGTTCGGTCGGATTGGCCACTTTGACCGGCAGTTTTCACTGCCCCTTGCGTGTCCCGCTGTTTGCGCCCGTCTCATCAGCAACGTTTTCCCTGCCAGTGACGCGCGATTTTGGCGCAATTTCTTCTCATCAATCATCAGCAGCTCAGGAGGTGTAAGGTGTGAAAGGAGGTTATTTTCACTTCGTCGTTTCGAACCGCTGCGGCTGTTGCCCTGCCGTCGACGGTATCCGGTCCCTTCCCCGCTACCCCACTACCATTAGGTGGTGATCTTCGAGGAGGTCCTTCAACACGAACGGTGAGTGACCAAACTTTTCATTTTACCAGGAGTTAGTGAAAGATAGCACGCCCAGAGGGTATAGGTTAGGAAATTTTTACTACATATCCCAAATTAATTTTATATAACAGACATTTAAAAGTGACTTTTCCAAGTGTTTTTAAAACAGTGCTTTTCTGCCCCAAGTGTTTTTCAGCCAAGTGATTTCGGTGTTCGTCCTTGTAACTGCGTTGGCATTGTCCCCCGCCGTTACTGTCCTCCGCCGTTTTCGTCCCCGCTGTTATTGTCCCCCGACGCACAACGTACATAGAATAAGAAAATTTAAAAACTTTTTACCTGGCTGTACCTAGGTATAGCCAGCCTTGAACATGGCTTCCAGCAGCTCCGGCGCCGGAAGGCCAACAAATATATACAATGGTGTTCCCACCACCTACACTTCCCCCAAATGGGCTGATCCCTTTGGCGGAAATTTGCAAATTTTATTGTTAAGAGCAACTGATGGTAATATTCTTCCACCCAACCCCTTCGTTGTATCGAAATCGATCCAAGGTGTGATCGGAGGTAAATTTAAAGATGCAAAACCTCAACGCGATGATAAAGGTCGCCTTCAATATGTTCTACAAATACGCGACGTCAAACAGGTTGAACCTTTATTGGGTATGAAGTCGCTAACTGACTCGACCCCAATTGAAATAATTTTTCATCCCACTCTTAATCAACGCAAGTGTGTTGTATCTTGCTGGGATGTTGTTTTCATGCCAGAGGATGTACTTCTTATTGAACTCTCTGAGCAAAAAGTTATCGGTGTCAAAAGAATATTTAGATACGATACAATTAAAAAGGAAAAGGTAGCAACTTCTACCCTAATCCTAACCATCAACGGAACAGTCATTCCCGAAGCGATTAACTTCGGTTTCATTCGCGCACCAACCAGAAACTACTATCCAAGCCCGATGCAATGCTTCGGATGCTATAATTATGGACACACTTTCAAGAAGTGTATGAAGAAAATACAGTTATGCCGTAACTGTGGTGTAGCACACCCAGAACTAAACCAAACCGATAAAGAAAAGGCGAAGAAGTTTCAATGCAATGCACCTGCCTCATGCGTGAACTGCAAGGAAAATCACTCCTCCACTAGCAGGAAGTGCCCAGCTTGGATCGCCGAGGACAAAATAACACGAGTTAGGATTGATAAAGGAATCTCCTACAAGGAAGCTAAATCCATTTGTGAAAACAATAATGGTTCTTCCTTCGCTAGTAAATTGAAAGAGCGGCTCGACAATATCCAAAACACAGGATGCCAACAATGCAAGTGCAACTGTACACAAACAAAGTCAGCTCCTATTAAATCGAATAAGACTGTTTCTATTCAGGCCAATAAAAAATCTGAACAGGGATCCAGCATCATACCAATTGACTCTGAGGAAGATTTTGAATCTCCAATGGAGATCGAATCAACTTACTCAAACAAAAGAAAAATCATCTCGAAAACAACAACTTCAGATGAATTCAAATCATCGGAAGATGAACAACCAATTGAGAAGGAATCTTCTAGGAAGAAACCTAAAAGTAAGAAATCGACCCCAACCCTACAGAAGACCCAATCCCACCAGAACTACCTATCACAACCCAGCACTTCAACCCAACCAATTGGATCCAATCCACCTACTACCCAACACAAACCCAATCCTACTACAAACAAACCAATTGTTAATGTTTCCAAAAATGATCCGAGACTAAAACTCAAACATTCCAAGGGTGAAAAACCCAACCACAACTAATTTCAACTGATTTCTACTCCACCAATCTCCAATTTATCCTCCACACCTCAGCCCACTTCCCTCCTTTCAATCTTAACATTCAATCCCCCACCTAATCATACACCATCGTCTCGAGACCCTATCCCTAATCGCAAACTTTCCATTCAATTGAACTTGCGTGGGCTTTACAGTTCAATGAACGAAATAAAATTAATGTTAGCGGAAGAGAAACATCTCCCACTAACCCTAGCTTTCCAAGAAACTAAAGTACCGACTGGTACAGACATGAATAGTGCCCTAGGAGGCAAATTCAAATGGTATTTTTGTGATGGACTATCTTCCCAACAAGGAGGAACATGCCTCGCTGTCCTAAGTCACCTTCCTCATACTGTGATCCCCATAACATCACCACTACAAATATGTGCAGTCCAACTCAAGGGACCTTTCCAGGTAACCCTTGCTTCAATATACATATCCCTTCAGCACAATATCAATGATTTTGAAGTTGATTTGGTAAATGCTTTCAAACAATTACCACACCCATTTATTATCATGGGTGACTTCAACGCACACCATACTTCCTGGGGAGGAAAAAAATGTGACGCAAGAGGTCATACGATTCTTAGAATCATCCAAAAACTGAACCTCATTATCATCAACGATCATCAACATACCAGACTCGATCCACGTTTTGGATCAACGTCTGCCCTCGATCTCACGATCGCATCTTGGGAACTGGCACCCAGACTAAATTGGTTTGTTGACAATGACCTCAGAGGAAGTGATCACTTCCCAATTCACATCAGAACATTAACAAAGAATCCCAATATTACTCTTCGCAGAAAATGGAAATACCAATCAGCCAACTGGGAAGGCTTCGAATCTACAATTGACAGCTTACTTCAAGCACACATAAGCTACTCTGTTGATGACTTTACTCAAGCCATTCTCTCCGCTGCAGAAGTAAATATCTACAGAACAAGTGGGAACCCCGGTCGTAAGGCTGTCCCCTGGTGGAATAACGAAGTAGCACTTGCCATCAAAAAAAGAAGAAAACTGCTTCGTCTTCTCAGACGTCTTCCAGATGGAAACAACAGCAAAAGGATTGCTTTATCCAATTTTCAGGAAGCTAGAGCTAAAGCCAGAAAAGCAATAGCCGAAGCAAAAACCCAAAGCTGGACTGAATTTCTTGATGAATTTAATCCTTCAACATCTTCAAAAGAACTATGGAACAAGGTCAACGCTCTCAGTGGCAAGAAAGCTTCTAACTGCTATTCCATTGAGATCAACGGTATTACTACTGAAGACCCTGGTACCATAGCCGAACATCTGGCAGATCATTTCGCCAAATCTTCATCCACTTCGAATTACACCAATGCCTTTAAGAATATCAAAGCCAAAACAGAACTAGAAGTGTTTCCCTCTGCTACAGGTCAACAGCACGAATACAACAAACCTTTCTCCATGGACGAGCTGCTCTGGGCCCTTAAAAGGTCCAAAGGTAAGTCAGCCGGCCCGGATAATATCGAATACCCGATGATAAGACACCTGCCCCACCATGCGAAAACCCTGCTTTTGCAGATTTTCAACGAGTGCTGGACAAACAGATACTTTCCAGATTCATGGAAAGCTGGCATGGTAATCCCGATCCCCAAAGCAAAGGAGGACAAACGTGATGTGAATAGCTATCGCCCTATCACGCTCCTCAGCTGCTTAGGGAAACTTTTTGAAAGGATGATTAACCGAAGACTGATAACAACCCTCGAAGAACAACAACTACTAGACCCCAGACAACATGCTTACCGTCGAGGAAAAGGCACAAGTACATATTTCTGCCATCTCAACCAATGTCTTCATGACTCCACACAGAAGAGACAACACAATGAACTTGCTTTGCTTGATCTTTCCAAAGCATTCGATACCACCTGGAAGCATAATATCATAGATCAACTCCACCAATGGGGATTCGAAGGTTACCTCTTCGAAATCATTCAAAGTTTCCTCCTCAACCGAAGTTTTCAAGTTTTCTTCGGAGGGTCAATATCTGAAAGCCGAGTTCAAGAAAACGGAGTACCACAGGGCTCTGTTCTTTCGGCAACTCTCTTCTTAATAGCAATGCAATCAGTTTTCGATGTTATTCCACCAAACATCGAAATACTGGCATATGCTGACGATATACTGCTTATGGCCCGAGCATCATTCACTGAACTTGCACGCAGAAGACTCCAGATAGGAATCTCTGCTATCAGCAGCTGGGCAGATTCAATTGGTTTCAAAATTTCAGCACAAAAATCCAATATACTTCATTGCTGCAGTCTAAAAGGTCACAAGAAAAAATTCAAACCATGCATAATTAATGGTGCACTTGTGAAACGAGTTAAATCAGCTCGAATTCTAGGTGTTACAATAGATAAAAATCTTTCATTCACAGACCACATCAAAAAGACAAAAGCAGATATCAAAAGCCGTATCCGGTTAACGATGGTAATAAGTGGTCGCAGCCGCTTAAGCGCGCGTAAAACCATTTATAAAATCGGTAGAAGTATCGTCTTCACAAAAATGCTATACGGGATTGAACTCTTCAGCAGTGCATCCTGGAAATGAATTGATCATTTAAAACCTTGCTACCATAGCGTAATCAGATATGCCTCAGGAGCCTGTAAGTCCAGCCCAATAAAAGCTTTGCTTGTGGAGGCTGGCCAAGTCCCCTTCGAAATGTTCATCACCAGAGCCTTGGCCAATCGAGCCATCCGAATCTCACAGAAATATCCAAATCTCACATCAACCACCACGAGAGCTAGCAAATGGCTTCAAGACATTTGCAATATCACTCTCCCGGGAGCCGCTCCTCTAACTAGAGAAGGCCCTCGACCATGGTACGACCAAGGACCAAAATTTGACTGGACTATTAAAAACTCTGTTAGAGCTGGTGAAGCCAACAGTATAGTCACAGCTATCTTCAACAATCACATACATAAACAGTTCCCCTTCCATCGCAAAATCTTCACAGATGGATCTGTTCATGGTGATAAAGTAGGATTTGGCATATTTTCCGACAATGCTCAGATAAAATTCCAATTACCATCCATTTGTTCAATTTTCTCAGCAGAAACAGCTGCCCTCCTCGTTGCGATATCACTATGTGATGATAACACGAAAACGGTGATTTTCTCCGATTCCTACAGCTCCCTGCTTGCACTCCAGAGTGGCGAAAATAAGCACCCCTGGACCCAAAGCATTGAAGCTGGAATCAAGGGAAAGGACATCGTTTTCTGTTGGATCCCGGGACACTGCGGAATTCAAGGAAATGAATTAGCTGATCGTCTTGCCAAAGAGGGAAGAAATTCTGAACTATGGACTGATATCCCCCCGTCCGAAGACATCATCAGATGGGTTGATAACAACCTACGATCGTGTTGGGATATAAATTGGAACACCTCTAATGACTTCTTTCTAAGAAAGATAAAGAATACCACCCATCCTTGGATGGACAGTACTAAGCGCCCCATTCAAGTATGCCTGACACGCTTGCGTATCGGGCATACTCTCTTAACACATAATTACTTGATCGCAAATCAACCGCGCTGCACATGGTGCAATGTAAGGCTCACAGTAGAGCATTTGTTAATCAATTGCCCAGTTTTTAACATCTCTAGAACAAAATTTCAGGTTGGAGACAGCATCAGAACTGCATTAGCAAGAGACGACATCGAAGAGGACCGGACCATAAAATTCTTAAAGGATACAGGTTTATTCGACAAAATTTAATAATATAATATCGAAATGAATACACATTAAAAGTATTTTCCTTTTCTGTTCTTTTATTTTCAGCAAAAGATGAGCAGGTTTTTACGCCCATTTTAGAAGCAAGCTCTTCAAGCACACTAAAATGGGCTTTTTCCCTGCTCCAATTGTTTGGTTGTGTTTTTGGCCCCGGAGCCGTGTAGGGTGCGGCGATACGACATACGTCCATAGCGGTTACTAGGACTGAGTCGAGCGAGAGTAACGAATTTTGCAATAGTTTTTCTTAGTTTTCCTTCAGTTAAATTTCCCGCCCTCAAGGGCAAGAGACGAATGAACTCTCAGAGTTTAAAGTCTCTCTAATTCAATACCTTCCTTCCTGGATTTCTCATTCTCGTTCAACGCTCAGATCGGCAAGCATCTGGGCTTCTAGTGTGCAGTGCTCTACTAATCAACCAACACCATACGGTGCGGCAAAGGAGAAGAAGCCATCGGCAACCAACGATGGATGCGGTGCGGCAAAGGGTGCAAAGAAGAGGAAGCAGCGGAGAGCATCGAATTAAATCTAGTGTGCATTGCTGGTGTGCTCCTCTTCACATCAACAATTGGATGCGGCAAAGGAGGCAGAGGAGCGAAGTGCATTGCATCGCATCGTATCACACCCGCTATCCGTCGTTTAGCTCGTCGTGGTGGTGCCAATCAAACCCCCACAAATCGACGCACAGAAGCCGATGGCGCCAAAGTCAAGGAAAGCATCAGCGAATCCGTAAAAGCTACCGCTCCCAAAACTAAACTGCTACATCCGACTGAAACGCAGCAGATTCCGTACAACCCATTAAACCATTCCAGTCCTTCTCAGGACTATCAATTTGTTTTGAAACAAAAGAGTTTATTTTACTGTTTTCCACTTACCACAAAAACTATGTAAAACTATGATCAAAAATACTGTTTATTTTTACATTTTCTACTAACAACTAACATGGAACGTATCACGTCAAAAACATACGTTTCATCAACCACCTTTTACTGGATTTGGCAAAAGAAGCGAAGGACATATTCATGCATGTATATAACGGAACGCTCCACCCAGCAAACATTAAATCGTATAATTTTGCACGTGCTAAGTCTTACAAGAAATCAGAATAAATCATAATCGCATATAATATCGATCAAAGTATGTATCGTGTATATTTGAAATCGCATAAAATGTAAAAACTCGATTTTATATACCATTATCAAATTAAGTCGCAATTCGGTATAATAAACATCAGTATTATGATGTACATTGTCATAAAATATATTTAATCCACATCATATGCGTATATTACGCTGATGCAGTTTGTGTGTCGTATAAGTGTATAATTTAAATCGATTCAGTACTGCAGTAAATCGTGTTGCATGCTGAAGAAAATCATGAAACAGTAAATCATATTAGCTCCTAATAAAGAACATATTACATCATATTGAAATGTCAATGAAATGCTCTAACATTGACAAGTTTCATTTCATAACAGCAATGTCTGAACACATACGAAAGAATAAAATAATTAAATTTAAAAAAAAGTGGCTCTTATATGGCTCGGAAACCAGGAATGACTGATCCTACTGCATAGAATGTATTAGGTTATATCATATCGAATCATATGTATGAGTTTTAACCGCTGTTGAATTAAATTTCAGATAGCCGCGCGAGATAGCTGGTGGATGATAATCCAGACGACAGGAGTTCGAGCCCACATCGGATCAGTTTTCACCAAACATCAATCTGTGCCATTTTGAACATTTATAATCCACTCCCAACACAAGTAAATTTAATAATTATTATTTCTACAAATATAAATACTCATATATAAAATTGGCGATTCGTGAGGCTATAATAAAAGATTTACAAAAATATTTTGCTCCATTTGGTTTTTTTTTCTATGTCTGTAATAAATTGTATATGAGTATGGCAAAAGTCATATTAGGTGCGTTGACAATTCATGAATATATTCATATTAGATCGAAATTCAATTTGAACATAATCGCTATTATAGTCGGTCAAAGTTGCATATTCATCCAAACTAATTCGGTAAGCATTTGCCATGTATGTATATGGCCTCCACTTTTGCATGCATATGCCAGTTAGGTGCATTATATGCCAACCAAAATTTAGGGCATATGATGTTATATATACGCTTGTTATGCGATTTAATGTTTGCTGGGCAGTCATACACAGCCCGTTAGGGAGGAATGACCTTTGGGTTAAAGTCCCTTCAAAAAACAAGAACGAACGATACACAGCCCGTATCAGACAAATGCATGAAGGAATTCTATAGAATAATGCTACACGGGCGAGTAGCACCATAGTAGCAAAAAAAAGTCGAAGTTCGTGACATCTGGTAGCAATATTTTTCTTCTTTTGAATTATAGAGACTTTAAACTTTACGTTCATTCGTCTCTAGCCCTGAGAAGGGCCCTTGCGAAGAAAACTAGTTCATACTCTTTCTCGACCTACCTTTAGAAAGACATTTTCATTGTCGCTCAGCACTCTTCAGCAAACGAGTCTGCTTTCGGCTGCACCAAGCGACGCCATGAGCAATATTCATTTAGGGAGGCAGATTAATCTCCCATCGAACTAGCAGGCCCGAAGGCAGTTTTGAATTGATAAAATTTAAATGTATTTATTTTTTGACGTTGGATTACGGCATTGCAAATATATGCAAGTCGGGGGTTGCTCCATGAAATTTCATATCAATGACCGATCGTTTATTGTGAAAAATTTAGCACAAGTGTAAGTGTAAAATTGTATATGGTAGCAGTTGTGCTAAGAATGACTTGATATATGAAACGATTTATTTTAATTTCCTAAAATTAAAAACCAAGGTGTGTTCCCGCTCGAGAACTGTTTTTTGTGTTCATTTTCATCCGAGGAAAGTTTATACGGCAAGAAAAATTGAAAAAGTGAAGAAATATTCGAAAAAGTGATTTCCCATATCCTCTATATATAGTATTGGGTGTTGTTAGTCCAATTAAAATTGAATTGGGTTGAATAAACGCTTAGAAAGTAAAAATAATAAAAAAGAATACCTTTTCCATTTCAAATATGTTTTCTCTATATTAAAGTAACATGTTTTTACTGATGAGGAAAAATTATAATTGTGTTCGGTATTGGTAATTGTCTTATGTTACATTGGTGAGTTTTTTTTTTTTTATTTCATACATACATATCACAGGAGGCATCTCGTCTAGGATCACATAGGGCGGTTTTCATCATATATCGTTCCACTTCGGTATCTTTTATCTGATACGCACCATCCAACGACTGTTTACCATCCTTCTGCCATCATCACTCGATAAACACTGGTGGAGTTAACATACAATACCCAACAACCAAACAAAACGGCCCTTTTCAGGGCCACCATATCATTATCAAAGAGTTTAACGATGTAATTCTTCAAACATATCCAAAATAAACAGATAGTCTAACGGAATCCTACGTCAACTATGCGGTCGTGTCTCGGATACAACCCTCCTGTGACTTTTTTTTAATTGACTTTTCACCCATTGGAGGAATCGAAACTGTTGCTTGTCATGCAAACACCAGAAGTAAAGACCTCTGTATTGACAGTTATTTTAAACAACTTTGTAGAACAAAGCATTTTTCTATCTTTTAATATAATCGATTTAGCGCTTTTTTTTCTAAGTTGCATTATGCTTATGACAGACATACAACTGTACTAGCGTTGTACTTCAAAAATTGTATGTCTGTCACCATGTACAGCGCTAGAACCATGCAAGCAACTCGGTACAATCGCTGTACCTGTACCGACCTACTTCACCGCTGTACATGGCTACAGTTGTACTGTGCGCAGCGCCATAGACGGTTAGTGGTGGGTAGCATGAACAAACCGAATAAAAACACTTGGCAAAATTCATTTCTTTGACTTTCTCTTGAGATAATAACTCAGATTGGAGACTTGTTTGTTATGTTTGGTAGTTTAGACGCTAAATAAAAATCTTTTTCATTGAAATGTGTGGTGAAAATTGGTTGAATTCCTTATTGTCAGTTTGACATGCGGTACAATGAACAACCAAAGTATGTCTGTCATGCTACGATTGTACTCGTACAACGCTGTACACGTACAGCGCTAGTACAGCTGTATGTCTGTCCCTGGTATTAGGGTGACCATGAAAAAACTTTTTTTTTCATTCACTTTTATATTTCAAATTCTACATCAAAACTGTCTTCATTTTGCGATGCAGAACTTGTCAATAGCTTAATCCTACTCAATGTTATTGATGGTTTTGACGTAGGACTACGTCTTTCATTTCTATACCGGGGTGTAAAATCAAAGTTTCGAAAACGAAAGCGTTACGCCGGAGACCGAGATTTTGAGCGTTAATAGCTCCTGAACAACTGAACGAAATGGTATGATAAACACTTCATTCGAAAGATAAAATGTCTATGCGTTCTATACTTGTTACTTTTTGATCCAAAAACTTGTTTCAATAGTGTTAAAATTGCTTTCAAAACAGGCTATTGAAATCACCAATCGGTATATAAGCGAGCGTCGCTCGGAAATCCACTCAGTTCTAATTGAACAGCGATTGGAGCATGTTGTCGCTGTTGTTGTGAAGCTCTTCGTTTATCATGAAAGCGCGGATGAACGGTGTCACCAAGAGCCTGTTTGTGCACCTTAGGCCAGACATGAATCCATCAGGAGGAGAGTGATGCCACAAACGGTTCCCCGGGAATATCTCGAAGCAGCCGCTACACACACACACACATACACGCGCGGAATTCTTTCTGCCAGTTCCTCTGGGAATTTAAAAATACATTCATGTGAAAGAGTTTATTTGAATGTTTTCTATCCATGTAACACTGTGACCAAATACATTTGGTTTTGTGATCTTTCAATCAATCGCAATTAACAGGAAAGCTTCTGAAGATTATTCTTCCCCATCAGTAGGATATTTTCGTATCCAATATTGGATGCATAAAACCTTGTACCTCCAACGTAACGCTCTCGTTTTCGAAGTCCCCCAAATATTCATTTATTCATTCATTCAGAATGGATTCAGATTTAACTTCAAACAAAGGATCACTGAATCAACGATAGTCCTACGTCACCATTGCGGTTATACCATAGATATAACCCACTTTCTGTTTTTTACTCAAAAATTCACGATTTCAATTCTAATTTACTCAAACACAAAAAATAACGTAGTTTCTAAAATCACACATCATGTAGAGTGAAATATGCTCTTTCAAATGCCGCTAATAAACTTTGTTTATGTTTGCCCCAGAAAGGATAACAAACAATTGAAGAGAGCATTTTTTTGGGAAGAAATATCCCATATCGTGTGAACTTGAGATATTGACAAGTTCTGCATCGCATCTGCATCGTTAGTTAGCTCTAAAAGTGTTTTGAGGACAGTCCGTATGTAGAATTTGAAATATAAAAGTTGACCCCAACACAACTCAGAAATAAAGTCACATATCGGTTATTCAAAGAGATAGAAAAAAACTTTGTTCTGTCTCAAATAATTGGGGCTACAACATTGTCGAACTATGTTTACCTCTATCTTCAAAGATAAGAAAGTTAGATTTTTTATTTCATCGACATTTTTAGTCCTCCTATTTTCGATTACATAAAAGTGAGCGCTCTTCATATACAACAACTTTGTCGAAGACTGTTTTTGCCTAGAGAATAACTGTCGAGCTCTAAATGCCAATTTCCACTTAAATGCACCTCCTGGACCATTGTGCATTGGCCACCATACTAATGAGGCAGTGTTGACCCACATAATCATTTTTAGTTTAAGGCCCCATGTTCTTCCTATCATTTCAGAATATGTCCATGGGGTAATGCTGGCCTTACTGACGATTCAATCTAAGTGTGCGTTCCAGTTCAGTTTAGCATCTAGGATTCAGGGTTACCATATCTACAGAATAATCTGTATTTGTACAGATTTTTTAGGCTTTTTGAAACCAAGAATCTGTAGTTACAGATTACAGATTTTTTGGGTTTCATACAGAATCTACAATTTTTTTAAAAATAACGTTTCAATGTAAGTTATGTCTCGATGTCAATAATAAAGGGTGTGTCACATCAAATTGCATCACGGAAAAAACGCTGTAGAGATTTAATTTTTAGGAATTATATCTTCAGCTTTCGCTTATAATCAGATAAGAGTGTATAGATCACGTTGGCCATGCTTCACTGTCAATTTTTCGTAAATTTGGAAAAATGTCGTCGAACGAAAAAGAGCGTCGTGAATTAATCCTGTGCACTCATTTCGAGAATCCGTAGTTGTCACATCGGGACATCGGTAAGATGCTGGGAATCGTCCAATCCACAGTCAGCAGAGTACTAAAACGATACTTCTAGAACCTAACCTTCGATCGGAAGGTGAAGAACGGCAAAAATGGATGCTCCGTCAGTGAAAAAGATCACAAGCGCGTAGTTAAGCAGTTTAGACGTGATCCGAGAAGTTCGGTCCGGGATGTCGCCAATAAGCTGAATTTGTCAAGTTCATTCGTCCAGCGGACCAAGCAGCGGGAGGGCCTGCGTACATACAAGGTTCAGAAGGCTCCTAACCGCGACGAAAGGCAAAACATGGTGGGGAAGACGCGAGCCCGGAAGCTGTACACCGAAATGCTGACGAAGCCGCAGTGCCTGGTAATGGACGACGAAACCTACGTCAAAGCGGACTTTCGTCAGCTGCCGGGCCTGTTGTTCTTCTCCGCAGAGGACAAATTAAGCGTTCCGGAGGAGATTCGCAAGCAGAAACTATCCAAGTTTGCCAAAAAGTACATGGTGTGGCAAGCGATCTGCTCTTGCGGAAAGCGGAGCGCCCCCTTCGTGATGACCGGCACGGTAAACGGCCGGATTACCTTAAGGAGTGCCTACAGAAGCGCTTACTACCACTATTGAAGCAGCATGAGGGCCCGACCATCTTCTGGCCGGATCTCGCTTCGTGCCACTATTCAAAGGACGTGTTGGAGTGGTACGAAGCCAACGGGGTCACCTTCGTGCCAAAGGAAATGAACCCGCCCAACGCGCCGGAGCTTCGCCCAATAGAGAAATATTGGGCGATTATGAAGCAGGCCCTCCGGAAGAACCCAAAAGTTGTCAAATCGGAGGCGGACTTCAAGAGAAAATGGATTTCTGTTCAAAAAAAACTACAACCTGACGTTGTACAGAACCTTATGGACGGGGTAAAGAGGAAGGTGCGAGCATACGGGCTTGGGCTCGAAGTATGAATAAAAAGAAAATGCCAAAAGTTGTTTAATAGTTTTTATTTTACTGTCTAAAATTTTCAAAAGGATCGGTCTACTGGGCGAATTTCTACAGCGTTTTTTCCGTGATACAATTTGGTGTGACACACCCTTTATTTTTTCCCATCTCACATTTTATTCATATAGGGTTTCAATCAGTCTGAAATAGAGTCATTTTGGCATTCATATGTGGCGTGATACCCTGCTTTCTCATGTTCGATCTGAGGCGGAAAGATGCAACAATCTATGTCATCTGCGTTACAATAAATAAGTAACATTGTTATTTCTTTTGTTTTTAAAACACAGTGAATTTGGATTTCAAAAGTGCGCTTATATTATATTTTTCTTTCGAGGGTCTTGTTTTAAAAATTGGAAACACATAGGATTACGTTTTCGGAAACATTTAGTGAGTACAAATAAAAAAATAGATATCGGTCACGAAATTATAAAATTTTTGCTCAGAAATATGAGGGTTTCGTGATATTTTTACACCAATCGTACCTCCTAACAATGTATTGCAATATAAATTGATGAATTTTCAACAGTTTTATGTTAGAATGCTTTGAAACTAGAAAAAAAAACTGTTTAGTCCGTGTTAGGAAAACGTATTGCGGTCTTTACGTTTATAGTTATTTTAAGGCCCATAGCGCGCAAAGTGAACAATTAAGATTAACTCAACTCAGCAAATATTGGAGCTCAAGTCATTGAAATTAATGATGATGACTAATGATACTCATAATTGGTCTAATTTTATTTACTGGAATTCGAATTTAAACGCAACCTAAAAAGGTTCAACTACGACCGTAAAATTTTGGAAATTTTTAACAGCATCTGATGAAGCCACAAGAACTTACGTCGGTTTTGAAGCTGTAAAAACAGAAGTTACTGAACTGGGAATGTTACATAGAAAAGAAGAAATATAAATCTTAATAAAACATATCCGATTAATTTACTTAGAATGATGAAATTCTATCAGAACTTGTCCGTATCCTAGGCATATGGGTTCAAAGCAACTTTATGACCATTTTTAAAGCGTTGAGAGTTCTCTTATTTTGAAATTGCCGCCATCTTATGTTATTGTAATTGTTATAACAAAGCTACTTACATAGCGCAACGTAAAAAGCATGCCTTAGTAACTGTAAACTTTCATCTTCATCATACTTCAATGAAGCATTGTATTTTCACTACAGCTCTGGCTCTACGTGGATATCATCGATATCGTCCAATTCGTGGAATTCATAATAACTATGCCAATCAATGATACCAAACCAAAGATTATGTTTCAAAATTGGACTTATAAATTACCTATACAGATTTAAATACAGATTTTCTGTGAAAAAACTAAGATTTAAGATTTTTTGAGACCAAAAACACAGATTTTATTATGGCAACCCTGTTCGGATTACACCAAGATATTTAACTGAAATCCTGGATTTTATTTTCTCTCCTTCAAGATGTAGAGACTGCAGATGCAGTTTCTTCTTTTTGGTGAACGAAACAATGGTTGTTTTGAAGGGATTTATGCTCAAACCTTCTTTGATACACCATGTGTAAGGTTTAAGGTCATCTGCATCCTGCTCGATATCACATCGTCGAACATGTCACGTACCATTATGACTACCGTCAGCAAAACCCACGATTTCGAAACCTTTGCTTCCAAGCTTCTCAGAAGAGAGAGGTGATAGAACCCCTCCTTGTGGGCAACCTTTTTGTTGCAATCACAGATATCGACGACCCACTCAGCCACGAGGTGATTTGTCTATTTGTGAGCATTTCTTTGATCCATTCGACTATGCGGTTATCGAAATATCTTCTTCTCATAGCCTGTGCCATTGATACATAAGAAGCATTATCGGAAGCCCCTTCGTTATTAACTATGTTTGCGACTTCCTTTCCACTTTCAGGATACCTTCGAGAGCCTTTTATGTCGCGATTATAGCTAGGACTGGTATCAAAATGAACAGATGTAGTTCCCGGGAAGTGAGTTTTCATCAGTAAGTCTAATACTTCTGAGGGAGATTTTCTGAACGAACCGTCGTCCTTTTTGAGGGAACCTAGCCCGTTCGAGTGGTCTTTTGCAAGAGTCTTGCTTAGTCTTGCAACGATTGGGGTACTTTCAATGCTTTCGCAGTTATTTACCCAAGATTTTCGTTTAGATCGTCTTAGTTCTCTGTTATATTCGGTTAGAATGCTTCTGTATTTAGACCAATCCGAATTAATTTAAGCTTTTTTTTTGTTTTGCGAAGCAGCTCGAGCCTTTTGTTCCACCAAAGAACGTTTCATGTCGAAGAGACTCTCTTTAGTGGACCATTACTGTTATAGACAGAAACTATCGTATCATTTAATTCTTCTGAGGGTGATTCGAGCTGTTCAATCGACCTTATTCTTGTAGTAATAATTTTTGACTCGAGTTCAAGTGAATATCTCTCCCAGTTGCTTTTTTAGGATAACGATATTCTCTCTGTGCTGTCAAACCACCATCCCATACGAAAATAATGTGTCTGTGATCATACAAACATGCCAGTTGTGTGTTTTATCAGAAATTACCGGACTGCACAGTGTCAGCTCCAGGACTTCTTGTCTGATAGCGTTTATAAACGTTGATTCATTGCCTATATTGGCAATGTCAATGTTGTTTGAATAGAGAAATTCTAAAAGACATTCACCTCGACTGTTTATGTCAGTACTATCCCACAAAGTGTGATGAGCGTTGACATCACAGCCGATGATGAAGTCTTTGTTGATTTCTCTCCAGTAATTTACGATCGCCGCAACCTCTCAATAGATGCACAGATCGGCCCTTGTCAATGTCCCTGATTATTTTTTCGACAGTCCGGATATCTACGCTTGTTTTAAAATATTTTTCTCTGAGAGATCATTTTTTTTTATCTGTATTATAGTGACTTTCAACTCATTTGGCTGGTTCGTCACTTCTACTTCCATTTTTGGAAGAATGTCGGGAGTGAGAATTGAACTCGTGACCTTGAGCGTGAGAGGCATGGATGTTACCACTACGCCAGATCGCCTCCAGAGATCATTTTGTCCGGTAAGTCTCTGTCAGTCATCTATGATTGAAGTGACATTCTTGCTCATGTGACCGTCGACAGAAATGCGGACACAGTGGCCTATCTATCATTCTTCAGCTGGCACATGAGAATCACGCAATCTGTTAGTAATGTAACAAAACATTAATGGCTTTGGTGATTTCCGAAAAGCACGTGAATTGCGTAAGACTCTCAACGCACAACGAACTCTTTTTTGAATGCAAGACTTTCATGTAGAGCGAGACGCATTTAAACTAAAACCGAAACGTAAACCGAGCCATGCCATCTGTCTGCATATGCCTTCTGTGTGCACAAGTGCCAAGTGGAAAATTCTCCTCACTTCAGCGCAGCTCATTTCCACCTCGAAGTAACTACTATCGTAGGCTCACACTCAGTTCGGCCACTCGCCCATCTCCCTGGTAAAGGGTCACACTTTTCCAAAGCCATGTTATCCTGTGCACTTCTAGTGTTGGCGATGATCGTCCGACATACGGTCGGTTGGCCAATTGTGAATGGTAAGGCTGCACCGAACCCGGACCAGTTTCGGTTTGCTGTTTCTCTGCAGCGTCACGCCCAGAGGACGGACGGCAAACTGAAGCACTTTTGCGGTGGAACCTATATCGGTCGGGGGTGGATTTTGACCGCCAATCATTGTGTGGTGGGGTTGTGAGTGATTATTGCGGGTTGCGAGTGAGTATGTGTCTAATATTCCGCTTTCAACAGCGAAACGAGCTCAATATTTGCACAAATCGGAGGACAATCGCTGAATAATGTTTCAGAGCACGCTACCGTGTATAAAATAGACGAGAAGATCATCTATCCGGATTACAATCGGTGAGTAACAGTCTGCTTGTTAAGGAAGTGAAATCTCTGGTTTGAAGTCTTATTTTCCAGTGTCACGTTGGCAGGAGATATCGCCTTGCTTCGTGTAGCCGAAGCCGAGGGTGCAAAATATCACGATCGTAGTCTTCCTGTGGCGGCAGCCAATTCAAACCACAGCGCGTTGAATCTGCTCAGTGGTCGAGAACACTACGAGGCTACGAGTGGTCAGTGGGAATCGGAAGAATGTCACATCTTCGGCTATGGATCGTCCAGCTACAACGGTGCCGGTCACTCCACGCTGCAATACGGTCCGGTACGATGGTTAGACCACAGATCGTGTGTCCGTATGCTGGGACCAGTCGTGGCACCAGTAGCTCCCAACAGGGGGATGTTTTGTGCGATTGGTTTGGCCGATGCGTGTAAAGTAGGTATTTTTTGTGTTTCAAAGCGTATTAGTGGTTGCTAAATAGTTCTTTTACCGCCAGGGCGATTCCGGTGGAGGGCTGGTGTGCCGTCAAAAGATAGCCAATAAGTTGACACCATATACGCTTCGTGGTATTATCTCCTACGGGGCAGGATGTGGAGTCCCTGCGTCGCCCGGAGTTTACACCGATGTTGGATATTATCGAGTGTGGCTCGATCGATTTATCTCCATGTAAAATTGAATGGCTGTGATAAAAGTTTAATCAAGATTACCATTAACAGCAAACTATTGTACAAAAATAAACTAGTCTGAATATTTCGTCGTCGACATACAGTTAAAATGCAATCATTTGAGTGGGTTACCAGTCTCTCGTCAGTTGAACAATTGTTTCGGGTTTTTTTTCATTCACGATTTTTCCAACCGCTCGTCGCGTTCGGTTGCACCAGCTGGTTCGCTCTCTTCCTGTTTGGCGTGATCCTTGAGGACAGCGTCTTTCGTTTCCGGATGGAGCAGCGTGAGTGCGCAAGCCGCCAGCACTGAGAAGCCACAGATCGTCGTCGGAATCCACCAGGCCAGTTGGCCGAGCAAATCGACGATGTACGGCGCGGCAATCGATCCAACGTGAGCCATCGTCGAGCAGATGCCGAGCGCCGTGTTTCGAATTTCCGTGGGAAAAAGTTCTGCCGTGTGGAGCGTGACCACCGCATAGACGGCTGTGATACCCAGTCGACCTAACATGGCCAACGTGACGACGATTGCGGTACTTTCCTTGGGCACTGCAAGCACCACCAGCAAGCAAATACCAGCGTATAGGAAGAAACAGAACGATGTGCTCTTGCGGCCGAAGTAGGCTAGCGCTATTATCGACAGTATATAGGCGATTATGTCCACGGATCCGGTTGTCGCGACGTATATGTTGCGGTTAGCGGCGAAATTATCCGCGTTGAGGGCTAAAACATGGGAAAAAAGGCTCTAGCCTTATTAAAATTTTAAAGATTGAAAAATCGGCCACTAACCTGTTACATAGTAACAAAGCGATGTGACACACCACGTGAAGTGGCATATCAGAGCCCGCCGGCAAAGCGTTGGTGTCCCGTACAGCTTCCCGAACTCACTGAACGATCGCTTCAAACGCGCGCCCAGCGCCAGCTTCGAGGATTCTTCTCCCTCCTCCGCCACAGGTTTACGTTCCATCTCACTATCGCACAGCTCCTGGGGTGCTTTACGGCCGAAAACCATCCGATAGGCCCGCCGTTCGCGTCCCTTGCTGAGCAGCCAACGGGGCGACTCCACGAGGAAGCTGAGAAAAGCGTGAAAATGTTAGAACAACGCCTGTCTGCACAACAGTCATACTCACTAGAGATGGATAACCAACAGGAAGGATGGAATCGTCAGGGCTAGCGAGAGATCACGCCATGGTTGGATCAAATAAGCAGCCAATGCCAGAATCAACATGCCAATCGGGTAGGAGAAATTGAATGCGATGCTCATCCAGGAACGGTGCCGATTCCCGATGTTCTCGGTTACTACAGTTAAACACAAAGGAAAATAATTACAATCAATCATCCCTCTCACCGTGATGCTCCCTTGTATCAATTAGTACATAATTTCGCCCATTTGACATAAAATACCGTATTTCACCGTTCCCGGAATGAATCGCTGCAGAAAACGACTGCAACAGAAACACCACTCAGAAAAAGTGTAGTAGGCTAGGTAGATTTTTTTCGCGATGACACCAGATCTCGACATTTAATGCATTTTTAAGTAATTTGTCATAAAAAAAATCGATTTTCAAATTTACATTTGTTTTACATAGCTAAATAATATAATATAACAAGCTGTACCCTACCACGCTTTGCTGTGGCACATTGTAGTTGCATGGTTGAGTTGAATGTTTCATTTTTTTTATGTTGTAACAACAATCCTAGATGTGTTTGGTTGTTTTGTATATTGTATCATAGTTTGAGCTAGTTAACTTTCCGGGTTCTTCGGATAAAAAAATAAAATTGTCTATACGACTTGAATGCTGTATTCAGACTAACTTTCTTATTCATCTAAAGATCCCTAGTGCCCTAGCGATAATGTTTATAGTTTACAGAATGAATCGATATATCGATCGCGAGAACGATCGTGTTTATGTTATTCTTAAATATTTGCTGCCGTCGTCGCCGTCGTCGTCGATGTTATTGTTTATGGGTTGGCCCTGGGATTGATTTACGATAATCGCTGTTGGTGTCGGAGTGTTGATATTAATTTTGTGGGATCGCTGACTAATGCTGACGCTGGAGTTAACTTGCCCCTCCTTAGAGTTGAGGCTCCGTACGAATGATGTCCTTCAAAGATATATCCCGAAGTCTATTGGTATCAATACATGACGATTTTGGTTTTTCAGCTTGTATGATGATATTTCGTTTTCGGGTATGGAGATAATATGCAAGGAATATAACACCTATTATTACAGGAGTGATTGATAATCCACCAAAAATTGACCAGTGTGGCCACTGTAAGCTATTGGCTTCGAGACGAATTGTCTCTAGATCTCGTCTTGTTTCAATGTGCAATTTATGGAGATGTTCAAGGCTTAAATTTAATATTGTTACTCCTTTTTCGAGTGCAATTCCGTTCAACGGAAGCAAGATTACGTTTCCTGTGAGATTCTGTACTTTGTTTGAGAATTTTCGGTTATTTATTGTGATTTCACAATTGTGGAAGGTTACCATATAGGTACCAGATAGATTTCTTCGTGGTATACCGCAACTTGATTCCAATGTAAAATTGCCATGCAAATTTATGAGTACGTGCTGGTTGTCTATTACAACGATATCTTCAATAGGGTTGCTTACGTAGTCACAACTTGCCGATTTTCCTTTGAGAATATTTGGTACGCATGTGGTGTTATCGAGTAAAAGTTCCTCCTTGTTGTATATATTCGGTAGTAAACTATTGACGACATAGTAATCATTGTCATGAATTAGATACTTGTTGTTTGGTAGGTGAATTTGATGTTTTGGATTCCAGGTAGGTACCAATAGTACTTTTTGAAAAATTGTTGGGATGAGTTTGGGCAGCTTGATGAGAAGAGCGATTTCATGTTCGTTGGATGCTATCGATGTTGTTGCGTAGGTAAGTGCTTCAGCAATATTAAGAACAGTTAAATTCTCTCTGTTTAAATCTTCTAACAATATTTTCATTTCGCTTACACTTAATTTTTTTTTTTTTTCATTAAGAATTCCTAACTTGGTTAACATAATTGTTTCTGAAATTTGGTACAATTTTTCATGTAGGTATTTGAGGTTCAAGTAAATGTTTATAGAATATAATTCTGATGATTTTGAGTTAAATAAATTTATAGCTTCTTTTGTCTTAAATAAGGCCTCTTTCATTTGAAACGTAACTTCTCTATTGATTTTAACCTGTGCATTGTTTTTTTTTATAAATTCGTTTATTTTTACAGGCTCAGTTACATAAGTTTAAAGGAGCCGAAATCTTAAATATATTTTTAAAACTATATATATGAACAATTTTCTTAAATCTATGGTTAGTAATGTGGGAAACCAATTACTCGCGGTGGACTCGAGATTAGAAGGGTGACATATTTTTCTCAGGAAAAGGATGGGGTATAAGGAAATTATTACAATGTTGATAATCACACACATTCAATTCTTAAATCTATTCGTACATCTATTGTGAATTTACATTTCATTCTCCTGTTTATAGCAAGCGGACCAATTACTCACAAAGGAAGAAATGGAGGGTATAAGGATATAAGGATAATCACACACGAACATCGATAGATTTAAGGAAAACATATATTTGGGACATGTAATCAAGGTCTAACCGAGCCAACACATCTCTCACCGGCACATTGGGCTGCCTTCCTCTAGCCCGAAGGGAGTTCTCTAAATTCGATCTGGAAACAAGATACACCTCACACGACCAAACAACGTGTTCGATGTCGTGGTAACCTCGGCCACAAACGCAGATATTGCTGCCGGCCAGATTGAAACGAAAGAGTAGCGCGTCTAACGAACAGTGATTGGACATGAGTCGGGAGAAGGTGCGAATAAAGTCCCGACTCAAGTCCAGACTTTTGAACCATGGTTTGAGGCTAACCTTAGGGATAATCGAGTGAAACCACCGGCCCAATTCATCTTCGTTCCATTTGCGTTGCCAGTTAGCGATGGTATTTTTACGGACTAAAGAGTAAAATTCATTGAAGGCGATTTGACGCTGATAAATATCGCCTTCAATCGCACCTACCTTTGCTAATGAGTCAGCCCTCTCATTACCCGGAATGGAGCAATGTGAAGGGACCCAGATAAAGGTAATGACATAACAGCGTCTGGATAAAGCACTCAAAATTTCTCGTATTCTCTCAAGGAAGTACGGCGAGTGCTTTTCCGGCCTCACTGAACGGATAGCTTCGACGGAGCTAAGACTATCCGTTACAATGTAATAGTGTTCAACAGGTCGTGAGGCGACGCTGTCCAGCGCCCAGTGTATCGCTGCCAATTCAGCAATATACACTGAGCAAGGAAACTGAAGACTATGGGAGGTGCTGAAAATTTTGTTGAACACTCCAAATCCTGTGAACTCGTTTATAGTGGACCCATCAGTAAAGTACATATTATCACAACTGATACCCCCATACTTTGCATCGAAGATCGTTGGAGCGATCCTCGATCGTTGATAATCTGAATATTCATGGATATCTTGCTTCATGGACAGATCAAAATGTACAGAGGAATTGATGTAGTCAGGAAAACAAACACGGTTGGGAATATACGAAGAAGGATCAACCTGCATGGAGATGAATTCATGATATGAGCTCATGAATCCTGAATGAAAATTTAGCTCGATCAGCTGCTCAAAATTTCCGATCACCAATGGGTTCATAACCTTACACCGGATGAGGAACCGAAGAGATAATAAATTGAAGCGATCTTTTAGTGGGAGTACGCCTGCCAAAACCTCGAGGCTCATGGTATGTGTTGAGGGCATACATCCCAACGCAATACGGAGACAAAGATACTGAATTCGCTCGAGTTTAATTAAGTGTGTTTTGGCAGCTGATTGAAAACAGAAACTGCCATACTCCATCACTGAGAGAATAGTTGTTCGATACAACATTATAAGATCTTCGGGATGGGCTCCCCACCAGGTGCCGGTAATTGTACGAAGAAAGTTTATTCTTTGTTGAC
Source organism: Toxorhynchites rutilus septentrionalis (assembly GCF_029784135.1). Lineage (NCBI taxonomy): Eukaryota > Metazoa > Arthropoda > Insecta > Diptera > Culicidae > Toxorhynchites > Toxorhynchites rutilus. The sequence goes on from NC_073744.1 coordinate 5,011,070, forward strand.
ATTTTTTACTCAGATACCTAATATGGGCCCCCCAAGTACATTTGGAGTCGAACCAAACCCCAAGATACTTGAATGACATAGCATGAGTGATCGGTTTACCCAAAAGTTGAAGCTTTGGTTTTGCTGGTCTATGCTTCCTAGAAAAAACCACCATCTCTGTTTTCTCCGTGGAGAATTCGATCCCTAGCCCAATGGCCCAGGTTGAAAAATTGTTCAAAGTATCTTGTAAGGGTTCTTGTAGGTCGGATTCTGTTGATCCTACGACAGAGACCACTCCATCATCTGCAAGTTGTCTTAGGCTGCAATTTTGTGTAAGGCAATTGTCGATGTCGCTTACATAGAAGTTGTACAAAAGGGGGCTTAAACATGAGCCCTGGGGGAGGCCCATGTAAGAGACCCGACTTACTGCCAAATCTCCGTGAGAAAAGTTCAAATGCTTCTCACAAAGCAAGTTATATAACATATTATTCAATAGAGGCGGCAGACCCCGAGAGTGTAATTTGTCTGACAAAACCTCTATTGAAACAGAATCAAAGGCCCCCTTTATGTCCAAGAATACTGAAGCCATTTGTTTTTTTCCGGCGTAAGCCATTTGAATTTCTGAAGAAAGCAACGCAAGACAATCATTCGCCCCCTTGCCCCTGCGGAACCCATATTGTGTATCTGAGAGTAGGCCATTCGTTTCAACCCATCGATCAAGGCGAAACAAGATCATTTTCTCCAACAATTTCCGTATACAAGACAGCATTGCTATTGGGCGGTACGAATTGAAGTCGGACGCGGGTTTTCCGGGTTTTTGAATAGCTATAACTCGTACTTGTCTCCAATCATCTGGAACAATATTATTCTCCAGAAACCGATTGAATAAATTCAACAAGCGATGTTTCGCCACATCAGGGAGGTTTTTCAGCAAGTTGAACTTAATTCTATCCGATCCCGGAGCAGAATTGTTACATGAAAGGAGAGCAAGAGAGAATTCTACCATCGAAAACTCGGAATCAAGATCGCACCTATCTTGTGGTATATCTCGAACAATTTTTTGCACAGGAGCGGAATCAGGACAAACCTTCCGTGCAAAATTGAAAATCCATCGATGTGAATATTCTTCGCTTTCATTTGTTGAAGAGCGATTTCTCATGTTTCGAGCCACTTTCCATAATTTTTTCATTGACGTTTCTCGTGACAAACCTCCCACGAAATTTCGCCAATACGCACGTTTTTTCCCTTTGGTCAAATTTTTGAACTGATTCTCAAGGGTTAAATACGTTTGAAAATTTTCAGGGGTTCCACGTTTCCGAAAAGCTTTAAATGCGTTCGATTTTTCTACATAAAGCTTTGAACATTGGCTATCCCACCATGGATTGGGAGGCCTTCGGCGAATGGTGGAACCTGGGATGGGTTTCGTTTGAGCGCGAACTGCGCTGTCATAGATCAAACGAGAAAGGAAGTTATACTCCTCCAATGGAGGTAAACCATCTCTGGAATTGATGGCTAGAGCAATCGCGTCCGCATATTTTTTCCAGTCAATCTGTCTTGTGAGGTCATATGCCATGTTTATAGATTCAGAAGAATTCGACCCAATGGTGATGGAAATTTTGATTGGCAAGTGATCACTACCGTTGGGGTTCTGGATTACATTCCACTTGCAATCTAACGATAGTGAATTCGAGCAAAGCGAGAGGTCAAGAGCACTTGGGTTAGCAGGAGGTTTAGGTACACGTGTTGTTTCCCCAGTGTTCAAAACGGTCATATTGAAGCTGTTACAAAGGTCATATATCAACAATGAACGATTGTCGTCGTACTGTTCCCCCCAGGCAGTTCCGTGAGAGTTGAAGTCTCCCAAGATCAATCGTGGCTCAGGAAGGAGTGAGCACATGTCATCAAGTTGTTTGCGGCTAACCGCAGCTCTCGGAGGCCAATACAAGCTGACAATACAGAGGTCTTTGCCTCTGATGTTTGCATGACAAGCAACAGCTTCGATCCCTCCAATAGGTGGAAGGTCAATTCTAAAAAATGAGTGGCACTTATTGATCCCCAAAAGCACCCCTCCGTATCTATCATCACGGTCCAAGCGTATAATATTAAAATCGTGGAAAGAGAGATCATCTCGCGAAGAAAGCCAAGTTTCGGACAGAGCAAAAACATCACAATTGAACTTATGAATTAAAAATTTGAATGTATCCAATTTAGGGATAAGACTACGACAATTCCACTGTAAAACAGTGATATCTCCGACCTCTCTATTTGAATTAGACATCAAGAGAGATAATCATTGCAAGGAGGGGCCATGTTTGCATCAATTGTTGCAAAATTGTCTTTAATACTGGAAGCATTGATATGACAATGGTTCTGATGGAGTCGGAAACATTAAAGCATGTGAAGATTTGAGCCACAAGGTCAGTCAACTTTATAAATCCCGATTGGGAAGTTGAACTTGACGGTAAAATAGGGACAGTTGGGGTTTTTGATGTCCCTTCGAGTGCTGGGTCGTTCGAAGGTGAATTATTCCCACGGAAGCCAGGAGGAACCTGATTTTGCTTGTCCGCTGCACTCGATTTTTTAGGCATGCTAACAGAGGGTATAACCGGAGGGGCTTGTCCTTGAACATTGGGAGTGGTCACATTTTTGCGCCGGGGATTCCCTTGGAAGATGTACGGTGTGCCCTCGTTAGCTGTATCCGCTTCCATTTCGTCAACTGGCAGCGAAGCGAAGACATTGTTTGCGGTTAAAGGTTGTTGCTGTTGGGCCAATGGAGAAGCGCCCTTTAAAATTTCAGCAAAAGTGCGCTTCGAGCGTTCCTTTAAAGAGCGCTTCTGCTTCTCCCAGCGACTCTTGTAAGTTTCACAAGCCGAGAGCACGTGCGGAGTTCCTCCGCAATATGGACACTTTTGCTCAATCGCACTGCAGGATTTGTCCACATGTTGCTCTCCGCAAGTGGCACAGCGCTCCTTGTTGGCGCAGTAAGCTGCTGTGTGACCAACTGACTTGCATTTCAGGCAAGTCATGGGCTTTGGCACGAAGAGTCGCAGCGGTAGCCTCAATTTGTCCACCATAACGTAGTCAGGGAGGGCGGAGCCAGCAAAAGTGACTCTAAACGAGTCGGACGGCGTAAATTTCGATTCTTTCCCTTCCTGGGAAACTTTGCCGAGTTGTCGGCATTCTAAGATTTTAACCTTAATCAAAGGCAGCTTTTTAAATCTGCCATCTCCTTCCATAATTGATTTGCACGTCAGACCCGTTTCGGTTATCACCCCCGAGATTTCTACGTCATGGGAAGGCAGGTAGACACGATATTCCAGGGTAAACCTCTGGTCGACGACAATACCGTTTGCGTCTTTCCGATCAGCCACGACAACACGCAGTTTGGTCGGTCTAACCTTCGAAATTTCTGTCACGGAGGAGTATCTTGCCAGATCTTTCATGATCTGAATAACATTAAGTGCTTTTCCGTTTGGCTTAGGCCTGAAGAAAACGACCCACGGACCAGTTCCAGGTGCATCTTCAGGATAGACCTTGACACGTGGAGAGAAGACAACAGGAGGAGAAGGAGATGACGAGGATTCAAGGGGATCGGGGACAACAGGATGGGGAGGCGAAATCTGAGCTGGGGGACCTGTGCATTGTTATTCACAATCAAATTATTAATTGAATCGTTTATAATTTTTAAATCATTTGCATCAGGAGAACCTGCTATGAATTTCCAAATAGTTCCTATTGTATTCCATCTTTTTACTCTTTTAATTGGTATCAAATTTTTTAAAGATATTTCTATTTCTTCAAACTTTTTCAATATTAAATTTGTGAATTGATTTTCTTCTATATCAGAGAATTTGGCCTTCAAATCGATCAAATGTATAATGAAAGGGAATATTTTAAAATGGTGGATATAATAATTTGAGTCGTTTCGAATTCGTCCTTGTCCTTTATCTACTAATATTAATGGTAAGTCGTCCACCTTTTGAATTGATACATGTTGTCCAACATTCATTGTTGGCAGGGATAGAAACAGAAGTATTAAGATTATCGCCAGCATTCGTGAACTGGACTTTTTCTGAGTTCTCCTTTGGGATGGCCTTCCTGTTTTGGGGGAATCCAGGGCAGGTACTTCGGGATGAGTCCTTTTTGCAATCCGCTACTAAGGTCCCTGGTACCGATTGGGATGAATCCGCGGTGTCCCTGGGCTCGCTTGGTCCTACTGTGCACTGGCTCCTGGTACCAGAATTTTCCGCTATCGTTGTTGCTGGTGCTCTTGCGGTGCGGCTCTTTTAACCGTTTGAAGCGATTTGGATTTTCACTTTTTTTTTGAAGAATTTCACCTAACACTCCACAAGACGAATTGCAGTTTTTTGTAAAGACTTTCTGCACAAGATGAACTTATACTCTTCCCAAATTACAAAGGCGGTCCCTATTCGGGCGCCAGTTAACTTTCCGGGTTCTTCGGATAAAAAAATAAAATTGTCTATACGACTTGAATGCTGTATTCAGACTAACTTTCTTATTCATCTAAAGATCCCTAGTGCCCTAGCGATAATGTTTATAGTTTACAGAATGAATCGATATACCGATCGCGAGAACGATCGTGTTTATGTTATTCTTAAATATTTGCTGCCGTCGTCGCCGTCGTCGTCGATGTTATTGTTTATGGGTTGGCCCTGGGATTGATTTACGAAAATCGCCGTTGGTGTCGGAGTATTGATATTAATTTTGTGGGATCGCTGACTAATGCTGACGCTGGAGTTAACTAGCTCAATCGGTTCCGCACTTTTCGAGTTTTTGACGCGTACACAAACGAACAGAACATTTATATATATAGAGACAGATGAGGGAAATCGATACATTTTAAATCACTTCGAAACACAATTGAGGGGCTTAGAATGCAAGGGGTGTAAGTGACTTGATCGATTTCTCTTTATCGACTTTCTCTTTTGATCATAACTTAACTGCAAACACATTCCCAGCTTATTTGACAATGTGGACGATAGGTCAGAACCTCAATTGTCGGTTTCTATAGCAAAATCAAATTGGAACGTTTTTGTGCGCTGAGTTATTCACGAAAGAAAAAGTTCATGAAGAGAAATTGATCAAATCACTTACACCCCTTGCATTCTAAGTCCCTCAATTTTTAGTTCATGATTTTGTCAAACACGTGGAAAAAAAATGTTTCCATCACATAGAACACATATTCATTGCTGAATAGTCGATTTTCATTGGAAGCTCAATTTCAGAAACGCACTCTGATCATATATAAAATCATTTTTCTTCCAATTTTCCATTTTGTTATGCCGTAACAACACTCCCTGAAGTGGATTGTATATTGTGTACAACTTTGAGCTCAATCGGTTCCGCACTTTTCGATTTTTTGACGCGTACACAAACGAACAGAACATTTTTATATATATAGAGATATAATATAATATATATAAAAATGGATTTCTGTCTGTCTGTCTGTCTGTCTGTCTGTCTGATTCTTATGTCTGACTCGGAAACTACTGAACTGATCAGCATGAAAATTGGTATGTAGGGGTTTTTGGGGCCGGGGAAGGTTTTCGTGATAGTTTGAGACCCCTCCCCCCTCTCTAAATTTCTGCGTTACTCAAAAATTAATCAAGCAAATGAAACCAAATTTTGCATGCGAAGATTTTAGGGTGCAATAAATGATTATGGAGGTTTCAGGGTGCAATAAATGTTTTTACTGTGGTTAAATACTCCACCCCCCTCTCTAAGGGGAAGCTGCCATACGAATGAAAGACAAATTACTAATCAATCAAATTGAGACAAATTTGTCATGCGAATGTTTTAGGAGACACGAAACGTTTCCATGGTGAATAGACACTCCTCCCCTCTCTCTGAGGGGAGGGGGCTGTCATACAAATGAAACTCAAATTTCTGCATTAGTCGAGAATTAATCAAGCAAATGGAACCGAATTTTGCATGTTGAGGTTTTAGGGTGCAATTAATATTTTTACGATGGTTAGACACTCCACCCCCTTCTCTGAGGGGGAGCTGCCATACAAAATTCAACGGGGTCGATTAGAAGATCAATCAATAAACAGTTCTGCGATTGGACCCATGAGTTTGCTCATAGTAAGAAAACGTGAATGTTTGAAGGTTTTGATAACAAAAAAACTAATTTTGGGCGGGACGAAGTTTGCCGGGTCAGCTAGTAGCTAAATAAAGTGATTGAAAAAGAATTTACAAAATGCTTAGTTACCTATGTGCATGGTGTAACAAAAAAAATATTTCAGGAAACTTGAGATGGGTCGCAAAAAGGTCAAAATATTATTCAATTTATTATAGCCCAGGGATGGCCAAACGGTAGACCGCGGTCTACCGGTCGCCCGCGTAGATATTCCTAAGCGCCCGCCAGCTGGTCTCGAATAGTCTCATCTCAAACACAAACGATTACATATCTCTCCACCTTTTACCGTGGTGTTTAAGCTAACCTCAATAAGATATTTCTTCATTAAAGTTTCCCTTTTTTATATTTTCTTCCACATAGTCCATTAGATATTTTTAAAATTGAATATTCTAGTTCAACAGAATTTTGCTCCTTAGCTCAATTTTGCCATTAAAGATACAGTCGATTGAAAGTTGTCGGCATAACTTTTGGAGCTGTTTGGTTTGCTTGTTGCATTCATGATATTTTGCTTTGGGAAATATTTCGACAACGCATCAAAATATGCAATTCGCAACACATGACGTTCGAGAAAGAACTCGATTCGATAAGGTTCTATCGATTTACAAAATACAAGAATTCGGTCGGTGTGATTTCATACGTTATACGGATTGAATTGACCGTTCGTTCAATTCACACAATCGGGAGCCAATATTTTTGATAGATAGTTCTTATTAATGATGAAACGTTACCTGTATAACTTCGATATAACGTACCCTCGATATAACGTACCCTCGATATAACGTACACATGATCAAAGTCTAAAAAAAATATTTTTTTAAATATTTTTTTTCTGAAAGAACAATAGATTATCTGTATTTTGATACTAAAGCTTGTGCTGTAACTTTAACCAATCCCGAAATACTACTGTTTTGTGATTCCGGATTCTAAATGAAAATGATTTAATTCTAAATAAATCAAACTTCAATCAACAGAACGAAGGAAAACATCATGAGAAAAGTTGTCTTCGTCTTCCTATTGATTTTATCCACCAACATTACTCAAACAGCAACACAATAAAGTAATATAAGCTACGTTTCAGAGTTCTTTATTATGCTTCGATATAACGTACATTTCGATACAACGTACAATTTTGAAAGTAAAATGTACGTTATATCGAAGTTACCCTGTAGTAGTATTGCCGGACACTGGATACCAGATATCCGGCGAGATATCGAGGCCGCATGCCAGGATTTTCGCGAATACGAAACTGGGAGAAACTGCATGTGTGCATGAAGCAAATAAAGGTAATAAACGCATTTTAATTAAAAATAATACATTGTGATGATAATTTTCATATAGAATGAATATTTCCTAATAGAGTATCAAATTTTCAGCAAGTAATATTGAACAGATTTTTTTCTGTTAAGGATTTTCTACTAAAATGATGAAATTTTTGTGAATATATTGAAATAACTTTAACACTAGTCGAGTTAGAGTAAGAGTAAGTTAGAGCAAAGAACATCAATCAATTATTTTTACATTCAAGATTATTGAAACTGTCTTCAGGGATGATAAACTGAGAGAGGGTACACTTACTTCACCACAAATCAAATTAAACGAAGCAAAATAGACGAAACTGAATTAAACCTTACACGCGAAGCTCATGACACTTTTTGGGACTGTTTCAACGAAGTGACAAATGAAAATGATAGTTAGAGTCGCGTTCACGACAAAATTCTATTACTAACGAAATCGACTGTTATCCAAAAACATTTCGAATCGATCGCAAGCACGTTTGGTGGTCGTTAAACTCTAAGCAGTACCCCCAATTGGCAAGGTTTGCCAGAGTTTATCTTTCAGCTCCTTGCAGTAGTGTCTACAGTGAAAGACTGTTCTCTGAAGCTGGCCTGGTGTACGAAGCAAAGCCTGATGGGTCGGATAAAAAAATTATAATAAAAGTAATAGTGTTAATGAAATATCCGGTAGACCGTATACCGGATAGTTACCGGATATCCGTTTCATCTCTAGTTCTTATACCTCTAGGTAATGGAGGAATATGATAATCATCTTGGGTGTATTGACGTAGGATTACGTCTAACCGGAAGATATAGGGGGTGAAATGGAAATCTAGGCACTGAACATGTAGAAAAAAATGCAAGATTTGGAACGCTTATAACTCGAGAATTTCTCGATAGATCGCAAAGGTTTTTGCATCAATTGATAGGAAATATATCTACGCATCTATCATAACGAATAACATTTCATTTTTCTTGAGATAAATAATTTAATAATTGTGAAATATCAAGCATTGTCCAAATGCACTATGTGCCCATTTTTGATTGGTCCATTTTGTGCTCCTCAAATCGTACCGACCAAAACGGGCAACCAGAGCAGCAGCGAAATAGAATGAAGCACGATTGGAAAGGAAAAAGAAAAAAAATTAACGAAACATTGGTCGCAGTCTCACACATGCGTTATTCTCGAGCCAGCCAGTCAGCTTAAAAATTCCCGCTCCGCTGCCGTAACGATCATTCTTTGTGTGGACACCGACTGGACAACATCGTTGCTGGACGAGCTGGACGGCGAGGGATCGAGTGCCTTTCTCAAGGCAAGAGGGTGGAGGTGGTAGCGCTGGAGTAGAGTAGAGTAGAGTTTTCAAAGGGCCTTTCTCAAGGCTAGAGACGAATGAACTGAAAAAGTTTAAAATCTCTATAATACAATACCTTCCTTCCTTCCGTAACGATAATTCTCATTCAAACCGTACACCACATCGGTTCGCATCTCAACACATCAACAAACCAACCCAAGCAGACATATTTGGACTTGGCAAAGGAGGAAAAGTGAAGGGAAAGGCAAAATCCCGCTCGAACCGCGGTTTAGTTTCGGCCGCCGAAGTGATCGAGTTAGCTGGCAAAGCTGCTCGCGACGATAAGAAAACCCGCATTCGGAACAGAACACATTCGGTTCTGTGGACATCAAGACAACAGGCAGTTGCAGTGAGTGGCGAGTGGCAAACGCAATCGCAAAACGGCAGCTGGTAGCAGAAGAAAAAAGTTTGTTCTTTTTACTTTGGTGGCAAATCCAGAACAAGGCGGCATCGAGGGCGTTCGAAATGGTTTTTTTTCAAAACCACGAGTACAAAGTTTTCTAAATTGGAACCATTCCATAAAACAAGGCGCTTATCAGGGCCATTAAACCTTTCAAAAAAGAGTTTACGAAATACAGTTCAATGCTTTCTAAAATAATATCCAAAATAATAATAAAACACAAATTGATTTTTTCATAATTTGTTTGCCAGGATCTGATGAGTATGTGAATTTGGCAGTTGTTCTGAGCTTATTGATAGTTGGGGACTTTCCTGATTATTCAATTTTCACCAATTCTTAAATTGTTTCCAGATTGAAAGTATAGTAATTTACAATTAGTTCGACATTTAGCTAATTGGACGGACATGTAATGCGACATATTTAGTTGAACATTTTTGTAAACATAGAATTCGGGGTCCAAATTATGACCACACTGTATCACTGTCATCGCAAATGTTCAATTACAGGTTAAAATCGCCTCCAATGCGACACTGAGTGGTGCTTCGGCACGTCGCATTGAATGTAATTTACTGTATAACATTTCACAAAGCTGGATGGGAAGAAATTTTCCAACTGTGGAAGCTGTGGCGAGTGGCAACAAATCGCTAAACAGGAAGGTTTAGCCGAACAAGATGGGGATATCGAGTGATAACAAAACAATAAACTCTTTAGATTGAAGATAATTTTGTGATCCTGAAAAGGACCCTTTTTAGCCTGCATGAGAATCCAACGAGCGAACAAATCGTAATGAATGTATTTTTTTGCCATCGCTGCCTTTTAACGCTCATTCGTTCGTCTCTTTGGACTCGCCCCTTTGGCTGAGTCTGCCGATTTGTCTCTATCCTGTGAGTGTGTACCGCTAGAGTATAAAACACGCGGATCCGCTGAAAAATGTATCATTCTCTTTCAAACCGTAAATCAGTGTGGTTGTATGGCATCATTTCACATCACATCGCATCAACGGATTGGTGCCGGAGCACCAGTATACCTAATAGCGGTTATAGAATTTCGGCCGCCGGAGTGCTCGAGTTGGCTTGCAAAGCTGCTCACGACGATAAGAAAACCTGCCTACAGAACAGAGCACATTCGGTTCGGTGGCAACAACTAGTTTCAGCGAGTGGCAAACGCAATCGCAAAACGGCAGCAGGTAGATGAAGGAAAAAGTTTGTTTATACAGACTGCTTTGGTGACAGAACCAGTCACCGTAAAACACCGCGCTTTTCAGGGCCATTAAACCATTCAAAGAATAGTTATTAAAAGTTATTCACAATACCAATGCATTCTAAAGTGACATAATATGACATATAATATAAACTGATTTATTTTGTTTATGCTTGTTCTTGAACTTATTGGTGGTTGGGGCCTTTTAAATTGATCATTCAGTTTTCACAAACCCATGCTTGGTTTCCGAATTAAAAGTGGCTTCAAATTACAACACATTGTATACAGGATGGCATTAACGAATTTTCTCGGTAGCAAGAACTGCTTTCTTTGGTTGATAACTGATGTTGAAAACTGACTGACGTTACATCTGCATTGTATAGAAAATTAACTAAGGAGCAACATGATGAGCTATGTATTTCCTGCTGCTCTGTTCTTTTTTTAAAGGACTTTATTCCGAAGGTCATCCGTCCCTGTATTTACTGTTGGTTTTTCAGAACGCTTCTAGCTCGTTTATTTCTCGACAGATCGTAGAGTTCGTCTCCAAAACCTCAGTTCTTTTTTATTTTTATTTACTTTGTTTGTGGAGACTACAAATCTTACAATTCATTCGTCTCCGAAACCACAGTTTAAGGTACGGTAATGTGCTCAATAGTGAAATATATGATAGTGAATGAGCTGATAACCACCGATGCATTTCCTATCACAGCCATCATTTTGATTGTACGATATGTGCATACACCGAAAGATACCCGGCGTTAAACATTAAATAAGTACAAAGCCTTCAGAAAAAAACAGGAAGTGGGTTATATCTATGGTATAACCGCAAAGGTGACGTAGGACTATCGTTGATTTAGAGGTCATTTGTATGAAGTTGAATCTGAATTCATTCTGAATGAATGAATATTTGGAGAACTTCGAAAACGAGAGCGTTACGTTGGAGGCACAAGGTTTTATGCATCCAATATTGGATACGGAAATATCCTACTGATGGGGAAGAATAATCTTCAGAAGCTATCCTGTTGATTGCGATTGATTGAAAAATCACAAAACCTAATGTATTTGGTCACAGTTTTACATGGATAGAAAACATTAAAATAAACTCTTTCATATGAATGTAATTTTAAATTCCCAGAGGAACTGGCAGATTATTTTCAGTAACGATTAGATATTTCCACATTTTCCTCGATACTGGAAGCCCACCAGTGGTTAATGCTAACTCGATAACCATCTGTTAATAGCACTTGATTGAAACATATTTGGTCACAGTGTTACATGGATAGAAAACATTCAAATAAACTCTTTCACATGAATGTATTTCTAAATTCCTAGAGGAACTGGCAGATTATTTTCGGGATCTTTCTCGATCCAAACGGAAAGAATTCCGTGCGTGTATGTGTGTGTGTGTAGCGGCTGCTTCGAGATCTTCCCGGGGAATCGTTTGTAGCATCACTCTCCTCCTGATGGATTCCCTTCTGGCCTAAGGTGCACAAACAGGCTCTTGGTGACACCGTTCATCCGCGCTTTCATGATAAATGAAGAGCTTCACCACAACAGCGACAACATGCTCCAACCGCTGTTCAATTAGAACTGAGTGGATTTCCGAGCGGCACTCGCTTATATACCGATTGGTGATTTCAATAGCCTATTTTGAAAGCAAATTTAAGACTATTGAAACAAGTTTTTGGATCAGAAAGTAACAAGTATAGAACGCGTAGACATTTTATCTTTCGAATGAAGTGTTTATCATACCATTTCGTTCAGTTGTTTAGGAGCTATTAACACTCAAAATCTCGGTCTCCGGCGTAACGCTTTCGTTTTCGAAACTTTGATTTTACACCCCGGTATAGAAATGAAAGACGTAGTCCTACGTCAAAACAAGAATCAAGTTTGTAAAAAAAAACGCAAAAACACAACACCAAAGCTTCTTTTCAGAACCCCCAACATGTTCATGAAAAGTAAACAGTAAACTAATCCATTTTTCAGGTAGATAGGTAGGTATTCACGTAGGAGAAAAAAAAATATATTCGAAATATATATTTAGCAAAAGCTGTCCCCTTTGTATAGTCCTACGTCACTACGGTTAGGTCCCCGACATTACCCACCCGTCCTTTTTTTTATGGAAAACAAATGCGTTGTTTGTTCATGAATGAAAATTTCCTTAAAGAAATCAACGATATTGGTTGAGGAAGCTTTACAGATAATGAAGTATTACTTATCAATTATTTAGTAATCGATAATTATTCATATTTTATAGAGTAATTTATCATTGAATATTTATTAGTATGACCCATTCTGCGCGCGAGTACAGGACGGTTCAAATTTTGTTTCATCGTCGGGTACTACCTTCATTTTATAATGACTTTTTGACGCAGTCTCGTTGGTAGACCGCAGCCTTACAGCGAGTTTACATTAGGGAGATTTATAACTATAGATGGATTTGTTCGCCCGAAAATAGATGTAAACGGGTGAGAATATATATGATACACTCCTCCGAGGTATATATATATATATATATATATATATATATATATATATATATATATATATATATATATATATATATATATATATATATATATATATATATATATAGGATGCATAGAATAAATTCAAGCATATGTAAACGCTGGTGAATTTCTCACTGGTGAAAAATCACTAAAGTTGGATGCAGTTCTACTTCAGGTGAATAAATTCACTAAAAATATGAATATATTCATTATAGTTATCATTATAGTTTGCACTAGTGTAAACGGTGGATGCGATTTCTATAAATCTCATCATATTTCTTTACACGAATATATCACTAGTCTAAACCCACCCTTACATTTGAACAAATAGTCGCCCGTAAGGCCCAAAAGTTTAGACACCCCTGCTATAGACCAACAGATTTTCTCTCCAGCTGAACGAGTCTACATTACCCAACAATTAAGCTCTGTTGTTAGGGTATGTTCAATATATCAAAATTGAAAATATGTGCCACGCAATGATTTTTGCTACATATTAGGTTGGGGAAAATGTTATCCATTATTCTCTCGGTAACTGGCTTCAGTGATCAATATCTCGCGTTATACCGATCACAAAATTTAAAATTTAGGCTTGTTGTAAGAGTGACATTCCATATTGAAAAAAAATGGGTGGGTTATATCTATGATATAACCGCAAGGTTGACGTGGGACTAGCTTACCTAGTCCTCATTGGTTTGTATTAATTAAACAATTCAATCGAATTCAATATATTTGCTTTGTGAGTAAAGAAATTGAATAAATGCTATGTAAGGTCAATTCATGCATTGTGATAAATTATGTCCTTCGTTACAAGTAAATTTAATGACAGTCCTTTTACGTTTGTTATGATGCCTAGGAAAAAATATGTGAACGGAAGAATTGTCAAACGATTCTTTTATTTTACATTTCCCTCTGAAGTTTGCATCTCTCAAGTGTACGTACACAGGCACTCAGTGCCATAATTTCAGTGAGCAGAAGATATGAAGGCATATCCTTCAATGAAATCTTGAATAAACGCGCCAAGCGTTGTGTTCGTACCCGCTTTTGTAATCCGTGTTAGGAAAACACTTTTCGGAGTGCAAAAAAAACATACGGGTGCAGAAGTACCCCCGGCTTGAATTAATCTACAACTTCAACTTCTACTTTTTATACTATAGAGGCTTCAAACTTGAAAGTTTATTCGCCTCTAATGTCTGCACGATTTTTTTCAGGTTCTTAAGTTTACAAGACCGCGTTAAGGAAACATATTCTGGTTCGTTCACAGATCAGATCCCACTCGGGCACGATTGAGTAGCCGGGCTTCTGCTCGTAGTACAGCTCGAAGCCAGGGGAACCAAGACAGGACACCTCGCTGGGTTTCGGTTGCCCCGAGAGGTATTGCTGTGCGTCCCGATAGTTCATCCCTGCCAGCCGGCACAAAGGCTAGCGAGTATTCATACTCGCAGTTGTTATTTATAGTGGAACCCCGATTTTCCGCGAAAGCGAGTTCCATAGTAATTCTATACAGCTTCCCAAAATTTGTCAGTGAGACGTAGGCGCTTGTTTTTTGTTTTGGTCATAACATTCATATTATCTGACCGGTGTGGTTACCCGCGATTTTCGTTATTCGCGGTTACCTAGCCAGACTATATCGGGGAAAATCGGGGTTCTACTGTATTTGCAATGCCGATTTCCCCAGACACCTTGGTTTAAAAGCCTGTATTAGGTAAACACATTTCAGCCGGAACAAAAATGCCCCCGACTTGCATGAAATTGCAATGCCAATTTCCTCAGACACCTTGGTTCTGAAGTCTGTGTTGGGGAAACACATTTCAGCCGGAACAAAACTGCCCCCGACTTGCATGAATTTGCAATGCCAATTTCCTCAGACACCTTGGTTCTGAAGTCTGTGTTGGGAAACACATTTCAGTCGGAAGAAAAATATCCCAACTTTCATTTATTTGCAATGACGATTACCCCAACACTGCTTGGTTTAGAAATCTCTGTTAGGGAACACATTTCGGTGAGAACAAAAGTCCGCATACTTTCATGTATTTGCAATGCCGATTTCCCCAAGTCTGCTTGATTATGATAGCTGTGTTGGGGAAACCGTAAATCGGGCCAATCAAAACGAGGTAGTTAGAACGTTTAGATAACGCTTAACATTTTACAGTTATTCAATTATCTAATGAAAAGTAACATTTTATTAATTGCAATAGATGCGTAGAAATATTCCCTATCAATTGATGCAAACATCTTTCCGATCCAGTAATAAATGTTCGAGTTATAAGCATTCGGAATCTTTCATTTTTTCCTGCATGTTCTGTGTTTAGGTTTTCATTTTACCCCCCATATACTCCGGTTAAACGTAGTCCCACGTCAAAAAATCTAAAAAATCTAAAACAAATGTTTTTAGTGCAATACACCAAATGAAGATCTCTACTGTCAACGAATGGACCGTTTGAAGCTAGCGTCTGATCAGAAACGTCCAGAATTGGCCAACAGAAGAGGTGTTAGAAATAATTTCTATCAATGGATGCAAACACCTTTCCGATCTATTAAGAAATGTTCGAGTTATAAGCATTCGAAATATTTCATTTTTTCCTGCATTATCTGTGTTTAGGTTTCCACCATATATATTCCGGTTAGACGTAGTCCCACGTCAAAAAAAAAGGAGAAAAAAAGCAAATCGAATCACAGTGCATCACGGTACATCACGGTACAAACAGAACAAAACATTACTTACGTAATGCAAACGCCGGATAAAAAACTCCGGAAGCCGACGCTCCAAGCCCGATTCGTCCCAGCAGCAGTAGGATGTAGAAGGGCGAAAACGTGGTCAGCAAGCTGGCCACCACGTACAGTGTGGCAGCGATTGTGAAACTACTCTTCCGTCCGTACTTGTCCGAGAGGACACCAAAAGTCGAGGCGCCCACAAACTTTCCCATCGATAGTGCCACCTGCACGGTCGATCGGAGCGCGGTTCGTTCACAGATCAGATCCCACTCGGGCACGATTGAGTAGCCGGGCTTCTGCTCGTAGTACAGCTCGAAGCCAGGGGAACCAAGGCAGGACACCTCGCTGGGTTTCGGCTGCCCCGAGAGGTATTGCTGTGCGTCCCGATAGTTCATCCCTGCCAGCCGGTTGTAGTCCCAGTTGAGGATTGTACAGGTTCCATTTTTTGCGATGCCACTGCGCAGATTGAACTATGGTAAATAATGTGATTTGATGCAAGGGTTTTTTCTACTATACCTGTTTGTAGAGATGTTTCGTATTTCATCGTGAGTCCATCCACTTTGCAGAAGGTTTGGAACGACGCAGTAGTAGTTCTCGGGAAGTTGACCCAAGAACACGTACGAGGAAACGTGGAAACCATTGAGGATGTTTGGTGTTAGACATAGGATGAACAGTGTCCTGGAGAAAAGAAACAAGCAAAACGAGTTTAATTTAGTTTTCAGTTAGGTCAATAATGTTTTCATCCCTAGGTTGATCGAAAATAGACGCCGTCAAACTTTGAATAGTCACAGCAGATGTTATGTATGCAAGATACGCAGTTTCATAATCGTAATCGATTTTTTTCGACTTGATAACACAGATTGACGACCTCGTCGATAACATCGGCGTCGATGGCGTCCGAGCGAAACATACAAAGCTATCAGCTGTGGCTATATTATGACAGATTTGTACAAACAGACACCATGGAATGGAGCGCGAGGAGACAGAAATCTTAGATTCTATAGAAGCGTTTGATTGAAACAGATGAATACGATCACTATCTGTAATGTTTCAACAGCCTACGCAGCTAGTCAAGGTTGATTTATTTATACATTATCGTTTACAGGAGAAAGTATGCATCGAAAAAAATGGACGATGAACAGAAACTTACAACAGATAATTCAATGGGACATATTTTTCTTCAGTCCTTCTACGGTACAACGTTTATCTCCAGTCGGCGCTTTGTACTGTAGAATAGTGCGGGGCAAAGGTGCGTACCTAACTGTTGTCGTCCAATAACTCTTGAAATAAAAGTAAATAAAATCCAGTTTGCTTACCAAATTGTAACTATATATACACTCTGTCCAACTTCTATAAGACCACCCTGATTGTATTTCATTGCAACACAAACAGTTAGAACTTTAACAAGATAAAGGGTGTGTCACATCAAATTGCATCACGGAAAAAACGCTGTAGAAATTCGCCCAGTAGACCGATCCTTTTGAAAATTTTAGACAGTAAAATGAAAACTATTAAACAACTTTTGGCATTTTCTTTTTATTCATACTTCGAGTCCAAGCCTGTATGCTCGCACCTTCCTCTTTACCCCTTCCATAAGGTTCTGTACAACATCAGGTTGTAGTTTTTTTTTTAACAGAAATCCATTTTCTCTTGAAGTCCGCCTCCGATTTGACAATTTTTGGGTTCTTCCGGAGGGCCTGCTTCATAATTGCCCAATATTTCTCTATTGGGCGAAGCTCCGGCGCGTTGGGCGGGTTCATTTCCTTTGGCACGAAGGTGACCCCGTTGGCTTCGTACCACTCCAACACGTCCTTTGAATAGTGGCACGAAGCGAGATCCGGCCAGAAGATGGTCGGGCCCTCGTGCTGCTTCAATAGTGGTAGTAAGCGCTTCTGTAGGCACTCCTTAAGGTAAACCTGCCCGTTTACCGTGCCGGTCATCACGAAGGGGGCGCTCCGCTTTCCGCAAGAGCAGATCGCTTGCCACACCATGTACTTTTTGGCAAACTTGGATAGTTTCTGCTTGCGAATCTCCTCCGGAACGCTGAATTTGTCCTCTGCGGAGAAGAACAACAGGCCCGGCAGCTGACGAAATTCCGCTTTGAAGTAGGTTTCGTCGTCCATTACCAGGCAATGCGGCTTCGTCAGCATTTCGGTGTACAGCTTCCGGGCTCGCGTCTTCCCCACCATGTTTTGCCTTTCGTCGCGGTTAGGAGCCTTCTGAACCTTGTATGTACGCAGGCCCTCCCGCTGCTTGATCCGCTGGACGAATGAACTTGACAAATTCAGCTTATTGGCGACATCCCGGACCGAACTTCTCGGATCACGTCTAAACTGCTTAACTACGCGCTTGTGATCTTTTTCACTGACGGAGCATCCATTTTTGCCGTTCTTCACCTTCCGGTCGATGGTTAGGTTCTCGAAGTATCGTTTTAGTACTCTGCTTCCACGGTCAGCAGAGTACTAAAACGATACTTGGACGATTCCCAGCATCTTACCGATGTCCCGATGTGACAACTCCGGATTCTCGAAATGAGTGCACAGGATTAATTCACGACGCTCTTTTTCGTTCGACGACATTTTTCCAAATTTACGAACAATTGACAGTGAAGCATGGCCAACGTGATCTATACACTCTTATCTGATTATAAGCGAAAGCTGAAGATATAATTCCTATAAATTAAATTCCTACAGCGTTTTTTCCGTGATGCAATTTGATGTGACACACCCTTTACATTCATATATTGTTGAATGCTTAGAATAAAATATATTTAACGTCAGTTTCGTTCAAAAGAGTTTTTTGTTTACTGATTGTGCTTAAATATGATAATTTCAGCTGTCCAGTTTCTATAAGACCACTTCAAAATTCATACGCATTATCAATGAAAAATTCAAAACGGTCGGCTGATTTACAGGGCGAACACGAAATTATTGCGACACCGAAAATGTCATGCCAATTTTCTTATAATGTTTAGAATCAAACCAAAATTTTAGGATAGTTTTATGCATATATTTACTTCAAAAATCAAAAGAAAAGTTAATCGATGGAGCCTTGAGTGTAAAATTGAACGCATTTTCGCTTGGGCATCAAAGTCTTTAAAGTGTCATCCGGTGCCAGTTTCTCCGTTTTTTTTCCATTTTCTTAACATGTCCTTCTCGTCTTTGACTGTCTCCTTGCTCTTCCGAAGTTCCCGCTTCATTATTGCCCAGTACCATTATTGCCACCGGGCGCAGCTCCGGACAGTTTGGCGGGTTCATGTCCTTTGGAACAAAATGGACAGAATTGGCCTCATACCACTCCAGGACACTTTTAGAATAGTGGCATGATGCCAAATCTGGCCAAAATGGCGGAGCTTCGTCGTGCTGCTGCAAGAACGGCAAAAGGCGCTTCTCGAGGCACTCAGATTTGTAGATCTCGCCATTTAATGTGCCCTTTGTCACGAAAGGCTCAATCCTCAGACCGCAAGAGCAGATGGCTTGCCAAACGAGATATTTGGAGGCGAATTTCGACATTTTCTTCTTCTTAAATTTGTCGTCCACATCGAACTTGCTCTTGCCGGTGAAAAACTCCAACCCCGGAATGTGCTTAAATCGGCTTTTATATACATTTCGTCGTCCATCACACGGCAGCCAGCAGCCATCTTGTTAGCATCTTCTCGTAGAGCTTCCGTGCCCGAGTTCTAGCCGTCGATTGTTGCCGCTCATCGCGGTTTGGGAAGTTCTGTACCTTGTATGTATGTAGTCCAGCTCTCTTCTTTGCATTCTTGACGTAGCTCTGCGACATGCCGATCTTTTTAGCCAAATCACGGCTTGAGACGTTGGGATTTGCTTTAATCGCCCGCTTCACCTTTCCCTCCGTCTTTTTGTTCTCCGGTCCCGGTTTTCTTCCAGCTCCTTTGCCGTGGTCCAACGTCAACCGCTCCTGGAACCGCTTCAACTTCTGGAGACGGTTGAATGGTGGATGTTTAACATTTTTCCCAACTGCCGATGCGACATGTCAGGAAATTCCAGGTGTTTGGAAAGAATTTGTTCTCTCGACTCGCGTTGATTCACCTCCATTTTCGTTGAATCGAAAAACACGAGATCGAGTTTGACAGCATGTAGACAATACACATCAATGAGGAAGTGTGCAAAATTTGGTTGATTTTTCGTGTTCGCCCTTTACATGTCAATAATTGGCAACCTTGCCATTTCGACTAATAACCTTGAAAATTCGTGTTGGAATACTACTTACCAAATTCTGCTGAACGGATTTCTCGATATTCTTCCATTTTCCCGAAACTGCGACCTTGAGCTCTTCAATCGTGGTGTACCGTTTTCCCTCAGTGTAGATTCTGCGTACAAGGATCCCCCCTAAGATTTTCAACCCGATTCAAGTCTGGAGAGCGATCCGACCAGTCCAAAAAAAATCACAGAATCCCGCCCAAACCGTGCACGAGCCTCCACCAAAATTCCTGGTTGAAAAAAAGTCGGGTGGGTAATGTCGGGGACATAACCGGAGTGACGTAGGACTATACAAAGGGGACAGCTTTTGTTAAATATATATTTTAAATATATTGTTTTATTTCCTTCTCCTACGTGAATACCTACCTATCTACCTGAAAAATGGATTAGTTTACTGTTTACTCTTTATGAATATGTTGATGGTTCTGAAAAGAACCTTTGGTGTTGTGTTTTTGTTATCACTCGATATTCCCATCTTGTTCGGTTAAACCTTCCTGTTTAGCTATTGCGTTTGCCACTCGCCACAGCTTTCACAGTTGGAAAATTTATTCCCATCCAGCTTGTGACATATTGTTCAGTAAATTACATTTAATGCGACGTGCCGGAGAAACACTTTGCCACTCACTGAAACTAATTGTTGCCTTGATGAGCGCCGAACCGAAGCTGCTCTGTTCTTGATGCGGGTTTTTTGATTGTCGTGAGCAGCTTTGCAAGCCAACTCGAGCACTCCGACGACCGAAACTCTATAATCGCTGTTAGGTATACTGGTGCTCCGGCACCAATCCGTTCGGCCTAGTTACCCTTGCGGAGCAATCAGTGAATGCGACCAACAGGGAACTGGAGACCTGCACGGTTCGAGTGAGACTTTGCCTTTCCTTAACTTGTCCTCCTTTGTTACGTCCACGATGCCGATGCCGTACAACCACACGGGTTTACGGTTTGAAAGAAAATAAGATATTTTTTTGGGGTCCGCGTGTTTTATACTCTAGCGGTACACACTCACAGGATAGAGACAAATCGGCAGACTCAGCCAGAGGGGCGAGTCCAACGAGACGAACGAATGAGCGTTAAAAGGGAGCGATTGCAAAAAAATACATTTATTACGATTTGTTCGCTCGTTGGATTCACATGCAGGCTAAAAAGGGTCCTTTTCAGGATCACAAAATTATCTTCAATCTAAAGAGTTTATTGTTTTGTTATCACTCGATATCCCCATCTTGTTCGGCTAAACCTTCCTGTTAAGCGATTTGTTGCCACTCGCCACAGCTTTCACAGTTGGAAAATTTCTTCCCATCCAGCTTTGTGACATGTTGTACAGTAAATTACATTCAATGCGACGTGCCGAAGCGCCACTCAGTGTCGCATTGGAGGCGATTTTAACCTGTAATGGAACATTTGCGATGACAGTGGACAGTGTCGACTTTCAATGCGGGGTTATAATTTGGATCTCTATGTACACAAATGTCCAACTAAATAAGTCGCATTACATGTCCGTCCAATTAGCTAAATGTCGAACTAATTGTAAATTACTGTACTTTCAATCTGGAAACAATTTAAGAACTGGTGAAAATTGAATAATCAGGAAAGTCCCCAACTATCAATAAGCTCAGAACAACTGCCAAATTCACATACTCGTCAGATCCTGGCAAACAAATTAAGAAAAAATCAATTTGTGTTTTATTATTATTTTGGATAATGTTTTAGAAAGCATTGAACTGTATTTCCTAAACTCTTTTTTGGAAGGTTTAATGGCCCTGAAAAGCGCCTTGTTTTATGGAATGGTTCCAATTTAGAAAACTTTGTACTCGTGGTTTTGAAAAAAAACCATTTCGAACGCCCTCGATGCCGCCTTGTTCTGGATTTGCCACCAAAGTAAAAAGAACAAACTTTTTTCTTCTGCTACCTGATGCCGTTTTGCGATTGCGTTTGCCACTCGCCACTCGCTGCAACTGCCTGTTGTCTTGATGTCCACCGAACCGAATGTGTTCTGTTCCGAATGCGGGTTTTCTTATCGTCGCGAGCAGCTTTGCCAGCTAACTCGATCACTTCGGCGGCCGAAACTATATAACGCCGACTAGGTGGACTGGTGCACTGGTACTAACGCGCTCGGCCTAGCTACCCTTGCGGGGAACTCCAGATCAACACGGTTCGAGCGGGATTTTGCCTTTCCCTTCACTTTTCCTCCTTTACCATGTCCAGACATGGCTGCTTGGGTTGGTTTGTTGATGTGTTGTGATGCGAACCGATGTGGTGTACGGTTTGAATGAGAATGATCGTTGCGGCAGCGGAGCGGAGATTTTTAAGCTGACTGGCTGGCTCGAGAATTACGCATGTGTGAGACTGCGACCAATGTTTCGTTCATTTTTTTCTTTTTCCTTTCCAATCGTGCTTCATTCTATTTCGCTGCTGCTCTGGTTGCCCGTTTTGGTCGGTACGATTTGAGGAGCACAAAATGGACCAATCAAAAATGGGCACATAGTGCATTTTGACAATGCTTGATATTTCACAATTATTTAATTATTTATCTCAAGAAAAATGAAATGTTATTCGTTATGATAGATGCGTAGATATATTTCCTATCAATTGATGCAAAAACCTTTGCGATCTATTGAGAAATGCTCGAGTAATAAGCGTTCCAAATCTTGCATTTTTTCCTACTTGTTCAGTGCCTAGATTTCCATTTCACCCCCTATATCTTCCGGTTAGACGTAGTCCTACGTCAAAAATACTGTTCCTTCTTCCGTGAATCACGCCAGTACCCGTTAAAACCATGAGGACCATACAAATTAAACTTTTTTTCGTCAGTGAAGATAACCTATACATCGAAGAACTTTTCGTTATGGTATACAGCAAAATGTATTCTTGCGGAAACATTCTTTGTCACAACATACCATGTCCCACTGTCGGTTCATGTGAGCGTTGGCAAAACTTAGACGTTTTCCGATATGAGATGGTGTAAATGAGGATCTTCTTCTTCTTGAATGGCGTTAACGTTCCCTGTGGAACTTTTGCCGTCTCAACGTATTCATTAACTAGCGTCGTTCATTAATACTTGGTTGAGATTTCTATGCCGAATAACACGCCTTGAATGTACTCTGGAGTGGCAAGCTCTAGAATACGCGTAACCACAGTGCAAGCCGGAAGAATTTTCTTTGACGAAAAGTCCCCCAACCAGAACGGGAATCGAACCCGAACACCCGGCATGATAGTGTGGGACGCTAACCACTCGGCCACGGGTGCACATGAGGATCTTTAACCTTTTAAGCCCTCTTTATGTAAGGATTTTTTACCAAAATTTAAGGATTTGTCACCCGAGTAGTTGAGTAGTTGAAATATTGCTTCATTTGCACATGCGATTTTGAGATATTCGAACCTGTTCTAGCTATTTCCCGCTTTTCTCGGTCAGAGAGCTTCGATTTACGTACGATTTACCGTATCCTTGAGGATTTGCCAAATAATTGAGCTTGATGGGATCGTCCAATCCGACGAGTTATTCCTCTGATACCAACATTTTCTTGGTGAAATGCATCGATTTGTCTTTCTTCTGTCTCCGTTAGCTCTTTTCCCTTCGGCATTTTCCAGATTTATTGATCAAAACAACTAAAACAACGGAAAATATAACTGGTCTTATAGAAACTTTACAATTGAAAAATACGAAAACATGTTTTAAAGTTCAGCGCTTGCACACACACACTTATGAAAATCATGCAGTGTATGGTATACTAGAATATAAATTGAAGCATTGTTTGTTTACAAAGACACAAAGCAGCAAGGTCATCACCTGGTCTTATAGAAGTTGGACAGAGTGTATATACTAGGGTGGTAGCGAAAATGGTCATGTCAAATTTCAAAAACCGATCATGTACATTTTGTTTATTGGTCCAAAAAAAATATCTGCTCAAAGTTTCAGCTCAATCGGACATGATTTAGGGGTGCCTCAAAGCGCTCGAAGTTTTAATTTTCTAATCCTCGGAAATCTTTCAAGGGGGGAGGTAAAGGAAATTTGTAAAATCGAAAAAAAAATTTCAATGCCAAATGACTTAAAAATGTATAAAACGTCGAGATCTGGTGTCACCTCGAAAACAAATTTTTGGCCGAAAATCCAGAACATCCACAAACCAGATTCAGGAAACTTCAAGTTTCTTAACAACAAAAAAATAATTTTAACTTTAAACTTCCACAAGAGAAATATGCATATATTATTCGTTATTTTGCTCAGTAATATTCAAAAAATCGTACATCTTCTATTTACAATGTTTATTTTTATTTATTTTTTTTTTGCAGACTTATCTCACTTCTTAACTAGGCGAACCTAGCCAGAATTTTCACCTGCCCCGGACTTCTGAATGCCAAAGGGGGTCTAGGTTCTGCGGAATGCACGTATCTGCATGCTCGTGCTGTTTTAGTCCTGACCGAGGAATTGTCGGACAATCGCGCAGGTGCTAAGGATGACCGACTTTTGGATGCCTTTTGGAACAATTTTTTTTCTCTATTATAGTGATTTTCAACACATTTCGGCTGGTTCGTCACTTTTACCTCCATTTTTGGAAGAATGTCGGGAGTGAGAATTGAACTCGCGATCTCTGCGTGAGAGGTATGGATGCTACCACTACGCCAGATTGTTTATTTCCTAACTTACATCTCAAACTTCTTCATTCCCCCCTTTTCCTCCATTTCATTAATCCTCTCTCTGTAAACTCCACTACACTACATTACACTATCCTTCAGTTTGGCTCTTTAAACTTTCCTACTGAAATTTGCCGTCTAATGGTATATAAGATATATCGTAACAGCATTTCTGCGTAATACGCATTTGAAATCTTTTAATTTTCCGTTACCTTTTTCGTAGAGTGACCCCCTATATACAAATCAAAGACGTAGTCCTACGTCAAAATCCGTATCCATACGGTTTCTAGACATCTCTCTGGGTTTATGAGGATAACATGATTTTGCTGAGAATCCACAGTGTGTGATATTTTTGAGAACTGCTTAATCTGTTTACTCGTTTTTCGCAGTTTCAACTAATCGCTGAGATATGTTTCTGAGCCACACAGGTGTGATGTTAAAAAGACTGTTGGAACTCGAGTGCTGATTATAATGCTGCGAAACCAATTTACTATAACAGGCGAACCAAAGGACCATCTCGGGGTAACGTTGTGACCAAACTCAATGCACTGGTAATTTTTCTTGATTTCGAAATGACCATTCAAAAGGTTTTGTTAACCCTTTCCCGTACAACATCGAGTCTCACTCGTGGTGTACTTGCATAACATAGGGCGCTAGAACGCTCAGCAGAGTAGTGAAATCACTTGATGTGTGACGTATTAAATAATACGGGAAGGGGTTAACACTCCTATACTCGCGCATAGGTCTGAGAGACCGAGAAATCATTAATTTGTTCATTTCTCAGAAAATATCAACACTACGACTTTGCGATTCTCTCTAGCTTCGTTATTCGTCGTTCGTCATCGTTTAGCGCATCGCATGTGTTGGTAAGAAGGAGACGTGTGTCACTTTTTTAACACTTTCGGTCTGAGACACCGACGCGAGTATAGGAGTAACTTTCTTGGACAAGTGACTTTTTTCATATTCTAGAATATTGTTGAATGAAATGTATAAATGAATGTTAGTTGCGTGGAATATTTATTGAATATAATGCATAAGATCATTACCGAACTATTCTCATTTGATTTCAGTCCCTTTCGTCAAAGGATTGAACGGATCCATATATTAACTATTCGTCGTTAGATTCATACGTGCAAAGGCAAAATACAAATGTTTGACTTTCGTATAGTTATTCGCTAAATACAATGGTCACACGTATACACAATTGTGAAAGAATTTCACTTATGGAAGAATTGTAAACAGTAAACCATAAACTAATCGGTGGCTTATGATTATTTTTTACAGTTACAGTTTTTGGGATATTTTTTTTTATAATGAACAATATGGATAAGAAAACAAAAACTAGAAAAAGAAGTAAGTTCCTAGAAATCCTTTTATATAATCTTTTTATGCCCAATCTAAAAAAGCATTAATTCTTAGTTTACCAAGAATACAGAGACAAAGAATATTAGAAATATGCAAACTTTATATTCCAGAACCTTTATCATTTGGTAATCATCTAGTAGGTCGTTTTACATTCTTCTCTTCCATAAAAGACCCGAAAAACACGCTACAACTGCATGAAATGTAAAAAATATGTTTGTTTCGACCATGCCGTTATGGTATGTTCTGATTTTTACTCCAATGAAACCACAATCGATTAATACGTTTCTATGTTATTTTATAGCCCTTTATACTTCCATAAATCATATTCAGTTGCATACTTTTAATTTATAACAGAAAAAATACTCTGTTTTGAGGAGGCTGAATTAGATGAATATTTAAACTGAATGCAGACGGAGAAAACATTTTTTCCTGAGTTTTTTTCCATCAATTGCACCATCTTCAATGAAGCCTAAAAAATACACAATAGCAATATTGCAGAGAAGCTCAACTTTCGGTCTGTGACACCGTGCACGAGTATACGAGCTATGATTTTGCACGCGAGTACAGGAGGGTTAAAATCAAACGACTAAACATTTGCTACTTAAAGAAGGAGAATTAAGACAAGCAAGCCAAGCGAAAGATCTTCCAAACCCGGGCCAACAATGAATGAGGAAATATTGGAGTATATTGGTCATTTTCATTGGGAAATAAAAGGACGGTCAAAATAGTCTAAAGAAATCGCAACTCGACACATGTCGTGCTTGAGTTGCTTAATGGTCAGGGGGGGGGGCAAAGTGGTAACCTGCTTGTTTGGTAGTTTAACTATTGACTATGGAAGCCGTATTGATAATCACCTCATGTTTGAAGCATTTGATGACGAGATTCGTTCGGGCAGTCGTCGGGAAAAGACGCATTTTTTCTTCGCTCCTCGTTTGGTTCTTCTAGTTTCGTCAGACATGTTCGAACGCGTTTTTCTCTGCTGATCGTTGAGTATGATTCTAGCGGTTGGCCATAAATTCGCGAGTGTGTTTAGGATTCACTAGGCAGTTAAAAGTTAATGGTCTCCGAATAAAGCAATTGTTTGTGATGCGAAGACGCGAAGATTTCGTTTGGCTTTATCGGACTGTTTCCATTTGTGTGTATGTGTATGTGTTCTTTTTTTATCATTGCTAGGGCGAAGTATGTGCCTGTGTGTTCGGTAGTGCAGGTATCACTATAGGGTGGATTGCAGGAATGATCAGTTGACAACGATCCCAGCTAAGTTCTTTATTACTCTTTGTATAATATTACTTCTTTTTATATCCATACATCAATCCTACTTAACTTCTTTAGAGCTTATAATCGAATAGCACCAGTGTCTCTCTGTTTTTCATCTTTCCTTCAGCTCCATCAGGAATCTAATTAGAATTAATGAATGTGATTCTCTTAAGGTGAAGGTGGAAGCTAGCCATTGTAGTAGTATAGGTAAAACCACGTGTAAAAATGGGGTAATAGTGTTTGTGAGAGAAAAGCAAAGCACATGTAAATAGATCAATTCACTTATCAGACTGTGTGGCGCTTCATTGACACGAGTCTTTGAATACATTTGAAAAAAAAATAACAATTCAATACTGAAGTTAAATGTATGAACGATATGTTCCGATGAACCAAGCCAATTGCAAACATAAATATATAGAAGGGGTATTTTTGCATATGAAGTAAAATTCTGATTATACGCGAGCGTAACATGTGCAAATTTATAACACATGCGAATTGGGGCTCTTTTGATATTAACAAGCTCTACCGCATAGTAACTCGATGCTGATAATTCCTCAATATTTTCCTTCGTTGGTCGTATTCTTTTCACATATTCACGTTGGAGAACCTTAACCCTTCTCTTCGTTGGCTGAGACATTTTGATTGAATGTAATACTTTTCCGTTTATTGTTTTTGAAAGCATAGGCAGCCGTGGCAGTGTTCCGAGCTCTGCAATACAATTTTCTTACCCAATGTTAAAGTTGCTAAAACTTACATTATAGACCCATTAAACGTAAAAATAATATCTGTATTGATATCAACACAATTTTATTCTATTGATTTTCATGACATAAAAGGCTATGACTCAGGAATAACATTTTATTGAGTGGTTTTGATAGCTGTTTCGATGATGTTGTCTGGCATCAGTGTCAAAAAAATAACGATGCTTTCACCAACACAAACAAAACCATTGCCGAAGATTGAAAAATGAAAATTTAACTTTCAGAGCACTTGCTCGAGGTTTCCGACGTTTTTCACTATACAGTGCGACAGCAGATGAAAATTTGATATCTTGTGAGTAATCGATTGAATTTTGGTTGATATTACTCCATGGGAAGTGTGCGAAAACGATAATTTTCTTCACACTGTTTCGCGAAATTATTGATTTTCGGGCGAAGGGTGAGGGACGGAGATGAAAGAAATGAGCGCCATTGTGGCAGCCATTTGTGGCTAGCTTCCACCTTCACCTTAAGGAAGGATTGGCAGCTTTTCCGGAGAGGGAACTATTTGAGAATGAGAGTGAGATAGAAAATGTGTGTAAATGTGGTAGCTGCTGGCTCACTTGCCGAACCCTTGGGGAGCACAATGCAAGATGGGCAAGAATAGAATGTGAGATAATGAAATTTCGGAATTAGAACTTGAAATTAAAAAAATTTATAATTTATTAAATTATTTTTTTTTTAAATTAAATTTATAATTAAAACATAGGCTTGAAATATAAAATTTAAAAGATTGAAAATTCGAGATTGAGTATTTTAGATTTGGTATTCGGAATTCGATATTTAAATTTTCAATCTGAAGTTTGAGACTACAAATTTCAGCTTCAGGAAATAATATTTGAAATCTACAGTTTTCCGCCATCGTTATAGGAGTTCTATAAATAGTACTCGTGACTTCGGTTACCTTCTCAGGTTTCCCAAAGACAACTCTTCATCGTCGGGATTGGAGGTCGATAAAGAAGACGCGTGATGAATTTAGAATTATTAGTTTTGGAGCTGTTCTCTCGATTACCTTCTCAGGTTTCCCAAAGAAAACTCTCCGCCGTCACGATTGGATTTCAATAAAAAATACGTGCAATAAATAATAGAATATATAGTCGGTCCAATCAATTTTGCAGGTTTTCCTTCTCAGGATACCTAGAGATAATTTCTGGCGCGCGTTGAGACACATAGGATTTTCGAAATTTTCACATAATCACATCACTTACCTCAGTGAATCCTGATTCTTACCTCTCTCCACTAACAACTATCCCTCCCATGATAAACGCTAGGGAACCACGCTATAGAGGCGACCCTTCTGGCCTTCGGGCGGCGAATATCATACTAATATTCCTTCCCTTCCCCTGGTGACTGTAAGGACGTGGCCGGCGTCGTTATTGACCATTTAAAGCTCGAATCACCGAAAATTGCACAACGAAAGTGATTTGCTAGTCCCAAGCGTCATTCTGAGTGTTCTGTGTGCAATTTGGTTGGTTCAGGTCAATCACGGAGAGCAACTACGAATTGTACAGTCTACCCAAGCTCAAGCTCAAGCTCATGTTTGAAGCATTTGATGACTTTTGAGTCACTCTGTACTTCAGTAGAGCTGTCGCAAAATATAAATAAAAACAGAAATTACTTTCTCGATAGCAATTCGGCCATAGTCCTGCTCGCATGGTATCTAAGGAATTTCTAGTGGAATTTTGTTTATTCAATCTGATGTGTTGGACAAATCATTAGTTTGGACGGCTGTTCACATGTTCTAGGAGAGGTAAACAGATATTTTGTTTAATCTCAGCGAATAATTAGCATAGAAATCGCTTTGATGTTTGGGGGCAAAGTGGTCATAGGTGAATAACGACTTACACTGTTCTGTTTACTAAAGCTGATATACCTCATCACATTCTGCTCTTGAAGAGGTTTCTTTTGTGGCTCTCCACTCCAACTAAATCAAGCTCATTATCGAAACGTTTTGTGTTACTTACTACGTTTTTGTACGCATGAGAAAATTTAAATTGGGACTATAGGTGAATAGGTCAAGCTTATTTCATACATGTAGCTACTATGGGCCCTATTCCAGAAAACGGGACGAGCAATTCGTCTCGTCTCGTCTCGGCTTCAGTCACTGTCGAGACGAGCAAAATATCCTGTTGTTCGTTAAAATTAAGATGTTAGTATTGGGCCATAGTGGCCCAACACGGCTTTCGGACTAAGTACTAACTCCTTCACGGTCGGTTTTAGACTGAACTGTATTTCCTTAAATTTTACATTGCTTAGGTCACTTGGGTGTTTCTTGTTTCTCCATGTCAGCACAAAATGTGCGTTTGATTATACAGCATTCACACTATCGAGTCGGATCCTCCGCTGCGCCCCTTCCAGTTCGCGCAGTCGTTTCGTGTTTCTCCTCCAATGGTAGTAAATGATGGCGATCACCATCGCCACGATGAATGCCCCGTCTATGGAATATGATGCGACGTCGTGCATCGATATGGTATTCTCGATCTTATCGCTGCCGAACATTATACTTGTTTTTAATTGTCGCGTTTTCTTGGAACTCGTAATGTTCCCTACATTGTGGCGCATTTTATTGCATCGAGGAGGGTCTTAACCCATTTTAGGCCAAGCGTTCGAAAAATCGAACAGCAACTTTGATAATTTTTCATGTCTTTGGACAGGAACCTTATGGTAATGTTTTTGCACCAAAAGATAGCTTAATTTATTAGCTATCACTTATATCGATTTCATACAATTTTGAGTAACTTTTTTGGATAATAAATTCGATTTAAAGCAAGTATGTTTGGAAGGTGTTTTCAATTTCCATTAAAAACCCCAATAAAATACAAAAATATGTGAAGTTTTCTACAGTACTGCTCTGATAAAAGAACATACATTGTGATATAGAGCGAAAATCATTTGATTGAGCCGCATACAGGAAAATAACAGCCGGGGAAATTTAGTGTTCGAAAAATCGAACGTTGGCCATAACGAACATTTTTTTTTCTGCTGAATCAACACCAACACATCTAACATCCGCTGCGCATTTTGATTTGTTTACTTTAGAAGACGGAAGGTTTTTCATTTCTTTTTGCATTTTCAGTTGTGAATGTTTGCAAATATCGATTAATTTAGCAAATATTATCGAAAATCTGTATGATTTTTTGTCCGTAACAACATTAGGTGATGGCGGCCCGTAGAATTTCTTTTGTGGAGGAGCTGGAGTAAATGATCAATACGTGCAACGAGGATCCTTATGAGATTGTTTGGGTGAATATTCTTCCGCCGGACCGAATAATAACCTCCCAACCCTCTATGCCATTGTTTTTTAGCAGTACTCTGGTACTTTGCAGGTTTTGGAAAATGTTCGATTTTTTCGGGAAATGGATAATTGGAGAGACTAGTTTTTAAGCATTGACATTTCTCCACAGTTAACAATAAAAATAACACAGCATATGCTTTCGTTTGAAAGAAAAAGCCTGTCAGTAATAAGTTAAAATTACATGAAATAAGAAATGCCACATCTCACCTTAGGTGGATTAATTTGGATTTATACTTAGAGACCTCCATTCTCCTGTTCTTGTTCTTCCGGGAATCCAAAATTGATGCATTTATGAATAACGTATATTTGCTAATTGAAGTGACTTTTAGTTTGCAGTATGTTTGTACTTGCAAAAAAAAATGCGGGTTTCGGCCAATGTTCGATTTTTCGAACAGTCATTTCCCGGAAAATGGAAGAAGGGAAAAACATAATTCTTGAACATTGGAGTTCCTTTAGCGTTAATAATCGAAAATACAACAATGGCTTTCGTCAAAAAAATAATTTTTACAGCTTGGTCGTTAATGGGTTAATCGCTGACCCAAGCACTCGAGCGTGTGAAACCACTTCGTTTGGAATTTCGGGTCTCGCTATTATCAGCGGAAATTTGCATTGTCAATTTTTTCATAGGGTCGTCACCCAATCTGATTTCGTGTACTTCCATTTTCTCCCCCCTTTGGGACGAGGGCGTAGTCTACCGTCCCAAATCATTTGGGGTGCTTGGGGAGGGGGATCGTCTTCTAGTTCGATTGCTTCGGCTTGAGATTGCTGTTCGTTATCAGCTGTGTTGTCATACTCTTCTATAATGGGTTGAATGGTGTGCTCCTCGACTGGTAGAGGAGCAAGTGTTCGCACGTTGCGTTTGTAAATTCCGGTAGCGGTTCGCACTACTGCCACTCGGACTACTCCATCATTTCCAGGGTGTATTTGTGTGACAATTCCCATAGGCCACCTTGCTACGGGAAGGTGATCGTCTCCGATCAATACGATTTGGCCTACCTTAACGTTGGCTTGTTGCTTGGTCCATTTTGCATAATCACGTAACTGGTGGAGATACTCGTCTCTCCATCTTCTCCAAAATTGTTCGAGCTGCGATTGTACTCGTTTCCATCTGGTTGTGAGATTGCTTCCATCCTCACTCTGCGTAGGGATGGGCACGGCTAGCATTGGGCGTGCTATCAAAAAATGACCGGGTGTGATCGCGGTCGGTGAATCTGGCGTCGTGTAAACAGGTGTGAGTGGTCGCGAATTCATTATTGCGGCCACTTGGTAGAACAGTGTCTGCAATTCCATGATGTTTAGCTGTGCTCCTCTGGCCGCTGCACTAAAGAGCCGCTTGGCTACCTTTATGTTCGCTTCCCAAAGTCCTCCAAAGCTGGGGCTTCGGGGTGGAATGAATGAAAATCTTATTCTGTGAGTTGCCGCAATATCAACTAATTTGTTTTGAAAAACTTCATTGTTATATATTCTTCGTAAACGATTGAGTTCTCTGCTGGCCCCGACAAAGTTCCGCCCATTGTCGGAGTAAATAACCTCGGGTATTCCCCTCACTGATGTGAAACGGAGAAGTGCTGATATGAACGCTGCCGTCGACTGATCTTCGACGACTTCTAGGTGAACTGCTTTGGTCGCAAAACATATGAAGATGCAAGCATATGCTGTGGTCTTGCATTTCGATTTTTGATTGAGATATACTTCGAATGGCCCACATAAGTCCACTCCCGTGTGAGTGAACGCTACTGATTCATTTAACCTGGGCGAGGGCAGTTGTCCCATTCGTTGCTGTAAACGTCTGGGCCGCGCTTTGGCACATAAGATGCATCGTTGAATGACTCCTTGTACGGTCCTTCGGAGATCCCTCATCCAAAATCTTTGTCGAAATTCGTTTATTACCAGATCTGTTCCGGCGTGAAATCTATCCTCATGTATTTTTTGAATTATTACCCTCGAAAATGGGTGCGATTTGGGAATCAATATTGGATTCTTTTGTGAGATGGGCATTTCTGCATTGTGGAGTCTCCCTGTGACATGTATGACTCCATTTCTGACGATTGCGTTGAGATGCTGGAAAGGTCCTTTCGTAGGCACCTTCCCAGTTTTTCGTAATTCCGCTACTTCATTTGGATAAATAGTGGCTTGCATAATTCGGACTACGAGTGTTAGTCCTTCATTCAATTCAGTGGTGGTGAGTGGGCCCGATCTCTTTTCGTTTCTGATGCCTGTGTCTTTATTGACCTTCTTCATATTGTTTATGGCTCTACACAGCCATGCAAAGTGTCTTACTGTTTTGTCATGAGTGTGATGGTGCGGGTATTTTGCGATTAAGTCTTCGCATGCCTTTCCTGTTGCTGCTACCAATCGTGTTATTGGTTCTTTAATCTCTTCCTGTTCTGCAGCAGCAGTGTATTCGTAGCCGCTCTGCAGATAATATTGTCTTCTTCGTATACATTCCGGTCCGTGTAACCAAAATTCTAGTTTTGCTTCGCGTAATTTTCTGACTGGAATTCCTCTCGAAACCATATCAGCCGGATTTTCTTTCGTAGATATATATTTCCAATGCTCTGGATTCGTGGTGGAGTGTATCTTCTGCACTCTATTTCTAATGAAGGTTCCCCAACGTGTATTTGAAGATTTGATCCAACTTAGCGCTACTTGTGAATCACTGTAGTAATATTCCGACGAGATTCGACCGGCCAGAATGCTCTTTATTTTAGCAGTTAGTTCTGCTAGAAGTGCCGCCGCCAAGAGTTCCAGACGGGGCAGAGTGACCTTCTTCAAAGGCGCCACTCTCGATTTCGAACATAAGAGATTCGTACTCTCTTCTCCTTTTAAGTTGATTGCATGTAAGTAAATGACGCATCCATAAGCCTTTTCGGAGGCGTCACTGAATCCGTGTAAATCTAGTGCGATCGTATGACTCGGAGTCGACATCCGAGGTATTTCTATCTTGCTGAGCTCCACTAATGAAGCTTCGAACTTCTTCCATGAGCTTAGTGCTTGATCTGGAACATCATCGTCCCAGCTGACGTTATAAGTCCACAATTCTTGCATCAATATTTTAGCTGTAATGATTACAGGTTGTATCAATCCGATTGGGTCATACAGTCTCAAAATCTTCGAGACCATCTGTCGCTTTGTGAGCGCTTCGTACGTTTCACCTATGTTTTTCGTACTGATGAACTGGAACACGTCTGTTTTGGGGTTCCAGGCTATCCCCAATGTCTTTATGACCTCTTGGTCACCAACTTGGATCAATGGTTCCAAGTCTTTCTCTGGAATTCCTTCCAGTACGCTTGCGTTGTTTGATGCCCACTTTCGAAGTGGAAATCCATGAAGTGACAATGCATGCTCTATTTCTCGTTTCGTCTCCGTCAGTTCATCTGCGTTGGACGCTCCAATCATTAGATTGTCAACATAGAACGATCGTTGAATGGTGTCGGCAATTCTCGGATTTACCGACCGATAATCTTCAGCTGCTTCGTGTAGTGCCCTACAGGCCAAGAATGATGAAGACGCTTCACCATATGTGACAGTCGTCAGTCTATACGCTTTCAATTGATCATTGGGGCTGTCGCGCCACAAAATACATTGTAACCAAGTGTCTGTGTATGCGATGTGAATTTGTCTGTACATCTTTGCAATATCTGCTACTAGCACGTCGTTGTGCGTCTTGAAATCAATTAGCAGATCAAATAAGTCCTTTTGAATGGTTGGTCCCACGATTTGTATATCGTTCAGGGATACTCCGGTTGACGTCTTTGCACTTGCGTCGAACACCACCGTAACCTTGGTGGATGTTGAATCTGGTTTCACCACACACGAGTGAGGGATGAAATACTTTACTTTGTGAAAGTCTTCTGTGGTGACTGGTACCATATGTCCCAGTGTTTCATATTCATTCATGAAAGCCCTGTACTCTTTGTACAGGTCTGCATTCCGCTTGAGCCTTTGCTCAAGCGACGTGAATCTTCTATATGCTTGTTGATAAGAGTCGCCTAACGATGACGGCTCCCCCCGTAGGGGCATTCGTGTAATGTATCTCCCGTCGGGAGCGATCTCTAACGTTGTGCGGAAGTGACTTTCCGCCTCGCATTCGTCATGTTGCTTTGGTTCCCAGTCTTGAAAGCACGCTTCTTCAAGACGCCAAAACTTCTCTATGAGTTTGGCCATTTCGTCCTGTGGGAATTCGAATTCATTTCTGCTACACCTTGTAGCAGACAATACAGTGGTTGATGGGCTGCTGTGACGTAGCGTCCCACATGCAATCCAGCCCAAGCTGGACTCTTGATACGTAAGACCGTTGGCTACGCTAAGCCGGCCTGGCATTAGAATTTTGAAAAATATTCTCGCTCCGAGGAGAATGTCGATTTCATTCGATCTGTAAAACTGGGGATCGGCAAGGTGCAATTGTTCTGGTATCCGTATACCCTTTTCATCAATAGCTGTGCTTGGTTGATCGTCCAATATCTTTGGCACTATGATCAATTCTAAACTTTCATTGTAGTTGCTTGCGTGAGAGGCTATCACAGTTTTGATACCCCTTTTAACATGTGCTTGTCCGCTAACTCCTTTAATGGTTACGTTTACCGAGTGTTGCGGAGTTCCTAGGCTTCGAGCAGCCTTTTCTGTGATTGTTTCTACTTGACTCCCTGAATCAAGTAGACATCGAAGAGGGTGCCATTTCTGCTCACCCTTAACATGAATTATGGCTGTGCCCAGAAAGACGTATTCTTCCTGAGCTAGTCATTTCGTTGAACTTGCTTGTGCTTGATTGACATCCTTCTCGGGATGCAATTGTTGGATCTCGTCCCCCTTGGGAGAGTCTCCACGATGAAGTAGTGTATGATGCTTCGTGCTGCATATTTGGCATTTCCGTTGTGATTTGCACTCCTTCGTTGAGTGCCCAGGTATGAGGCAATTAAAGCAGTGCCTCCCTGCTTTGATAGTTTCCCATCGTTCTGGGATGCTCATTTTCGTGAATTTAGGACACGTAAATGCTGTGTGTCCTTCATTGTGACAAACGTAGCACCGCTGTGCTTCCCTTTTGTCTTTGGTGGTCGCAGCTTTGCCTTCGATTGCTGCTACGACTTTCGGCTGGGGTCGATGACTAGAGTGTGCCGTTTCGGCAGCCACTTTGCAAGTCATCTGGTTAGCCAGCCGCTCTAATTCTATTTTGAATTCGCTCCAAACATAAATGCGCTGGAGGTCCAACTTTTCTTCAATCTTAGAAAGTGTTGATTCATCCAATCGTTCTTTCACTAAGCATATTAGTAACCCATTGGCGATGCAATCTGGTTCGCCAGGTTGTTCATTTGCTATTTGTCGAGTGGCGGACAATAGTGTATCGACAGCGTCGATCAGTCCTAGTATCGCTCTTTGCGATGCCTTATGTATCCTTTTAATTTTCAGCAGAGTGTAAAAGTAACCTTCATATGCGATTCGTTTCTTGTAGAATCTTGCTTCCAGTTTGGCCCAGGCTTCAGTGAAAGGCACTCCTGAATTCTCGAGTGCTTCGCAGGAGTTACGAGCGGGCTCGTATTCTAAACATTTCGCCAGGAAAGCGTATTTGCTTGCATCCTCGTTTAGGGTCGCAATCCGCTTCTCAAAGCGGGCTTTAAACGATAGCCACTCGGTGGCTGACCCACGGAACTTCGGGAGCTCCAATCGGGGTAAATAATCGGCCTTGCTATTGCCGGTGATCATTGTTTGATCCAGTACTTGCCTTGAACCTTCATCCTGACTCGGTTCATTCGTCTGTGATTGCGCATGCCGTATTCTCTTTGCCAAACTGGCTCTGGACTTGATATATGCGGGGAGGAGAGCATCCCGTCTCTTGGAGGGCCCCGTTTGGCCCTCAATTTTCAGTATCACTGCACAAGCTTGATCGTACAAGCTTGTTAGTACTTCTTGTTGCACTAGTAATGTTTCGACTTCGTCGTCGTCTTCTGCTAATTTGCATGCGTCTTTGATAATCGGAGCAATGCTTTGCTCCAGTGCCGTTAGCTGCTTTTTCCAGCTTTCAACGGCATCGTCCTCGTTTGTCGTCATGTTTATTTGATTTGATAATTACTAACCGCTTTACTTGTTTGATTGACTCAAATACTTAGCTGGGTCATTGATTATGCTCCAGTCTAAATAGTCGGCTATGGCTTCGGCCGATCTATTTAGTTCAGTGGTAAATCTGCTTTCGTATCTGTTTATAACCGCGGCTCCTGCCGCCAAGTTGAACATGTGCGATATTATCAGTTTTATCGCTGCAGCTTCTTCCCGCGTACGACGCGGGTCCTGTTTCAAATTCTCCTCCGTATCCCTCATATACATGTAGCACATGGAATACAGTAGGTCGTTGGAATGTCGAGAATTCATCTTTACAAATTTTTCACATCAGTCACAATAATTCGTGTTTATCACACATCTTCCACGCAGTTGCACACCGTGCTTCGCTCACGGGCGAAGTTTACTTATTGATCACACAGTCACGCAGTGTCATGTTATGATTCCCGCGAATGGGAAATTCACGTTGTCAATTTTCAGCCACACAGTGGCGCATTGTAATAACTATGCAGTGGCGCAGCATACTTCCCGCGAGTAGGAAGTTCACTTTGTTAATTTTTAGCCACGCAGTGGCACACCATACTTCCCGCGAATGGGAGATTCATTTTCTTGGTTTCAGCCACTTAATGGCGCAACATCTTCCGTGCGCTGAGACAATGTCACTTCACTTTCCGATTATACAGCCATGCAATGGCATCACTTTTTCGCGCGCGGAGAGAATGTCACTTCACTTATCAGAATCGATTACTTTCGCGAGTCCGTGATCGCTCGAAGTGCGATCACGTCGGGGTCACCAAATGTTGTTCGTTAAAATTAAGATGTTAGTATTGGGCCATAGTGGCCCAACACGGCTTTCGGACTAAGTACTAACTCCTTCACGGTCGGTTTTAGACTGAACTGTATTTCCTTAAATTTTACATTGCTTAGGTCACTTGGGTGTTTCTTGTTTCTCCATGTCAGCACAAAATGTGCGTTTGATTATACAGCATTCACACTATCGAGTCGGATCCTCCGCTGCGCCCCTTCCAGTTCGCGCAGTCGTTTCGTGTTTCTCCTCCAATGGTAGTAAATGATGGCGATCACCATCGCCACGATGAATGCCCCGTCTATGGAATATGATGCGACGTCGTGCATCGATATGGTATTCTCGATCTTATCGCTGCCGAACATTATACTTGTTTTTAATTGTCGCGTTTTCTTGGAACTCGTAATGTTCCCTACATTGTGGCGCATTTTATTGCATCGAGGAGGGTCTTAATCGCTGACCCAAGCACTCGAGCGTGTGAAACCACTTCGTTTGGAATTTCGGGTCTCGCTATTATCAGCGGAAATTTGCATTGTCAATTTTTTCATAGGGTCGTCACCCAATCTGATTTCGTGTACTTCCATATCCTATTCCAGTACACGAGTTTCATTGATTTTTTTTATTTGGTAGACTGGAGAGACTTCAGTCAGTTTTTCTCGGTATGATCAGTGATGTCAGATGAGAAGACATGTTTTTATTTTGAGAAAAACAACAAACATTTTTAAAATTTATCAATCGATACTCTTTTCTCAGTGCCAAAATATTAAAAAACATGACAAAAAGGAATAAGTTTCATATATCTTTTGGTTTCATTAATATTTTTTCTCGAGCATATGGTTTCATCACTTAGACATTTTGTTATTATGGATTTATTGGGGGCAATTTTTGTTCACCTAATCAACGACTTATCAAGAAAAGTTTGAAATCATTATGCATGTATTTCCAATAAAGTAGTTGTTTTGAATTACTCATTTTCGTTCAATATGATGTGAAGACACTTTTGGTGCCGTGTTAATATATTCTAAACAGTCATCTGGCATCCCTGGATATGAGCTCAATGTTTACATTTGGTTGTGTTGTTTGGAGAATACCCATTTGAAATTCTGTAAAATCTTGCAATTACTGAATTGAATTTGATAATTGCAGATGAAAACATGCATTGCTTATGAAATACTAGTTTAGCCGTGAAACAATGTTTGAAGATAAAGGCGGAACAGAAGGATACCGTTGCTTTAAATCAACGAGGTGAACAAACACATCAAACAAACTAGAGATTTGACTAATTCATCGGCGAGCGCAGCCAAACAGTCGTTGAGCCAGACGAGCTACTCGTCTGTTTTTAGTCGAGCTCGGCTTCTGGAATATGAAAACAAACGAGACGAGCGCTCGTTTGCTCGTCTCGTCTTCTGGAATAGGGCCCTATATCAAATATGATTTGAACAAATTTGGACGAAAAAAACATATAAATCTATCCCATTTAGCTTGATATGTAGGAGTGACCACTTTACCTCCAAGCAAAATAAATGTTCGATTTTTCACCTTTTTTTTCTGATGATGAAAAATGTACTATTTTGAATTTTTATAGTAAAAGCCGTTTGCTATCTTGAACAACAATGGGTTGAACTATGATATTCTTCGAAAAATGCGATTTGAAGCGATATGATATTTTTCAGTCACCAGGTCACGCTACGTCAATTAATCATCGAAATGTCAGCGAGAATTTTCAAAAACAGAGCGCAAACTGCTAGAAAAAGTATAATTTTGTATACGTTTGAACTAAAATAAAGTATTTATTCGTAAATTTCTGTAAGTTGGTGACATATTTCCTCCACAATTGGTACACCTACCCTAGTCGCAACAAATGAATGAAACAGACATGTGTGGGCTTCTCATTATAAATTGTAATGCACATTCAACACAAGGGTCAAGTGAATCTCAAATCGTGCGCGCTAGGCTTTCCACCTTATTTTCTGAATGACGTATTTCACTCACCACAACCACAAGCCACGATCTCCTTTTTCCTCCAATGCGTCCACAACTGTTTGTCTGAGATTCCCTTGGAAGGTTCCGTACTCATTCCGCCGACTGCCACCCACGAGACTCTGATGCGCAGCAATCCCAACTTCCACGTCCTTCCCGCTCATCCTGACACTTGATGTTCGCAATGCCGGTTCTTCAACCGCAACAATGTTGCTGGACGCGCATTACACACAAAGTAGGATCGAATACTGTCGACCGAAGCTAGAATTTACGTTGGAAGGTCGCTTTTGTTCTAACTCAGATTAATTCACGGCACAATGCCGGGTAAAGAATGACGCCTTCCAGTGGATATTTTAATCCCAAACGGTACCGTTCTTGATACTGGTTCAACGACCGTGGAATGTTATTAGGCATCATCCGACGAAACCGCTTATCACAGCTCTCTTGTTTCGCACATTAGCTAACCTAACACAATCCTCGCCACCGATAGCACTCTTCCATTGTGTGACACATTATCGCTTTCACTGATCGCACAAATTTTAATTGTTCCCATTTCTGTTATTCTAGCTGAATGTCAATCAAGTGTTTGACATCGAGGACTGTCACAGTCAAGATCATCAAGTAGCGTGTGCGTTTTCAAGTGGCGCCCGAACTGCGAACTAGGAGAGTGGAAGCAAAGTTAGCATTGATCTTAACCGAGAGTACAGTTGAATAGTCGGAGAAGGTAGCCTTCTCAGATAAACTTGATAAAACCAATACAAATCAAATTCACAACAGCAGTCGATGCACGCATAAAGGGGAGCCGCTATCACGTCTCCGTCGAGATGCACCGGTATGAATTAGTATTCAGCCTACCCGCCATCCGCATTCAATCACAATCGGTCAAGGTTCGCAAAATGTGATTACATTCGCGGAGCCTTGATAGCGCAACAGTTGGCAGTTGAGCTTCTCCCGGGAGAACAGTGCGCGTACTCAGACGCATTTGATGTGGGTTAAATATATGCTGGTCTTTATAAGATATACTAGCTGACCCGGCAAACTTCGTCCCGCCAAAAAATTGTTTTTTGTTATCAATACCTTCAAACATTCACGTTTTCTTACTATGAGCAAGTTCATGGGTCCAATCGCAGAACTGTTCATTGATTGATCTTCTAATCGACCCCATTGAATTTACCTTTTACTATAAAATTCCTAGTATTTCTAACAAAACTCATCATTATAATATCAGATTATTTTCAGACACAATTCGACGATACTTTTTATTGGTATAAATAGAAGCAGATATAGGATATTTTTATGGGACTCCCTCTCCATTCCAGTGGAGAGAGGGGTGTCATACCATTATAGAAACATTTCTCATACCAATAAACACTCACATCCCAAATTGTGCCTGATTAGCTTTCGAGTTATGCAGAAATTTGTGTTTCATTTGTATGACAGCCCACCCTTAGAGAGCGGGAGGAGTGTCTAACCACCATAGAAATATTTATTGCATCCTAAAACCTCCACATGCCAAATTTGGTTTCGTTTGCTTGATTAATTCTCGAGTAATTCAGAAATTTGTGTTTCATTTGTATGGCAGCCCCCCCGTAGAGAGGGGGGTGGAGAGTCTAACCATCATAGAAACATTTATTGCACCCTAAAACCTTCACATGCAAAATTTGGTTTCATTTGCTTGAATAATTCTCGAGTAACAGACAGACAGACCGAAGTACATTTTTATATATATAGATTTACAGATTCACACGTTTTAATAGTTTATGAAGTCCATCTTCTATTGGTGTCAACGCGCCTCTCATTTGAGCTAACTTTTAATCAACCACCAGATGATCATTAGTTACTTATTCAAACCTTTTCTGGATTATAACACTTACAAATATTGTAAACATCGTGCTTACACACCATTTGTATCAGATCTAGGGTAAATATGTTGGTTTTCAAATTTTGGGTGTGTTCACGCAACTAGTAAATGCAAATCGATTTTTCTTTATGAAAATTACATGTAATCAAGACGAGTTCGGGTTTGTTGAAAAGCCCCAAGTCTCTAGTTGCTAAAAATACCATAAGGCATTCACAATGATCCCCGCAACGATGTAAGAATAAGTAACGCAAAACAAACCCCCCTCCACCTTAAGTGACGTAAGGCTAACATAATCTGTGCAAAAAGCCAAGTCGTTTTATAAAAACTCATAATATAGCTTTTATTAACCTTTTCACTACGAAAGGCGTATATATACGCTCTCGCCAGTCTTTCACTTCTTTAGAGACGAATGAACTCTCAGAGTTTAAAGTCTCTTTAATTCAATACCGTTACCGTTTCACTTCTCATTCTTTGTGTGGACACCGACTGGACAACATCATTTCTGGACGAGCTGGACGGCGAGGGATTGAGTGCCTTTCTCAAGGCAAGAGGGCGGAGGTGGTAGCGCTGGAGTAGAGTAATAGAGTATAGTAGAGTTTTCAAAGGGCCTTTCTCAAGGCTAGAGACGAATGAACTGCAAAAGTTTAAAGTCTCTATAATTCAAGACCTTCCTTCCTTTCACTTCTACCATTCTTTGTGTGGACACCGACTGGACAACATCGTTGCTGGACGAGCTGGACGGCGAGGGATCGAGTGCCTTTCTCAAGGCAAGAGGGCGGAGGTGGTAGCGCTGGAGTAGAATAGAGTAGAGTTTTCAAAGGGCCTTTCTCAAGGCTAGAGACGAATGAACTGCAAAAGTTTAAAGTCTCTATAATTCAAGACCTTCCTTCCTTCCTTTCACTTCTTCACAATAGTCACTGGTCTGGCGCAACACAACGACTGACATGCGCATAACGCGCCCTACTTGTTGATGGATTTCTCCGAGACTGGGCCACAGTGAAAAGGCTAAGTAATGAAAATATGGACGTAAAAATCAGACATCTGCCCAAGTCGAAATCAAATGTGCACGCGGAAGAGACTTCGGAAGAACCTTCGACAAGTTCATAGAATTTCGAACATACACGTAAAATGAATGCTCACATGGTGCTTTCAAAACATCTGGCATTTAGCTGAGAAGATCATGAGCCGGCATAAATTGATGTTGATTTATACGAAAATATCTACTCATTGTCTCAATGCAGCAATTCCTGTCGTTACATTTTACTACTTGCAAAAGATACTGGAATATCCTTACGTGAAGAGCAAACCACTCAACTGGATATCCTACTAACTCTGCATCGTCGATTTCGGGAGTTGTTGTTCAAGAAATCAGCTAACGACACAACGAATGTACGTAATCCTGGACCGAGAGTGCCTGAATCAGCGCGTGCTGTCCATAATCCGGAAGCATGGTTCTCCAGTACTGTTTTAACCGAATGTGGCTTTAATGCATTACTCAAATGACACTGTAACTTGGTACCAATCGTATCGAAGAAGATGAATCCGCCAAACTGTCCTAAGACGAAACCAAATATTTTCAAATATTATTTGGTAAGAGTCTCATACCAAATAATATTTGAAAAAACATGTAAAGCCAGCAGATTTAATCGTATACTTCGCAAAAAAAAAATCTGGAATAAAGTAGGTAAAATAATCGCAAATCAGTCTGTGCTGAACCTGATAGACAGCCTTCGAACGAAAATTCGATCATTGGCCTAAGATTAATTGGAATCTAACAATGTATACAGTACTTCAGTACTGTAATAGAGGACTATATAGAAAATAGATGTGAAATGAAAATTGTGCTTATAGCGTTCATTTTAAATCGTGCTCAGACATTATAAAACACCCTGTAATTTGGGGCCAATTTTACAAAAGATTGTTGAGCCCTCACAAACAAATATGACAATCATTTGACCGTAGGCCTTTTCTAGACCATTCACATAGTTTCTTACCAATTCACCCGATCTACTGAGCAAAAATATAAACAAAATCGTCGACAACTGATTCTACAAAACCAACCCATTTCAGGGCGACCAAATCATTCTACTGAAGAGTTATTTCCAAAATCTCGCATATTCGAAGTTATAAACATGCGAATTGAATGGAATAACAACGTAGTTTTACGTGAACGACGCGGTTGTGTCGTGGACACGACCTCCTATTTTTTTTTTCTATTTTTTTCCATGAGAATTTACAATAAAAGTTTTTCCTAACTAATATTTGTAGATATTCAATATTATATTCCGTAATACTCAAATTAGATGACCTTAAAAGTAAGAAGTATGAGATACCCTTGTTTATGAACAATGTAACTGTAAATATAGTTCAAGAATCTAGGGTCAGACAATTCATTAGATTATTATCTAAACAAAAATCCCACGGACATCAGAAAATTGGTCCAATCTGTGCTCCTCAACACCTCGTATATCATTATCATCCCTACTATCAAGATCAGGATCTCAATTATAGATAGATAGGCTGACCAAATAGTTCAGGTTTAAAAACGGGACACAAGAACCAAAAAAAAACTGGACTAGGACTACCGCTGGATCCGTAATAACAGTTATTTATGAAAAATTCAAATCCAAAATGGCCACCACCACAAAATGGCGCCATATATATTTTTTTCACAACCCCATCAATATGGGTATCAAACGAAAGGGCTTGACTAGTAGAACACAGTTATACAGGGAAACTTCAATATAACGTACCGTCGATATAACGTACATTTTACCTCGATATAACGTACACATTATCAAAGTCCAAAAAAAAATTTAAAAAAAAGAAAATTTAAATGAAAGAACAATAAATTATCTGTATTTTGATACTACAGCTTGTGTTGCAACCTTAACCAATCCCGAAGTTCAACTGTTTTGTGATTGCGGATTCTAAATGAA
Organism: Toxorhynchites rutilus septentrionalis; assembly: GCF_029784135.1. Lineage (NCBI taxonomy): Eukaryota > Metazoa > Arthropoda > Insecta > Diptera > Culicidae > Toxorhynchites > Toxorhynchites rutilus. The sequence goes on from NC_073744.1 coordinate 5,055,817, forward strand.
TCAATCTTCAATCAACAGAACGTAGGGAAACATCATGAGAAAAGTTGGCTTCGTCTTCTAATTGAATTTATTCATGAACCTTACTCAAACAGCAACACGATAAAGTTATATAAGCTACGTTTCAGAGTTTCTTTATTATGCTTCGATATAACGTACAATTCGATACAACGTACAATTTTGAAAGTAAAATGTACGTTATATCGAAGTTACCCTGTATGTGAAAAATGCAAATCTAAGATGGCGGTCACTACAAAATGGCGGATTACCTATTTTATCAGAACCCCTTCAATATTGGTATCAAATGAAAAGGCTTGCCTAGTAGAACACAGTTATTTATAAAAAATGCCCAAAAATGTATCAAAAGAAAGTTCTCTGCTAGTAGAACATAGTAGATAATGAAAAATCCAATTTCAAGATAGCCTCAGTCCCCAAACAACTAATTACATTTGAATGGTTTCATTCAGCTTGGCCTGTTTCTATGTATGTTTGAATGTTTGTTGGGTTGTCCCACATTGATAGAAAATTGACCCCGTTCCTGTTGAATGATTGATCTGAAATTTGGAACATACATTTAATTCTACTGTCATTATAAAACTGCGTATTCCATGATCTTGAAAAATTCAATTTGGCCGCCGCAAAAAAATGGCTGAATGGCTTGATTTGGAGCAGGGTTACCACATTTAAGTCTGTAAAATTTTCTGAAAAAAATCTGTACAAAAAATCTGTATCGGTAAGTAAAGGGAAACAAATGAAAGTAAAGGTTATTTTCACTTTGAACTTATTTTTTCTTATTTATGGGTTATGAAAGTCGTGTCAATACAATAAAAAAAAGTCATATAAAAGTCTTTCGCCTCTCAATTGCATGATGTTTTTACATGGTTTTGTTGAACTTTGCCTTCGAATTTTCCTTCAACTTTATCTGTGACGCTCCTCCTATAGCCGATACATAGTTGTTCGCTATCAAAACAGAGTCCATAATTGTGGGAGCCAACCGATTTCCGGATTTTGTTTTGATGGCTCTGTAACGCAAAAATATTCGCTCAACACATGCTAATGAATGTCATCAAAAATGACTTTTTGTAAGTGTAAGTGTAAGGCTCAATCGCATAAGCTTTGCGGAGCACCAAAAAATGGTCGACCGTGTATTTTTGGCAATCCCCTCAATATTGGTATCAAATGAAATGATTTGACTAATAGAATACAAAATACAGAATAATCGGACTCGATTATATTCAATTTGGAAAAAAAATATTTTTTTTATATTTCAAATATGGCTTATTTCATGAAGAAATGTAACCTTTCAACGTTAAGGAATTGTTTATATCGATATTGCAGCCAAATTAAGAAAAATAGAAGTTGTGCGTCAAAGCACAAATTGTGGAGCGGTTAAAGAACTACATTTTAATTGATAGAAACAATCTAGTTTCAAATAAATTTTGAGGATAAAATTAATAATAACACATTAAAAAATATTAACTTTTAAGTGTTTCACTTCCAAAATGTTATTAAAATTCATTAATTTAGTTGTTCCACTACTATATCCTGTACTAAATTTTCTCATCTTTCAAATAAAAGCATCAGAATCGTCTTCCGTAGCGTACTTTTTATTGAAGAGCCAGTTTGAAGCAACAGAGTCCGAAAAAAAAAGTTCTGTAACTCTGTCATTGTTGAAATTCGAATATATGCGTAGGAGGATTTTTCTCATCAAATATGATCGTCTATCAACTCCTGAGAGAATCCGGAAAAAAAATTTTTTTCATGTGAGAAAGGTGTTTTCTGACTTTAAGAGGATGAATCAAAAATCAAATTCCTCTTTTATTTTCAAAAAACGAAAAATACATGCAAAAAAACAAATAAAGAAAAAAAAATTGTTTTGACTCGATTACCCGGAGTGAAAAAAAATCAATATTCCGGATAATCGAGTCCGGCCTGTATTTCAAATATGACTTATTTCACGAGAAAATATTACCTTGCAACATTAAGGTGAAATTTAAGTGGCTTTTATATGTACAGTAGGGCCAAAATCGTGATTTTTGAAGATTTTGCTTGAATTTTTACGTGGAATTGTCTATATCGATATTGCAGCGAAATGAAGATAGATATAAGTTGGGTGTCCAAGAACAAATTGTATAGCGATTAGAAAGCTTTAATTTAGTTGATAGAAACAATCAAGTTTAATATTAATTTTTAGGATAAAATTAACACATTATAACACATTATAAATTACTAACTTTGAAGTTTATCACTTTCAAAATGTTATTTAAATCCACTAATTAAGATGTTTCACAACTATATCCTGTACTAAATTTTCTCATCTTTCTAATGGGAGCAACAAAATCGGCTTCTGTAGAGTACTTTTTAATGTAGAGCCAGTTTGAGGCAACAAACAAAACAAACAAAAAGTTCTATGACTCTGTCATTGTTGAAATTCGAACATATTCGAATATTTGAAGGGATAAATAATAATTATTTTTTTTATATTCAAAAACGAAAAAAATATGCATAAAAAACGATTTAAAGAAAATAATTTTTTTTGACTCGATTATATACAGTGAAAATAAATCCGAAACTGTATATAATCGAGTCCGCCCTGTTTCACTCCGTTCGGCCAGCAAAGAGGTATTAACGCTCATAAACTTGTTCCTCCAATGTAACACTCAAGTTAACCTCATTCGTTCCGTTTATTTTTCTGCACGAAAAACACATTTATTTGGATAATAAAATGAATTTATACATCATTAAAAGTATTGGTTATCACTAGTCACTACTATTTACCATCTTATCGGTAATTTACGGAATCCATCGCGAAAGAGGCGTTCATTTTTTGATGCCAAGAATGAATCTAACCAATTTTTGATGCTTAATTCGGTTCTGGAGGCATATTACATTCAAAGCGTTCTGAAGAAGCAAGCTCTGAGCTTTAAAACGGGTGAACCAGAATTTCCCATCCGCTATTTTCCAAACAGTTGTAATATTATCGACTCGTGTCTGGTCACATAATCTGGACGTTTCCCGGCGATAACTCCCTTCAAACGGATCAATTGTTGCCTATAGAAGTCTTCATTGATCGTTTTACCAGCTTTTTTACAGCTCATAGTGGATCACACCCTCTAGATCCCTCCAAATACGAGCATTACTTAGGGATCGTAGATATTCGCTTCGGCATTGATGTTTTTGGTTGGCCGGACTTTTCCTTGCGCCATTTTCTTGCTTTTAAATGTATCCTGCGGCTTTTAGTCGTTCAGAAATAGCTTGTCGAGTTACTCCTAATGATTATGCTAGCTCTATTCGCGTTTGACACGAATCTTGATCGAGTAATGTCTCTAATTAATTGTCTTAAATTTTTTTCGGTCGACCTGGACGCTGCGTCTTTAACACTAAAATCACGCCTTTATTTTGAAAGGCGTGATTTTAGTGTTAAAGTGTCCATACCATTCCCTACAAAATCTCTCCGATGGTACAAAGTCATTATGAACTTTCATAAGCATTCGATGCGCTTCAGCTGTACTTTTTTTCAAATGGAAATAGAAAATCAAAACTGCAAATGCAACTGTGTGAACAGGAAGTTTTATACTAATTTGGAAATTCCTTTGGAAAGTTTTACACATTTTGGAAATTCCCGAGCCGCCCTCTGCAGTCGTGACCATCCAGCGACGTTAAGCTGGAACAGCTCTGGATCAGGATTGAATCCATGGATAGAACCGTTAGTATTGGAGTTCTCTATTTTCCACCAAGTAGAAAGAATGACATCTCTGCTATTCGTAAACACATCGATTAAATTGGCGCAATCCATTCGAATCTCTCTCCTAACGACATTGCACTACAGTTTGGTGATTATAATCTCTGTGATGTGCACTGGGCTGTTAACGAAGATGGCTACGCGTCAGTTGATCTGGATCGCTCTCGACCGTGTGCTGCCAGCTGCTCATTTCTGGATGGTTTCTGCTTCCACGGCTTGTCCCAAGTTAACAGCTTGGAGAATGCAGAGAACAGGACTCTTGATCTTGTCCTCGTAAACGACATCGTGCTACCTGGTTACCAGATTAGCGAATCCGTTGAATCGCTCTCTAGGATTGATCCTCGTCATCCTCCACTCGAGTTAATCGTTGCATATCCAACAGCTGTAACATACGAAACAGAACGTAACGATCCTGGTTTCGATTTCAAACGGGCCAATTTTGAGCATTTATGTGCAGCATTACTCGTGGTCGACTGGAATACTCTGGACACGATTCAAGATACCGATAGAGCAGTTGGATTCTTCTCCAACGCTGTACTTCAGGCGATTACAGCACACGTTCCTTTGAAGTCTCCTCCGTGTAAACCGCCATGGTCAAACAACCGTTTACGCTTGCTGAAACGTCGTCGATCTGCTGCTCTACGTTCCTACTGCAGTCAACGTTCTCAACACTCGAAGCTGCAGTTCAATCGGACCAGTAATGAGTACAGGAGATACAATGGATTTTTGTATGCCAGATACAAGATTCGTATTGAGGAGAGCCTACGTGTGAATCCAAAACGGGTCTGGTCGTTCGTCAACTCAAAGCGAAATGAAAACGGTCTTCCGACATCAATGTATCTTGACGAACTTTCTGCTGACTCGATCAGTGGAAAATGCGAACTATTTGCACGACAGTTCAAACGCGCCTTCAACAGTTATACAGCTCAACCTGAACAGGTGAGATTATCTGTCCAGGATGCTCCCCGGGATGTATATAGCGTTGAAATGTTCGAAATATCTGAACAGGATGTAGTCAAAGCAATTCAAAGGCTTAAATTCTCGTATACTCCTGGCCCGGATGGAATTTCACCTGCAGTGTTGAAAAAATGCAGTTCTGTACTGGCCTCTCCGCTGACGAAACTTTTTAATCGATCACTGCAGCAACGTGTGTTTCCCTCGAGCTGGAAAAAATCGTACCTATTCCCCATCCATAAGAAAGGAGATAAACGAGATGCTAAAAATTATCGCGGCATTACTTCTCTTTGCGCCTGCTCGAAACTGTTTGAGATCATTATAAATGAATCGCTTTTTGCTAGTTGCAAGCAGTACATCTCAACGAATCAGCATGGTTTCTACCCACAAAGATCCGTGAACACCAATCTAGTTGAGTTCTCATCGCGTTGTATTCGCGCCATGGATGCTGATAACCAAGTGGATGCCGTCTACTTGGACTTGAAGGCAGCTTTTGACCGGGTTGATCATCAAATCCTTCTCGAAAAACTAGCGAAATGTGGCGTAGCCCTTGGTTTTGTCGAGTGGTTCGAGTCCTACCTGAAGAATCGAGCTTTGTGTGTGAGAATAGGGTCACATGAGTCCGAGTCGTTCACAAACATATCTGGAGTGCCTCAGGGGAGCAATTTAGGCCCCTTACTTTTCGCATTATTTATAAACGACGTGTCCTTCATCCTGCCACGTGGAACGAGACTCTTCTATGCTAATGATTCTAAGGTCTACGTTATTGTCGATGACATAAATGATTGTCATCATCTTCAAAGCTTGCTGAACATTTTTGAGACGTGGTGTGTACGAAATTGTATGACGTTAAGCGTCGAGAAATGCCAAGTTATATCGTTCACCAGAAAGCGGAATCCCATCAATTTCTCCTACATGTTATCCGGCAAAGCCATCGAGCGGGTTCAACAAGTGCGCGACTTGGGTGTAATGCTTGACAAGGAGTTCACTTTCATCTACCACTACAACGACATCATCTCCAGGGCAAACAAGCAGCTCGGTTTTGTTCTGAAGGTAACCAATGGATTTAAGGACCCGCTTAGCTTGAAATCTCTATACTGTACGCTGGTTCGTTCTATCCTGGAATTTGCTTCTGTTGTATGGTGCCCTTTCCCCAGCATTTGGAAAGCGCGCATTGAATCTGTACAAAGAAAGTTCGTACGTCGTGCTTTGAGGAATCTTCCATGGCGAAATCCAAGGGAATTGCCTCCTTACGAGGAACGCTGTAATCTGCTGCGAATTGATACTCTGGAAAACAAGCGATCTGCAGCACAAGCCATGTTTGTTGCGAAGCTGCTGAGGAACGAGATTGACTCCCCTTTCTTGCTAGCTAATCTAAACATGTATGCTCCAGAACGCACCCTACGTCATCGTGATTTCCTTAGGCTCGATTTCCGGAATAGTTTGTATGGCCAGCATGATCCGATGGAGTTTATGTCTGCTACATTCAATAGGATTTTTCACATCTTCGACTTTAATCTCGCTAGCAATGCGCTTCAGATTAGATTAAATGATTATTTCAGAATAAATTGACACTCGCAATGCGTGTATTTGATACTGACTTGGTTAGGTCCATTAAGACAATTTGATGTCAGATGGATTAAATAAAATAAAATAAATAAATAAATAAATAAAATGCTATTTTGAATCTCTGATCATTCAAGGATGGACTTTAATAAAATCCATTTATACTGTTGTGCTTCTTCTAGACTAATCTTCCATTTTTTCAATGTACTCCAACGCAGTATCTTAAAAAAATTCCTGTTTTGAAAAATATTGCCTCCTGTATTTCACCTGAATCGATAAGACTTTTAAAAACAATCTGTAACTCACAAGTCATAAATATTTATCCACTTTTATGTTGAAGAATTCTAATAACTTAATCGAAATTATCAACTACTTCAAACTACCATCACCTCTTTCAAATAAATATTTGAAAGGCTATTGACTGATCTCTGGTAGAAAGCAATCGGTACAATTGATAGAAAGACGGGACAATCAAAAAAGTTAAAAAAACGGTACTGTCCTGTTCAAAACGGTACGTTTGGTCAGCCTAATTATAGATTGAAAAACAGTGACGTTAATTCTTTAATGGAAGCTCTAAATTGATTACAAATTCATTCATAGTTTACAAAAGGTTAGTTAGTATTTCCTCTTAAATTGATTTTCCTAGACAAAAGTAATACCCTCATGTCGAGCTCTCGCATTCCACGCCAACTAAAGACGACATTCTATAACTGCATTTAACTGCGTCCACTTTCCGGAACTTATCACTTATCTGGCGCAGCCGAAGACCGTCATAAAGTACAACGGCCGAATAATTTATATAGATGCGCTTACCATTGACAACAAACTGTTCATTAGTTGTCAAGAACAAACTCAACTAGTAATACAAAGATTATCTGTAATCATGGCACACTGGCCGAATGGCTGCTGGCTGGGTCTCACTCTATCGCACCCGGCACACACCGTTATCACAGTTTGACTTGAGCTTGAGCTTGAGAGTGCTGTTACAAATTGAGTGTAAAAATTTGGCAGTATTTTACACGATAACTCTGCTGTAATCAGTACCAGACGGAGACGTCTGTACGGAAATAAACAATTGATGGAAATCGAGTCAGGCGATCACCGAATTTTGGCGCCCATTCTACGGAACAAAACAAATAAAAAACATAACAAAAATATCGTGAAACCGCGCGACCTTGGGCATCACTCGAATATTTGTCTGTTGGCTCATCCCATTCCACCATCCGCATCACTACGTCACTTCTAAACATTCTCCTTTATCAACCACCGTACGCACTTTCACCCCATGCAGCATATTTGCGGCATTCTAAATTTAAACTTTCATTTCCTGTTTTCTTCGTATCGAACAAGTGCGCGTTCTACCAAACCACATTCCTTGGCATTTTCGAATAGAAGAAAATAATCTTCCAATTTATTACTTTCTCTCCTCATCCACTTTCACTTACCATAGCCATATGCCGCGATTTCCCTTCTTCTCCAGTCCGTCAAGAATTATCTGTCTCAGGTCGCCAGGGCCCGATTGAATGGTGAGTTTTTCGTTTCCGTTCTGATTCTGATGAACAGTTGCCTTTGCTGCTTCGACGGGAGAACCAGCGGTAACATTCTCCACGTGTTGCGTCACACCAGTTTTGGTTCCGTTGTCACTCATCGTTTCACGCTCCGCTAGGGGTGATAAACACCGCAAGCCTCCGGCGCCTCGCAGATGCAAAGTAATACAATGACTTTAAAAAAAATGACGCTTCCGATAGTTGGGGGTAGTCTGTTCTATTTCTGGCCACTGCACTCTCTCGAGGAGATGAGCGTGAATCACCAAACACCTCACCACCCCGACGTCATCTGGACGTGTATCGGATGATTGGTAACCGACGGTAATCAACAAATCGTAACTTTTTTTATGTTAATGGCACCATACCATGCTTCCGGCGTTCCTGGTTTTCAACAAGTTTACTGCGGAACGGTCATAACGTTCATCAACTTCAAATATGTTTGCAATTCTAATGACAACCACAGCGATTCGCTTCACGAGTTCATCCTCACTACTGCCGCGATAGATTAAGGCACTGTTTTCAATTACTACGAGGTTAACATCTTCTGAGCCACTTTTCTTATCGAGAAACCTCCTTCCTATCAGACATTTGCAAATTCTGACTTCCCTGAAGCTTCCTCCATACGCATTCTGTTTGTTTTTAAAGACGTCCGGAAGATGCACGCAAGGAAGAAACTTATATTATCGACTAACGCAGAGTTCTTTCTGAACTGACTTGCCACCGCCGATGGAGGCGAACAACTGTTCCGATCAGCGTATAGAACAGCACATGTTGTGTGTTCTTCAATGGCTCTCCCGAGTACTCGAGCGAGGAGGAGGAGACGCTTGGTGTTACATTTCCTCCATCATTCTCTCGTGATAAAGCGCGAGAGCGCAAGAGAATAAGCAATCATTGATGACATCGATATCAAGCGAAAACGCTCCAAATCTCAATATATAGCACAAGTCCAGACGATACGGCGTTCGCTGCCTTCGGGTAGTGCGGGGCTAAATGGCTAATTCGATCTCCGTCATTAACATGGTCTTCGAAATTTATTTCAACGCTTCTCTAAAATATTTCGATGTCTTTTTGTAGAACGATTTATAGCAGATGAGTTTTTTTAAGCGTTCTTACCAGCCTTGATGGCCCATTCATATTTCTCGAAAATCATCATAAATATCACCCTCGTTCTTGATTTCGGACGAATAGAAAACGTTTGGAATATGCCGTATTTGGAATCTTGGTTTCGTACGAATCAAATCTATCCATACTTTCGAACATCGTTTGTTCGTACGCATCCTATTCTCGAATATGTATTTTTCCTGTCTTTCAAAGTAAGAGACAAATTCTATTAATTTTTAAGTTTTTGTGGTTTACTGAGACGATGTGGTATATGAAACTATTGTTACTTGAAATTGCTTTACTTACAGTTTATTTTAATTACAGTGAAAAATTGCTATAAAGGGTGGAACTAAAAAAAAGTGCTAAGACAAAATAACGTTTAGAGTATGTTTTTCCTAATTTAAAAATACATGTTTTTATCTTTTTGAAGTTCATACATTACATTTTTGGTTAGTTCTTCTGCGGCGAAAAAACGATTGCTCGGGCCTCCATTTTCACATGCTGCATCAGGTTCTGTACAGTCGTACAGTCATTTCCGTGTCTTCGTTATGGCCGATTTGTTTTAAATGTGCGGTTTGGGGTCTTTACCTTTTTGTACGTTGACAGTCCAGCTCTTTTCTTGGCGCGTTGCACCGTGATGTGGAACACCCCGACTTTATCTGCCACATCCCGGATCGATAAGTTTGGATATCCTCTTCACCGCTTTGGGTGTCTGTTCGACCGTCGGAATGCGGTTTCCGCCACTTCAGGCTTCTGAGTTGTGGTCAACCTCTCCCCAAACACTCTAATCACTTTCGACACCGTCGTTTGAGAAAAATTGAGCTTTTTCGCTAACTGATTGTGCGGAAATTCTTGGTGCGCGTGCAGAATTTTTAAACGCCGTCCCTCTTGCGTGGGGGCCATTTTGACAACTGAAGAACGTGCGCCGAAAACAAAGTAGGCACATCATTCTACACACCTGTGTCAAAAAAAATAGGGGGTTTCATTTTTTTTTTTCAAATAATCGATTATGGGATTAATGCTACGTTGAAGCTAAGCACTTTTTGGTCGTTCCACATAAATAAATAGAAAGATTTCAATCGAAACTCAATTTCTTACAAGGTTTTATTCTGAAACAAAATCGTTGTCCCTAGACAAGACAATGTAAACAAATGTTTTGGACAACATTGAATAATTCAACCGTACTGTTTGGGGTCAAAAACATGCGAGAGCCAGAAGTACAAGTGAGAACCAATTGTTGGTGTCTTACCAAAACAGCCGGATATGGCGAAAGGTTTCAGTTCAGCATTGGCCTTTACTAGGATTCCATGGCAGCCGAGCAGTCTTGGGCCACCAAAGGTGAACGTATTCAATGTTTTGTATCATATTTGTTTCTCTAAATATAGGGTTGGGGAAAAAGAAATGTCATATTTCTGATTGAAATTTGACATGCTTAAAGTTATCCAATTTAAGTCACAAACTTGTTGCCATTTAGAAGACAATCCGGGCTTGGCGATGGTTTGGGCCGGCTCACCGCGCTTCGACCACGACTTTTTTCGCTTTAGGTTGTCGTACGTGATCCACTTTTCATCACCAGTCACCATCTTCTTTAAAAATGGGTCGAGTTCGTTCCGTTTCAACAGTGCATCGCAGGCGTTGATTTGGATTCGGAATTACGATAACCTTCTCACTTATGGATTATACGGATTGTACTTTAGATACAGTTGAGTTTGTGGCGATGTCGTAGTCCCAAAGTCTCGGGTTTGCGTTAATTATCTCAATACCTTCAACCTCAGCTTCCGATCGTATGTTCCACTAAGACGCGTTCTCGGCTGCATCTGAACAGTTGCACGTTCACGAATATGTTTCAGCACATCATTCCCTGTCAATTTGGCCACTTTCAGCGATTTCGACTACGCCGAAATTTTTAATGTAGATGTCCAAAATCAAATTTCTTCTCCCGGCATCCATCCTGCACTTTAACTTTTTAAAACAAAACGGATGAACTGAAATTCTTACCGTCGAAAGATACAGGTTTTCCAAACAATTTGCTGTCAAAAGATTTGAGATACGCCTACTGCAACCGCTGCATAAAATGTACAATGATTCCGGATTCGGACAGAATCAAACCTTAAGTGTAAATAGATAAAATGACAGCTTGCACCTTTATTCTTCAGCACAAGTGTTCGAACCAGATTACAGAGCGTGTTTGCAAAAATGAAAATTTCATATGAAAGACCTGATTATGGGCTATGGTAGTACACAGATAGATTGTAACTGAAATTCGGGAACCTATTCCCAGACCATAAAGTGACAATTTTGAACCGGTGAGATTGGCATGAAACTCTCAGTACCTATTCCGAAAAGATTTTTTACACATTGAAAATGTGTACGTTACATCGAGATAAAATGTGCATTATATCGAGTGACGATATATCGAAGCTCCCCTGTATATACAGTGAAAAGCAATGCGAGACTGCATATAATAGAGTCCGCCCTGTACTACATTCCGATGCTACTTGCTATGGCACCAAATGTGTCTACTGTTTTACACTATTAAACTGCTATTTTAGGCATAGTTCTCACATTGTACTTTTTGGCAAATTTCACTTTTTTTTATAAAACGATAATTTGGTGCATAATCTTTCGGAAAACACAAAAAAAAATCGTTGCTTGTTCCTAGTATTTAAAAAAACAAGTAATATTTTCCCATGTCGATATTCTAGGCATAACTGTCCCACCATGAATTTTTAAATCCGTAATCAAGCTTGATTGATTCCGTGAGGGGAATTTTTCACATTTCATCAAACAATAGTTTAGTGCTTATAAAAAAGCCGGTGTATCACTAAATTGGAATGCTTAAAGCTAGATAAAATGCTAGAAAACTTTGATTGCGTTTTCCTCAGTTGCTGATTCTGAAACAATGGACAACTATGCGTTGAACGGCAGTAATCAAGAGTTATTTTTTTAAAGTCAATTCCAGGGCTCTGCATAGTCATAGTCAACTGAGGATAGTCAGCTGACTATCTGACTGACTATATCCATAGTCAGTTAGTAATGACTTTTGGCTTCTTCACGCTGTTTCTCTGCCAAAACGACTGAACAGTCAGTCGGGCGTTTAGTCGCTATCTCCCTCTACCGACTCGACTATAGCATTTCGTTCTTCCCAGTCAAATTGTCTTCATTGCATTTTGAAGTGACTTCCCCCAAAACGAATTCGTTCCTCTCTTTCACTCTCCCATATACATGTGCATGCATTGATGTTTGAGTTCAACGTGGCTTGACATACGCTACAGGTGAGCTTGATTATTTTGTATCGTAAACGAAAATTACTTACACGTATAAAATAACGTGCAGTGTGTGTGCGCTATTTTGCACGCCCAATATTAACTAATACTAACGCGAGGACCTTTATAGCATACTTGATAAATGTCTTAGTTCGTTGGTTTGAGTTCACGATGGGTAGACAATAAACCGTCCATTGATGAGGTAACATCTTTTTTGCATCAAAAATCATGTTTTCGTTCCTCTTTATATGGACGTAAAAATAATATTGCGTACGCGGGTATGAATTAGTGTCAGGAGGAAATGGAAGTGTGGATTGAAGTCAGTTGAATGAAGAGGCAGATTTGTATTCATTTGTATTCATTAGTCGAATCAGTTAAAATAACCACTGACTGGACTAGTTCATCAGTCATCCTCGCTAGTCAACGCTAGTCAATTCGTTTTCTAGTCAAGTCACTTTTTGTTGCCGGCGACTGCCGAAGCAGTTCTAGTCGAAGCGAAGCTGCTGAGAGTAGAGTCGGTTCTCATTTTTCACCTTCGAAGATTTCGGGCCCTGGTCAATTCAAAAGTCTAAGTCAATTTTACGCGTGATGATGGGCTCTTGCCAATTCTTCAGATGAATGACAATGGGTTGAAATTCAACATATGTGATGAGTTAGATGTATCTTCTGCAATTTTTTCCATATCTTCTAATGCTGTTGGGCTAGATGCTAGATGCTAGGCTAAATGGGTTACCTTTGAAGTTTGTAAAGCTAATCTTGCCATATGTCATTTCTCCTATTGCTTACGTCTTCAACCTGGTCGTTTCAACCTCGAAATACCCTCGTATATGGAAATCTTCGAAAGATATACCAATTTGTAAACGACCTAGAGGTTTTGATTTAAATAACCTTCGTCCGATAAGCATTCTTTGCTCCCTATCTAAAGCATTTGAGAAAGTTGTTAAAAGGCAAATTCAATCATTCATTAATCGTTTTGATTTGATCAGTCCTTACCAATCGGGTTTCCGTTCAAATCATAGCACTACTACAACCCTTCTATAGATTCATGATGACATTCATCGAACCATTGATAGGAAAGGTACAGGATTTCGGATACTTATTGATTTTTCCAAAGCATTCGACAGGGTTTCTCATGAAGAAAAAATTGTCCATTCAATTTAGATTTACTAGTGCTGCCGTGACTTTCATTGAATCATACCTGTCTCGAAGCACTCAAGTCGTAGAAAATGACGATATGCTTTCAAGTCAAGCCATCATCCTATCAGGTGTTCCCCAAGGATCGATCCTTGAACCATTATTATTTTCATTATTCATTAATGACTTACCGAACGTGCTTAGAGTGTGCACGATATACATGTTTGCTAACGACGTACAGCTACACTTTTACGTTCTCAATTCATCTGTAGTCTCAACTTCTTAATGCTGACCTAAAACAAGTTTTCATTTGGTCAAAGTAGAATCTTCTCCCATTGAAACGTCTAAAACTAAATTAATGTTTATAACTCGTCAGCAGAGGCCTTCAAATTTGCCAAATATTACTCTGGGAAATGATATTTTAGACTACGTTGATAATGCTACCACATTCCAACAGATCTAAATACCACAATGCCTTCATTGTACGAGCAACTATTTTATGGCACCAACTTCCCGTCGCTATTAAAAAGTATTCAGTCTCGAAGAAGGTTCCATCTTGAGTAGCTTGGTTGGCTAAATGGAAGAAATTAGTTGACTTGAAATTGTCTGTACCTTAGTAATAGAATTTATAGTATAAGTTAGTTACTTTTTCGCACAAACATGCAACAGATTGTAGAAATTCAAAAAGAGTAGTCCTTAATCTACAAGTATTTTCCAATGAAAGAAAAAAAATGTGAATACATTCAGAGACAGACACACAATGAGGCAGTGTTCAGTAAGCTCTTACGCTTTTTTAGTCTGGTCTGTCAAGGAAAATAAAACCCGCAATCAATTGAATGCTCCGAGATACATATTAGAATACACAGAACGGTAATGCAAGTCTTTTCATCTCTCATTTCCATCCTTTGTAGGTTCGAAAACTGTTCCAAACAAAAGGTCGCTCCATATTATTGTCGTGAGTGAATTCGGGTCCGCCATACAATCTGGGAGACTGCAAACAAGAAAAAATAATTAATAGTTGAAGCCACATTGTACATAATGAATGCGTCATTTGAATGTCGCAATAGCTGTGTCTATTAAGCAATTGTTAAACCAAAAGGAAATTACTCATCTCATAAAAGTTCCGTTCCTTCCTTCATGCAATTGCTGCGTTGTGTCCAATTAGATGTCAATAGGAGTGACATGCGTTCTTTTGGTTCCATACGTGAAGAATAAAGTCCAAACACCGACTGAATTTTAATGCTTCAAGGATAATATAACTTCTAATTTTTATTCCTTTTTATATAAGAAATTGTGTAAATTATCATTTTCTTCTTCCTCGTCATCGTCTTCTCTTAATTACATTATTCCTGTTCATTCCTTTCAGGAATAGAACTGTTATCCTCCTGGCGCTGCGCGCGCATCTTGCATTCCCCAGCCGAACCGAGAATCATTCAATCCGGATTTAAGTTCATTGTTCAGTTAGAAAGGAAAAATCATCAATTCGTATAATAAGGATAATAGTAAACAAATACAGTAAACGATCGATCAGTGTCAACAGCAGCAGCAGCAGCAGCAGCAGCAGCAACATCATCATCATCATAATCATCTTCATCGTTCACCACACAGTTTTCAAAGTTATACGATATCTTGGGACAAATCATTATATATTCCTCGTGAAATTCGAGCTTAAAATATACCTTTCTTCCTCTCCGTCCTAACAAATCGAAAGAGAAATTTATAACAGTACACATTCTTCCAATAACACTTCAATGCGCTTGCTCTTCCAGCTTTTGGTTCGATCTTATTTTTCTATGCGTAACACATTGTTTCGCATTTCGATGGAAGCTCTTCAGTTGTGTATATTACTCCTGGTTTAGCTGCTAACTGATTATAAACCACAAAACTTAACGATAAGCCCTTTAAAAGGTCTATCCCCTCCTTCTTCTCCTCCTCCTCCTGCCAACGCAGTTTTGCTCTTTTTGATTACTCGAAAATGGCTAGTTGTTTTATGTTTACCTCATATTTTGCATACTCCCAATTTCTCGGTTCGAGTAAGTAGTTGTATATTGTGTGTAGTCATAGTTTGTGGATAACAAAATTTGTTAGTTTTTTTATAGTTGTTTGCTCCTCAACGTGCGCCACTGGATTTTCAACGCTTCCGTCCCACTAGCGACATAAAAAAAACACACATTCAGTATGCTGCTTCGGTTTGTCCAGCTTCTCTCCGCCAGATTCTTCTTCAATGTTTTTGCTTCGTTTTGCCCCATATGTGAAAACTCTAATTACACTCTAATTGTTGTGTTTCTGTTTGTTTGTATGTTTTTGCTAGATTTATGACGTTAATTTGCTTTATTGGTATTCTCAATACGTGTGTGAGTGTATGTATATTTATGGAAAAATAGGTGTGATTGGAAACTAGGAAATATGAATAAAAAGGAAACGCTCTGACTTAAACCTATACAATGTATACAGTAAAAGGAATTGTGTATGAATATAATTATTCGATTGCAGTTAGGTCACCAAAACACCCACAGTATCGTTATTAAAAGAAAAGTGTAACGTTCAACGAATAGAATATTCCGTCTATGTAAGGTGAACTGATTGATTCGGGTTGGTTCAGAGTGGTGGTGGAAAATAATTCTACAGCTGTTGACTATTATCAAGATTAACCGACTTTTTTTTTGTTTTTTTACTGATTCTCGAAAGACATTTTGAACGGAACAACATTCTCTGTATTTAACATGAAGCTATACTGATTTCGGACCAATTCGAAAGAACACTTTTTCTTTCTCAAGACACAATTAAAATTAATCAAACATACGCATATGGTTTGACCGTGTTAGATTCATCAAAACAAGTAGAATAAGAACATATTATAACTATTCATTCGGAAAGCGCCGAAAAAAACAATACGATCAGCATTCGTGTATCTGCGAATTATAAACTGCAAAAATCTCTATAAAGGATAATGATTCATAACGACATAATCGTCTGCTCTTGCACTCTTGCGCACTTCGAAGTTCATTTAACGTGAAAACCGAAATCCAAAGCTTCTTCTATAACAGCTGATTCACTCGAATCATTTTCTCTTCCCCTGCTCTTACCCTTTTTCCGAAACTCAGCTGAATATGCAGTGATTATTAATTCCTCCTATCAGTTTTTGGGTATATGTGGATCAAAATGTTTATGCTTTTTGTTTTTGTTTAAATTGTGGAATAGTATGGTTTTTTTACGCGATGGGCCAAATATTGTTCTGTTTGCTCTGTTTGATTATCTTCTTCTACCTAACGCAAGATACAATTTTAAACATGTCCACACTATGCGCTAAGAAAAACGAAAAACCATCTCTCATACTATACTTGACTTAAATGTGTGTTCCTTTTCACTTTCAGTGGCGTTTTTTTTCTCGTGTTTTAAGCATTGTCGCCGTAGTCGCGGTCGCCCACGTTCAGACGGTCCGGGGCGGCGGTCACCGAGAAGCCCAAAATTCGATTATCAAGCTTGGTCATCTTGTTTTTCTTCACCTTCTTGCCTTTGCCCTGGGATTGATAGAAAAGTTCAGTTCAAATTACACACGCACACGCACAAAACGCGGCACACACACACACACACACACACATTTACCTTGATCTCTTGGAAATCGTTGGACGACGGATTGATGGCCGGAGCCGGCTTGCACATATCGTCGATGTGGGCGTTTTTCTGGCGCATCAAATTCTTATACTTGGAGCGTCTTTCCAGGAATTGTTTAGCAAACTCAGAGCATTCCTTTGTCTCGCCTGTGAAGCCACCCCGACAGAAATCATCATTAAATGTTCATAAATCGATCTTAGGGGCTGTCCACATACCACGTGGACAGAAAAAGCACGATTTGAGACTCCCCCTCCCCCTCCGTGGACAAGCGTGGAGTAAATAAACTTGAATTTTCAATTAGTGTCACCCTTTCCCTTCAAGTGTCCATCTTTCTTGACTCTTTCTTATTTTTTTAAAGATGCCAGACACATTATTTTGCAAAATTTCTGCCTCAAAAACAATTTTTATTAAAAAAAAGAAACCCAGACTATCGATTCGTGGTGAGATAGCTATATGTTTTTAGAGATTTTTTTGTGAGAAAAATCAACTTTTACCCTACATATTTTAGTTGGATGTGTATATACGTTGAAAAGACATTGCAAGAACAAATAAAGCGTTTTTGGTTTGCTTTCAAAGTAATGTAAATGAAAATCACTTTTGCTTGCAAGTAGTGAAAGAATATCGAACTAAAATTGTGTCTAAAGATAATTTTATATTATAATGGTGAGTTTTGGTGAGAATATCTGAAAATTCATAGAAAATAGTTTAAATTAGGGTCAGAACAACGTACTTGTAGTATATAAATAACTGTAAGAAAAAAATTTCATACAAATTTTAGTAATTTAAAACTGTTTAGGGCCGGCTAATCTTATAGAGAAATGTTGGCCTCATACAAACCAATGTCGTATTCAGATGTCGACACCATTCCGCCGTCAACGCGAATATTTTAATTGAAAAAAATAAAATAATTGCATTGTGCTTATGCAAGCAAATCTGTTGTTGTGCGGTCTGTTTTTGTGTGATTCCTTGTTTGTACGGCTCTTTTTGTGCGATTTATTTTTTGACAATGGGTCTTGAATCACAAAAACTAATCGCACAAATAATAAAATCGCACCTAACCAGTCACACAAATGAGAAATCGCACATATGGAGTCGATCTGGCGTAGTGGTAACATCCATGCTTCTCACGCTGAAGGTCACGAGTTCAATTCTCACTCCCGACATTCTTCCAAAAAATGGAAGTAAAAGTGACGAACCAGCCAAATGAGTTGAAAATCACTATAATACAGATAAAAAAAAAAGAAATCGCACAAAACAGGTTCACCTGTATTCAATTTTAAAATACTCTTATTTTATGTTTGGCGTTTTTCTAATGAAAAAAAAAATTCTTCGTCGACCCGCCGAAGCCGTCGGACACAAAGTTGTTTCGTCTTTATTTCCCTTATAACAATAGACTTATTGGGGGTCTTCGTAGCCACTTGGTTACGCGTTCGCTTACTAAGTGATCGGTCGTGAGTTCAAACTCAGGACCCTCAATTGACCATCTTTGTGTTGTTATAGAATAACTACGTCCACCCAAACATCATCAGCGATGGAGATCGATCCACGGTCGAAATTAGATCGATTCATCCATACAACTGCTCTGCTCTGCAAGAAACATCGGGCTGCTGTTCTATAAATAACCCAACAATGATCAATATCAACTGTCTCCGCTGTCCGGTCTGCTGAACAATGGAAGAACAGAAAGAATACCCTTACGCAGAAATGGCTACTACTAACCACTGTGTAATTTACAGTTTTCCTATAAACATATGTACATGTACACGATTAAAACCCGGCTTTGTTACAGCTAAAATGCTAAATAATGCCTAATAAATAAATAAATGGGATAAAAAAAAATAGAGTTATTGACTTCGTGGTTGGTGAAGTGTTTTTTTTTCGCCTCGGTAACACGCGGTCATTCGTTAAGAAGTTAAAACGCGAGGTATAAATACAGTTAAAAATAATTATAAGAGAACGATAACTTTATAATAACAATTAATGAAAGCGGGGGATCTCTTGAGATGGAGATTTTCGATACTGAAACCGATATGAAAAAAGATCAGGAAAAAATTGGAACCGTGTTACTGCAACAGAAGACACCTCTTCCGGGGATGAATCAGTCCACCCTACCAAACCCAATTCCAAAAAAATTACAAACCACTCCCTTCAATACTCCCACCCGGTCTTCGTAGCCTAATTGGTTGCGTGTCCGCTACTAAGCGAACGATCATGAGCTAATAACTCAGGGCCCCTCAACTGACCATCTTTGTGTGTTATTCTAGCTACTACGTCCACGCAACAATCATCATGTGTCGGTAATCCCAGTCCCTTACCGCTCACATTACGATCTGCTGCATCGGTAATTGGTGCTAATTCTAACACAGCAATGGAAGCCTCATATCAGCAGTCCCGTTGTGAACAGTCCAACTGTGAACATTCGAACAATAGGAATATTCTAACGCCGAAAAAGGCGGCATGTGTTGTGTATCGATAGAAATGGAACACTCGGCATGTGTTGTGTATCGATAGAATTGGAATATTCTTAGGCCTAAACAGCTACTGTGCTATACATAAAAAAAAACAAATGTTTATCGATGGATAGGAATCTTAAGCCTAAATAATATACAACAATAGTTATCTTAACATAAAAATGTATACGAATAAATTCGGCTCTGTGACAACTGAATTGCTAAATGAGCCTAATAAACGGATGGGATAAAAAAAAATACTCCCACCCAATTGTCGATTTCACTTCTCCCCACTGATGTAACCGTTTCCTCTCAACACTCGTCCTCGCATTTCTCCCCTGTTGTCTCCACTTGTCAGGGTCTATCCAGAAAATACATCTGGAACTGGGCCGTGGGTTGCTTTTTTTCCGGCCCAAACCTAATAGTATAGCCCTGGGGGATATTCAGATCATGACAGATCTGACTAGATATACCTCCGTATCGGAAATTTGTAAGGTTAGACCGAACAAATTGCGTATTGTCGTGTCAAACCAGAAAGACGCGAACGAGATTGTTGCTGATAAGCATTTCAACCTTGAATATAGAGTATTCATTCCGTCCCATAAGGTAGGAATTGGGGGCGTGATATCTGAAACGGGTCTGACTTGCGAAAAAAAATACAAAGTGAGGGGGTTGGCAAGTTCAAGAGACTACCCTTGATGGAACTCCAGATCTTGGAATGTCACCAACTTGGAAAAGTCACCCAAGTCATTTTTTTTTTTTTTTTTTTTTTTATCTTCGCTTATTTTTCGTCGGCCTATTTCCGCCACTTTAGTGCCAATCACCGACATCAGGGAGGCGACTCCACCTGTTCCTACCTATCAGACTCAACAACTCATGAGCCGGGCCAACTTCTTTTACTTCCGCTCCGAAGGAAGACGTAACCAGAGATTTTTCGCCTCAGAAAATCCCAACGACGCCAGCTGGGATTGAACCCAGGCCGATCGGATTGTGAGGCTGTTACGCTAACCATACAACCACTGGCGCCGTCAAGTCATTTTTGTCAAGTCACTTTTTCTGGTGCCGCCCTCCTGGACAAATTGAGGCTACCGGTGCGACTCTTCGTGCCAAAGCCCACTTGCAACAAATGCAAATCAGTTGGTCACACAGCAGCTTACTGCGCCAACAAGGAACGCTGTGCCACTTGCGGAGAGCAACATGAGGGCGAATCCTTCAGTGTGACTGAGCGTAAGTGTCCACATTGCGGAGGGGCCCCACACGTGCTCTCAGCTTGAAAAGACGCTGGGAGAAACAGAACTCTCTCATGGAACTGCCTGGGGGGAACAGTACGACGACAATCGTTCATTGTTGATATATGACCGTTGTAACAGCTTCAATATGACCGTTTTGAACACTTGGGAAACAACACGTGTACCTAAACCTCCTGCTAACCCAAGTGCTCATGACCTCTTGCTTTGCTCGAATTCACTATAGTTAGATTGCAAGTGGAATGTGATCCAGGGCCCCAACGGTAGTGATCACTTGTCAATCAAAATTTCCATCACCATTGGGCAGTGTTTGCCAAATGATCCACTCATTGAAAAAATCGCTTTCGTTCGTTCAAATATGATCTTTCAGGAAACATTTCCTCCAGCGGTATTCTTTTGTTGTTATGTGTTGCGAATCACGACACAAAAGAGAACGAGATAACTCTGCATCGGTTCGCACTTTATTGCACACCAGCATGCAAGCAAAGCTATCATATACGCTTTTGGTCAGAAAGCTTATTTGGTGCTGAATGATGACGTAATTTTTCTTGTATCATTTATTGCTTTGCACTTTTCTGTGCAGTGGGTTTCGCTATAGTAAAATGGGACGATATATGCGGTTCAAACTTGTATGCAGGCTTCGAAAATGGTATGCGATGTTTGATACAGATCGGATATGCAATCAACAGTCTTCGTTCCTCTCTTAGTTTAATCACTAAATATTACACAAGTGATTACTGACATTCATACAAGTATCTGAATGATCCTCTCATATTTGGTTATATGTTCGTGAGAGTTTACTTGCATGACACATTGTGTATCATTCGATTTTGATCGAAATCCAAACACTGCCATTGGGTCGAATTCATTTGAATATATAAACATGACATATGACCTCACAATACACATTGACTGGAAAAAATATGCGGACGCGTTTTCCCTAGCCATCAATTCCAGAGATGGTTTCCCTCCATCAGAGGAATATAACTTCCTTTCTCGTTTAATCTACGACAGCGCACTTCGCGCTCAAACGAAACCCATCTCAGGTTCCATCGTTCGCCGAAGGCCTCCCAATCCATGGTGGAATAGCCAGTGTTCCAAGCTTCATGTAGAAAAATCGAATGCATTTAAAGCTTTTCGGAAACGTGGAACCATTGAGAATTTTCAAACGTATTTATCCCTTGAAAATCAATTTAAAAACTTGATAAAAGGGAAAAAACGTGCTTATTGGCGAAATTTCGTGGGAGATTTGTCACGAGAAACGTCAATGAAAAAATTTTGGAAAAAGTTATCGAATCATGAGAAATCGCTCTCCAACGAATGCAAGCGAGGAATATTCACATCGATGGATTTTTAATTTTGCACGAAAGGTTTGTCCTGATTCCGCTTAAAAATTGTTCGAGATATACCACAAGATATGTGCGTTCTTGATTCCGATTTTCCGATGGTAGAATTCTCTCTTGCTCTCCTTTTATGTAACAGTTCTGTTCCAGGAAATGCTTATCAGCAACAATCTCGTTCGCGTCTTTCAGGTTAGAATTAAGTTCAACTTGTTGAATAACCTCCCTGATGCGGCGAAATATCGCTTGTTTAATTTATTCAATCGGTTTCTGGAGCATAATATTGTTCCAGATGATTGGAGACAAGTACGAGTTATAGCTATTCAAAAACCCGGAAAGCCCGCGTCCGATTTCAATTCGAACCGCCCAATAGCAATGCTTTCTTGTATCCGGATGTATTCGGTGAGCGACATTGACATTGCCTTACACAAAACTGCAGCCTGAGATTGTAGATGATGGAGTGGTGTCTGTCGTAGGATCAAACGAATCAGACCTGCAAGGACACTTACAAGATACTTTGAACAATTTTGCAACCTGGGTCATTGGTCTAGGGATTGAGTTCTCCACGGAGAAAACAGTGATGGTGATCTTCTCTAGGAAGCATAGACCACCAAAACCAAAGCTTCAACTTTTGGGTAAACCGATCACTCATGCTATGTCATTCAAGTATCTTGGCGTCTGGTTCGACTCCAATATACTTGCGGGGCCCATATTAGGTATCTGAGTCAACAAAGAATAAACATTCTCCGTAAAATTACCGGCACCTGGTGGGGAGCCCATCCAGAAGATCTTATAATGTTGTATCGAACAACTATTCTCTCAGTGATGGAGTATGGCAGTTTCTGTTTTCAATCAGCTGCCAAAACACACATCATTAAACTCGAGCGAATTCAGTATCTTTGTCTCCGTATCGCGTTGGGATGTATGCCCTCAACGCATACCATGAGTCTCGAGGTTTTGGCAGGCGTACTCCCACTAAAAGATCGCTTCAATTTATTATCTCTTCGGTTCCTCATCCGGTGTAAGGTCATGAACCCATTGGTGATCGGAAATTTTGAGCAGCTGATCGAGCTAAATTTTCACTCCGGATTCATGAGTTCATATCATGAATTCATCTCCATGCAGGTTCTTCCTTCTTCGTATATCCCCAATCGTGTTTGTTTTCCGAATTACATCTATTCCTCTGTGCATTTTCATCTGTCCATGAAGCGGGATATCCATGGAATTCCAGATTATCTTCAATCGGGGATCGTTCCAAGGATCTTCGGTGCAAAGCATGGGCGTGTCAATTTTGATAATATGTACTTTACCGATAGGCCCTATACAAACGAGTCCACGGGATTTGGAGTGTTCAACGAATTTTTTAGCACCTCACACAGTCTTCAGTATCCCTGCTCAGTATATATTGCTGAATTGGCAGCAATATACTGGGCGTTGGCCAGTCTCCTCAAGACCTGTTGAACACTATTACATCGTAACGGATAGTGTTAGCTCTGTCGAAGCTGTCCGTTCAGTGAGGCCGGAAAAGCACTCGCCGTACTTCCTTGAGAGAATACGAGAAATGTTGTGTACTCTATCCAGACGCTGTTGTGTCATCACCTTTGTCTGGCTCCCTTTACATTGCCCAAATCCGGGTAATGAGAGCGCTGACTCATTAGCAAAAATGGTGGGTGCGATTGAAGGCGACATTTATCAGCGTCAAATCGCCTTCAATGAATTTTACTCTTTAGTCGGAAAAAAGCCATCGCTAACTGGCAACGCAAATGAAACGAAGATGAATTGAGCCGGTGGCTCCACTCGATTATCCCTAAGGCTAGCCTCAAACCATGGTTCAAAAGCGTGGACTTGAGTCGGGACTTTTTTCGCACCTTCTCATGTCCAATCACTGTTCGTTAGACGCGCTATTGATAAAAAAAATACACAAGTGCAGAACTCTGTGCAGATATTATAGAGATTTGGATAGCACTCGATTCGTTAAATCCTTTCCAAATTATTTTGAAAATCCTTCAAATATTCCGGTCATTTCATCAAGTTTTCAACATCCCACATGTAGTCTGCAGATAAAAATGTATTAGCAGTTCGTCATGTCAAATATACTCTCACGGTGACCTGGACTTAGAAGTTAAAAACAATGATCTTCCACTACCAATGGAAGTTTGATCGCTCACCGTTTATGTAAGTTTCATTCAGAATACCTATTTCACTGAAGAAGTTCGATGATATCAAACAATATTCGACATAACCATTTTATGGATGAATATAAAGTACTCAAAATGGGCGGAATGTTTATACATTGTTGAAAATGCAGAACAGAATTCATTCATTTTTGGAAGCAGATCTGAATGTTCTTTTCGACAAAAATTTGTTTAACGTGTCCACGTGGATATTATTTGTACCCCCACCCCCCTCACCGTGGACAAGCGTGAACTTATTATTTATACCCCCAACCCCCCTAAAGTTGTCCACGTGGTATGTGGACAGCCCCTTATGACGCCTTTAGCTACTCACCAAGATAGAGTCTAATGTAATCCTTCACCTCGAACGGCGATTCAATATCCTGCAAGAAGCCAACGAATGTTGGAACTGAAAAAAAAACACAAACAGAAACGAGAAGTTAACACAATCTTCCAACTTTCGCCTTCCCTACTCACTATCGACATCACTGTTGAGAGAAGTCAACGCACGAGTGCACCAGCTAGTGAACTCATTAGTCTGTTCACTAGCAGTCTGGATGCGCTCCTTCCGATCACCACCAGCGCCAGCAGAACCAGTGGCACTCTTTCCAGCACCAACTCCCTTCCCAGGGGCAACATTTTTACCCTGCTGCTGCTGCTGCTGCTGATTCTTCTGCTGCTGTTGCTGCTGCTTAGCGGCTGCTACAGCATTCGAAGAAGAGGCAGTCGAGATGCTACCCATCGTCTTGCTCTTGCTCAGCATCTGCTTTTGGTTCTGAGTCTGCTGCAGATGATGAGACTGGTGCTGCTGATTCTGCTTCTGACGGCCGTTCTTGTTCGAAGGATTCGGTTCCTCCCAGAAACCACCCGAGCTGACATTGTTCTGATCCTCGCTCGAGTTTCCCCACAATTTGGCAGTATTCCAGGTTAGAACATTGCCCTGGCTCTGCCAGACGGCAGTTCCAAGCAAATCCTCTTTCTTCGAACTCTTCGAAGAGGAAGCTGCAATGGCAGCTGCGGTAATGGCAGAAACATTCTTCTCGCGAGCTCTTTCCGCAGCGGCAGCTTCCTCGGCCTGAATCTCAGCCAGCGATTTGATGTTCTGTGGCAGCAAATTCTGGGCATTCCACTTGAGCTTACTGTCGAGCTGAGACTGCAGCTCAATCATCTCCTGCTGCTGTTGCTGTTCGCGCAGTGACTGCTCCTGGCGTGCCAAAGCAACCCGACGTTCGCGCTCTGCCTTCTGTATCTCGGCCAGACTTGGTCCGCTGTTAACGGTTTCAGCAGCCGACGCAGACCACGGGGCAACCTTCGTAACCGGACGTTGCTGTTCCTGAATCTTGAGCGCTTCCCGGCGTTGAGTTTCGAGCAACTTTGCCTTCTTCTGAGCTTCAAGCTCTTCCTGCTTTTTCTTGTCCTCGAGCTGTTTGCGCTTGATCTCCTCCTGCTGTTGCTTCTTGAGCTCTTTCTGGCGTTTCTTCTCCTCGATTTCCTTCTTCATATTGATGAACTCACCCTGGTCATCATCGTGCTGTTGCTTGGACTGTTGTTGTTGTTGTTGATTGATCTGCTGCTGCTGCTGCTGCTTTTTGTTTCCTTTCTGTGGAGTTGGTTTACCTGTTTGCTGCTGCTGCTGTTGCTGAGTGGCATGTTGTTCGTCGATTTCAATGTTGTTGACACTCTTGCTGATGTTATTGTTGTTTGGCTTTACCGTTGGTTTCTCAGCCTTTACCGACTGCTGGAAATGCTGCGGTTGTTGTTGTTGTTGCTGCTGTTGTTGTGATGCAACATGTTGTTGTTGTTGGATCACCTCTTGCTGTTGGATCGAGTGCTCCTGTTCTTTTCTATCTTCCTTCGGAGGTTTTTGAACATACTGTTGCTGTTGCGGTTGTTGTTGTTGCTGCGGTGGTTGATGCTGATGTTGGGCTATAGCGTCAATCTGCTGCTTCTGTGTGGTACGTTCAAACAATGGATTCTGCTGATGATTTGTTTGTGGAAGTTGTTGCAGCTGCTGCTGTTGTTGTTGTTGTTGTTGTTGTTGTTGTTGCTGCTGATGCTGTTGATGATGATGATGTTGTTGCTGCTGATGATGATGTTGTTGCTGCTGATGATGATGCTGCTGCTGCTGCTGCTGCTGCAACTGTTGTTGATGTTGCAATTGTTGTTGCTGCTGCTGCTGATGTAAATGTTGCTGTTGAGACTCAGAAACCATTTTTTCGTGGTTTTGCTTCTCGGTCTGTTGGTGATGCTTGAACAATGAAACAACCGAGGGAGCCTGCGGTTCATTGGCAGCCGCACTTGCCGCATTCACCAGCGGATGCCCTCCCAGGTGGGGTTGGGGCTGCGGCTGGGGTTGGGATGTCTGCTGTGGTTGCAAAAGTGAACCAAAGGAGGCGCTTGTTGGTGGTAAGTCACCCCAGCCAGTGCTTAGGGAACGTAAACCCGGTTGTTGGTTTTGCTGGGGAGGCATAGTTTGCGTCTGCAACCAGGGAGACATTAGTTCTACTGGTGTTTTCACCGGCTGCGGTGGTGGTTGTTGTTGCTGCTGCTGTTGTTTATGCATCGATAGTTGCATTAATAACGATTGTATTGCATCGCTCTCAATATTCGGTTTTGGTGCCTGCGACTGTTGCGATTGTTGTTGCTGCTGCTGCTGTTGCGTCGTGAGGTTACCAATCAAGTTATGCTTCAGCAGCATATTGGAGCCAAGTGGGAGGTTTTGTACTGGAGGTTGATGGTTAAAATTAATATTATGAATCAGTTGCCCCAGATGATCATGGCCGGCAGTGGGATCGACGTTCAAATTACCTATGGGGGTCAGAAAATCAATATAATCGTTATAATTATTCATCGCAAGTATTACTTACCAAGCATGGGGCGCCCGGGTTGCGGTTGTCCAAAGTCGGGCATTTGCATTTTTTGGAACGCATTGGTAAGACTGTTGGATTTCTGCAGCTGCTCAAGAGCAGGATGCTGACCAGGCGGTTGTTGCTGCTGAGCTTGCGATTGCTGTGCTTGTTGTTGCTGCTGTTGCTGCTGTTGAGCTTGTTTGAGATTGACTAGGGACTCTTGTGGCGCTACGACTCCACCGAAAATACTTCCCGGATTTGGCGCATTCGAAGAGCTGGTCGTCGTCGATAAGGACGGTGATATCAACATGTTATCGGTCAGTTGCAGCTGAGCCATATGCTGGGTGATGATTGCATTCTGCTGCTCTTGGGAAAGCAACGGCCAACCTTCAGTCGATGTTAGTTTCTGCATGACCAAATTGTGCTGGCGCAATAGATGAAGCTTCTTAGTGTACTGAAACTGAGCCGATGATAGGTCCGTATCGAGAGATTGTGGTTGCTGCTGAAGATGCTGCAACGCAGAGGCAGATTTCTGTTGTTGGAATGAACTGGTTGGAACTTGAGGAGGTTGCGGCTGTTGTTGTTTGTGGTTTACAGTGCTGCTCTTGAACGGTGCTATGGTCATAGAGTTCAAGAATGGAATGGCACCACCACAGAGAGCTACCAATGTACCCAAAGTCGTGTAAATTTCGTCACATGCACGACGCACCGAAAGAGAATCATCGAAATATCCGGCGCGATACCATTCGGTCATCTCCGATGCCGGGAATGGTCCCTGAACCTTACCCTGTGGATCTCTGTAATACCAGATTTCTGTTCCAGGATGCATCGGTGGTATCTGCGGACTAACTCCATGCAGCATTGACCGATTCACGTCCGATAACAGCATACTCCGATTACCACTAGTTCCGCTACCACCAAATAGTTGCTGCATTGCGACAGTCTCCTTTGAGAGCAGCAAATTAAGTGGAATTTGGGGACCAAGAACAGGGGATTTGTCCAGCGATCGAGGTACTGGGGTAGGGTCAGTGTCACTAGTACCCGTGTATTCGTCGTCCATGATCAATTGGGCCACCATGTCGTCAGCTACTTCTTGCATGCGATCTACGCTAGAGCTAGAAGCAGATTTCTTTGGCTCCTCATTGGAGTGCATCTCATTGCTGTTGTGGTTTTCACTGGGCGTAACATTACTATTAATGTTTTTATTATTACTACCACTGGCGGCCGCTTTCTGGGTGTCAATTTCAGCCGCCATTTCATTTGTGGACTTCGGACCATCCACCGACGAAGGATGTGAACTAATGGATTCCCTGGATGACGACAGTCCCTTGCCACTAGTTGTGTCATCCTTCGATTTATCTGATTCTATTTCATCTTTTTGATCCATCGCCGCTTGCAAGTTCTCATTCCTGGTGTCCTTCAGTGAGTCTTCCAGTAGGTCCTCCTTCTCCGTAAAATGGTTTTGCAACTCCTCCTTAGTCGCACTACCCTCCTTCGAAGAGGCACTTTTTCTCGAACTCGACGAAGATGATCCTTCCTTCTTGTCCTCGTGGTTATCTTTTCCTCCGTCGTCGTCGAGTCGACCATCGATGTCGTTATCGGAATCATGGAATGCCCCACTTGCATCAAAACTTCCCCCATAATCTGAGGGATTTTCCGTCGCCCACTCGGGAAGTTGATCATCCGTGTCCCAGTGACGTCTTAATGCACTTACCGATCCCCCACTGGTGTTCAGTTCACCAGCACCAACTCCACTCAGTGCGGAAAGCCGCGGTTTGTACCCGCCCGAGCCCGGTATTATCCGTTCGCTACTGGCGGACGAGTGCATACCATGCATCCCGGAACGACCCAATCCGGTGCTTTCACTCGGACCGTTATCTTCCTCACGCCAACTAGTCGAACGGCTCCACTTCTCTCGTACGCCAGACCCAGACAAACTGGTGTTCAATCCGCCACTGCGCCAATCCGTTGCACTTGGTTCGTCATCAGGTCGGGACCGACGCCAACTCTCCATGTTCGTCGTACGTGGACGCACCCCGAACTCCTTCCGAGGAGATGTAGCAGAATTGTTCCAATCTATCTCGCTGCTTGCGCCGCCTCCACCGCCGCTGCCACTGCCGCCGAGTGTTCCACCTGTTCCGTTGCGTTCCATCCATGGTCGTTCACCCTATTGACAGAAAACAAAACAAGCACAAACAATTAGTGCACCCCCTCTAAAACCCAAAGAAAATGCAACTTACTCTTCCCACACTCCTGGATTCATCGTCGTAGAAAGAGGTTGACCGTTGATAGCCAAGGTACATCCCGCGACCTCGACCTCTTCCCCGGTCCACGGAACCACCACGAGCGCCACGCCCCGGTACACCCAACGAAATGCTCCTCGTCTGCCATATGCGCTATAGAACAGAGATCTGTTTACAACCACACCGCCCTTAGTTCCAACGTTATAGCTTGCGTCTTACCCTTGTATCAGGCTCCGGTATCACATCATCGTCCGTGCAAGGGGTCAACGCCAGAGGGCACTGAACTTTCTCAACATATAAGTTTTTAAAATTCACCAACTGCTCTGGCGTTTTTACCACTTTCACGTCGAATAGTGCCAACATCTCCTCCCGCCCATACCGGAACTCGGCCAGTGCATAACGAGTCGTCGAGGCTGTATTCGCGGCTGCTGCTGCTGTTGCTGCTGCTGCTGAGATGGCGTTGACAGCCGCCGCTTGACCACCGCCACCGCCACCCCCGGTCAAGCTTGAGCTGCTACTATTATTGTTGTTATTGTTGTTGTTTATGTTGCTACTGTTCTGATGGTTGCTGATGCTGTTGCTGCTATTGCTGGTGTTATGGTTGTTATTACTATGGGGAGGTCCACCAATGCTGTTCACAGCATTACTATCGAAGTTGCTAACTTTGCGCAGCCATGCAGGTCCGAAGTTGATAGCGTCACTCATGTTGCTGCTGTTGTTGTTGCTGCTACTGCTGCTGTTGCTCTTATTTCTGCTGCTACCGAAAGCACCCCAAATGTTGATTGGTTTTGGTGTCACAGTCGTGATGATGATGATGTTTGTAACACGCCCTGCGACTGTTGTTCTTGACCACCGATCAATATAGATGATGGAGACACCCCTGCCTCCCGCTAGAAATTCACACGTTTGAAAAAACTTGTGCGCCTCCACCAAGAAGCTTCCGCTGTCTTAGCTTAAGCCGAACGAAACCACTCCTCCTATGGTTGACCGGATCTGACTCCGGTGAGAAGCGCCCGGTGAGGAAATTCCTGGGAACACTCTTCAGCTGGAACTCTACGAATTGAGAAACAAAACAGGAGATCAAATTAGATGGTGTTGGTTTGTTGGTTTCTTAAAATTTTCTCTGGTGGGAGTTTTATTGTGTTCTATTTCGGAGCATGAACATGAGTGTGAGACTTCTTGATTGAAAGTCATATCGTTGTAATCGAAGCGATCGACAAGTTCATCTATCTTGGGACACTCATAACAACCGACTTACAAAGTGCTTACAAAGTCACTCTCGTTTACAAATCGTGACCCAAAAATAACGAAAAATAATACTGCAGCATTCCGAGTCGAACCTGATTCACGCTGGCTCAATATATTGCTGCTCTCTTTTCGCGATCAATAAAGAATATATTTCTTCTCCTACGTGCAAAAATTCTTTCGCTTCACATTCATTCGTTTCACACTGAACATTTATGGGACGAGGTACCGGCTGATTTCATTTTTAAGTCATGGAAAATGCTGATAGCCCGGTGTCGGTTGTAAAAGAATGCATACCTTCGATTCTGAAGAAATTGATTGACCAGGACAATCCCGTACACGACGAAGATGTGGAGTTTGAGGCCCTGATCGACGATGGCATAGTCAACATTGTTTTGCATCCAAACACATATTTCCACGATAATAAAAATTCGTTTCCGACTGCCGAGAGTGCGAATGCTTCATCAGTTTTGGAACTACATCAGGTTGATGAAGATGAAGAGTCCGAATATTTGGTTTCAAATGAAACAGCGTTGTGTGGAATCGGAAAAGTTACTATTTGGACCATGGAAAACGGATTGCCATTGGAAAGACAATTCCTGCAGCGTGAATTACGTAAAAATATTTTGGAGAAAATTATAAAATGTTAATTTTGAATTTTTGCTTTGTTGCATATTATGCACATTACAGTGCCAATGAATGTATGGGAAAAAGTGACCTTCGAATTTTTGAAAGGAACTTCCTGCAAAATGTTGATTCCCGCAAAAAATAACCTTATGCAAAATTTCAGCTCAATCGGACTTTATTTACTAGTGTCGCACAGCCGTCGAAGTTTCAGTCCTTTCCATTATCCATTAGGTTATTTTACGGTTTTTGTAATGTTACGGTTTGCAACAATCCCAACACTCTTATCACAACTTTTCTTTTTCCTTACTACGTCCATGGTTATTCGAATGGTCATATTATATATGATACACTGTGGATAACCGAATTTGAACATACTAAACGGACCCTGCCCATCTTAGCTACGTCCATGTTCCATGAAATTATGATATTAGGTATGTTTAAACATACTCTACTACGTTAAACATAAATCTACTACGGATAATCGAAACTAGTTGTATGGAACAGCCCCTATTCCAGCTCCCTCCTCTAAAACTAAAATATTCCGGATAATCGAGTCTAAAATTCCGAATACAGGTAGGACTTAGACTTAGAAAAACTTAGAGCATTTGATGGGAGGAAGGGAATGATTTTAGAAGTTGATAATTTAGACACACAAAAAAATCGCTCAAAAAAAACCGCGCAAAAACAGGTTTTACTGTAGTTGAAAATTATTCCATACACCTGAACAACAAAATAACTTTGAGAGCAATTCTTGTTAATCTTGTGTGTGCTTAATTAACCTTCTGACAATTCTTCTCGTAGGTACTCAAAGGACTTTTTCACCTTTTGGTTTTGTTCTGTTCACACTCGCATAAATTCGTGCATGTAACGACCGTAAAACCAGGATCATACGTTGTCAGTTGCTCGGTTGCGAGTAACTGTCGAACGGTCCGATGCATTACGAACGTGCCTATAATATAAAAAAAAATCGTACAAACCATCAATCAACTCGCACGCATTGGGTCATCGTGAGTTTCAAGCTTCTTTTCTTTTTTTTTTCACTCGAAAACGACAAATGAGAAATATTTATTTTGCCCATTTTTTACATTGAAAATTTCTCAAGTGTCGACAACTAGGAAAAATGTTGATGCACTCCAGTCGATTAATGCTGTTTTTTATCGCAGATTTTGGTACTTCAAAGCACATGAAAGAATTCTCCAATTTTTTCCCTGATTTACATTGCACAATGGTCCAGGAGGTGCATTTAAGTGGAAATTAGCAATTAGAGCTCGACACTTATTCTCTAGACAAAAACTGTCTTCAACAAAGTTGTTGCACATGATAGAACACTTATTTTTATGTTGTTAAAAATAGGGTGACCGATTAAATAAAAAATCTATCTTTCTTATCTTTATAGATAGAGGTAAACATAGTTCAACAATATTGTAGCCCAAGTTATTTAAGCAACTTTATAGAACAAAGTTTTTCTCTATATTTTGAAATAACCGATATAACGTTTTTCCTAAGTTGCGTTAGAGTCACCATGAAAAAAACTTGTTCCAACTTTTATATTTCAAATTCTACACTCAAACTGTCTTCAAAAAACTTCTAGAGCTTACTAATACAAACATTTTGCGATGCAGAACTTATCTCAGCTCTGGTCAAAGTTATTGATATTTCTTCCCAAAAAACACGCTTTCTTAATTTGTTTATCATTCTTTCTGGGGCAAACAAACAATGTTCATTGGCGACATTCGAAAGAGCATATCTCACTCTACATAATGTGAGATTTTCAAAACAATGTTATTTTTTTGTATTTAAGTAAATTAAAATTGAAATCATGAGTTTTAGGACCATCAATAACTTTGAGTAGGATTAATCGACTAATCGAAGCTCTAAATGTCGTACGAAGGCAATTTTGATGTAGAATTTCAAACATAAAAGTTAGAGCAAAAAAAACCCGTTTCGTCATGGTCACCCAAATGCAACTTAGAAAAAAAGCGCTCTATCATATGCAACCAGAGATGTCAACCTTCCTGATTTTTCAGGATTTCCCAGACTTTTTAGCACGCTCCCTGATATCCTGACGAATACTCGATATATCCTGATTTTTCTGAAATGATCCCGATTTTTCCTGATTTCTGTACTCTTAACATTATTTGTAATAAATAAACTGGTTTTCATGCCAATGTATACATCTTACATTAAGTTAAACTGCGTACTTAACTTTTTTTTATCTCTACCCTCAATTGTTTCGTGGCTTCCCAAAGCAGTGCTAGAAAACCAGATTGTCTGACAAATTTATGAAATTACAACGAGATTAAGTTTGAGGAACAACATTGCTTTATTGAAGATAATGTGTATGTAGATGTATCCCCAGAGTTATTAATGTAAGAATACGTTTTAGAGTGTAAAATTACTTTAGAAAAAAAAAATTGAATCCACAATCAAATATATCTATAACCGTACAAAATACCATAAAAATTAGGAAATTAATCTTCCACTGCTGATATGCTTTCCTCATTTGTTGAGTAAAGATTTATTCCTAAGAATGGATGATGAATTCAGTGAAAATTTGAATATTGATTTCTCTGCAATTGACTGTAGTGATGCTGTAGTTTTTTCGGAAAAAAACATAAACGATCAAAAAATCAGGCGAAACACTAGCATTTCCGCTTATGCGATTGATACCATGCTTATTAATTCTTTTACATATCCGGTCTTCGCTCGAAGGAAGATATACACCCATACCTCACTTTACGGCCTAGATAGGTTCCACAAAACTTGGCCGCAAAGCGAAAAGCCGTATAAAGAAACAATTATTATAATAAAAAATCATACAAATACAATCGGATCGGTTCCAAATTTGTTAAATATGTAACCCTATGCAAAACTTCAGCTCAATGTTTAGTTCTAGTTTATTTTCCAGCGTAACTGATTATCAGTTACTCTTTTTATCAGTCTACGAAGTCGATAATCGTTTCGGCAGCATTTTGTAAAAATAATAAAATAATTATGAAAAATAATAAAATTATAAAATAAATTTATTACAAAAATACATATTAAAATTTTTAATTTGTGCATACATACTTATGTCACGCATTCGATTTGCACAAAAAATTCGTTTAAAAAAAAATCTCTCGCGATACAAAATCTTTATTCTTGAATAAAAACGATACAAAGCCGACAACTGAACCGCTTAGAATCCAACACGCTCGATAGTTGCAGCGCGATCGTTATTTTTTTTGCAACTTCAGAGAGCGTGTCGTGACTTATGCACCACCCTGTACATATGTACTTACATACCAACAATGTCTCTAATTTTTTCAATTTTGTAAGGTAAAACACTCACAGACAAGTCTAAACCACACACTGAATGAAGCTCGTAAACAAGAGGAAATATCAAATAGTTTGCATGTAGATATATCGACATCGAAAAAATATTTTTTTGTTGCTATAGTGAAACATTTTAGGCCGTAAATCGAAAACGTGCCTTAATTGAAGAGGGCCGTTATAGCGAAATGCCGTATAAAGAGCGGCCGTAAAGCGAGGTACGGGTGTACTCTGTTTCTGGTGGGATTTGGAATGGATTCTGTGTTATGAGCTACTGCCAAGCAACCTGTTTCTCACTTGTATGGCTCGCAGCAGTTTTCGACGAAAAAGCAAACATGTTCTGGGAGGATAGAATATTTAAACTGTGTGAAAGATGGCGAAAGATTGTGAAACAGAACTATGGATATAAAATTAAATTATAATGCTTGATTTGAAAATGATGTTTGTTTTCCCAAAAATCGACATTTACTTCTCGGAGAACCCAATATGAGCTATCCTGATTTTTATTTTCATTCCTGTTTTTTTCAAATTATAGTTGGCAACCCTGTATGCAACAACTTTGTTGAAGACAGTTTTTGTCTAGAGAATAAGTGTCGAGCTCTAATTGCTAATTTCCACTTAAATGCACCTCCTGGACCATTGTGCATTGTTGGCTCCAGAGAGGAGATGCCAGTCCAAAGATTTGAAAACTTACAAAATCCAGGGAATCAATTTCCCTGTTTTTCATCCATTATAAATGCACATTCTTTTTTCGCAGGTGATCTCTTGTTTCGACGATACGATTGTAAGTGCTGTATGAGCTGCTAAGAAACTAGACAGATGAAAACAATACACTTTCAACTAGTTTTACTGACAAGTTTAGATTTTTTACACACATGGTGATCAAGATACAGTCAAGTTTGTATATGCAGATTTT
Source organism: Toxorhynchites rutilus septentrionalis (assembly GCF_029784135.1). Classification (NCBI taxonomy): domain Eukaryota; kingdom Metazoa; phylum Arthropoda; class Insecta; order Diptera; family Culicidae; genus Toxorhynchites; species Toxorhynchites rutilus. Next base: position 5,091,142 of record NC_073744.1, read on the forward strand.
ATCGAATACACCCCTTTCCTTAGTTTGTTATCATTGGAGATTTAGGGAGAAAAAATACACATGTTGTGAAGAAATTCGCATTTATTATCATGACACCACAACTTCTTAGGTTTATTAATGCAGTATTTGCCCAAAAGCATAGACAGTTTTAAGCTTATATGTCCAGGGTGATTTAAAAACTAAACAGTAATATTAAGTAGTAGATCCATTAGAGTACATTGTTAGTTTAATTGTATTTTCCTATTAGTTTCCTTTGATTTTTTCTCTTTTCTGAACACAAATCTGGGAGAAGTCGCGTTTTAAGTATAAGTATGGTAAGCACAGCATGGAGGTTCAAACAAATCTTATCCTACAGCTATCGTGATTGTCGCCAGTTTGATTTTTCACACTCATCATTGAACTATTAGAGAATGTTTTTAAATGATTATAACAACAAAACCGTCACCGATTTCATTCAGAGCTGCACTGCCTTGTCCCGTGATACTCCCGTTTAACGAACTAAATTGATCTACGACGCGTGTCTCTTACCGTATTCCCATTGAGATATCGCGGCAAAACCAAGCCTAAATTAGAATTGATAGCACCATGTGTGTTGAATCATTTCACATCGATAATTACGCCCAATCAGAAGTGGTTTGGGTTAAGTGAGTAGAATCAATCGTTCGGCGGCGGGGCAGCAGCTACTCGACGCAGTTCAAGAGTTGATCAAACAAATGGTAATACTTCATATGGCTTCTTCCAGCACCTCAACTTAAGTCCATTGACCTGAATGACTACTGTTATTAGATTTCTTGACCGTTTCTTCGGCTTTAGGAGAGCCAGTGGTACTTCCTTAAACGCACGCGGGGGTGCACACACAGGTGAAATGGAATGTGGATACGCGCCAATGCGCGGAATAATGAGTAGCAAAAGCGTGTGCTAAATCAGGTCCGATACAAAGAATTATAACAGAAAAGCCGGTGACAAAATAACACAGATTGTAATAGAATCAAGGTACAGGTTTGAGTGGTTATACTGATGGATCTTGTGTGTACAACCAGGGAGAAATATCATACATGCCCTTCTCGCAAGCTAGACAAAGCTAAAGCAAAAATGTTGTTGATGCTTGCGAGAAGTGTATTGATACTGCTACGTGGACTTTTTTGCCACGAGAGACTCGCTTCGTTCTCTCGACGGCAAAATGCATCTCGATCTACTCTAAGAGTGCACCATTTGAGGCGGAGACATGCGCAACAGATGTAGCAAAAATGCAATCACCCGTTGAGACTGCTGGATCTAACAAACGTGATGACCAATAAACATTAAGTGAGAATTTATGCACGCTTTTTTTGCCTTTCGAGATGATTCCGATTATAACTCAAAAGAGATACTGAAAAATGTATTTGCCCTACACAGTTTTGTTCAGTGGCAATGGGAGGATCTAATGATAGTTTCTGGAAAAAAAAATCCAATAAAATCCAATCGAATCGTTGCTTTCAATTTTTCCTTTTCCCTTCTCTCATTCGTATAACTATCAACGCAAAAAAAAACGATTCGATCAATGCGATGAAACGCGAAAAGAAAACATATCGTACGATACCCAACAAGTAAAAAAAATAAAATAAAAGGGGAAATCATTTTCTCCCGGTTTCGAGCACAATTGATTCAACGACGATTGTATTTTTTGTGCAATCGTTTCATAGAAACAAGTATCAATGCAGTAAATCATACGCGACTCAATATCGTTCGATCAGGCTCGGCGTAATCGTTCCATCATCTTAGTCTAATCTAGCTCTCTAAAGTCAAAACTATCGCGCCTTGTGTATATGTTTACATAAATAATCTACGCCTGATAGAGGAAAAAAAATCCCGCCGATGCACACGGAATACCTAATTCCTTCCACCACTAACTATTCACCACCACAACATTCAATTCTTCTCCTCTACAACATCATCACCACCGACAACAGCCGCCGTTGTCCTTTCGACCGCCGTCTTCAACGCGATGGCGTCACCATTCTTCGCAGGCGATTCGCTGACCACGACGTTCAACACTTGCAGCTCATCGGAAGTTTTTCCCAGATCCCGGTCGCCCGCCGTCACTCCCGCTCCCCCTGCTGCTGGCGACCCGTTGCTTTTCGCCTTCCCAAAGTTCTCCCCGTCGGCAATGGTTTCCGGTAGCTTTTGGTTGTGCGTCTCCGGCAGTAACATCGACAGCAGACCACCGGAAAATGCCATCGCACCGAAGATCAACAGCGGCAGTGGCTTCCAGTAGTCACCCAACAGGTTGAAGTACGGCGCCAGGATTCCACCGACACGAGCCGAGGTCGAAGCCGCTCCGAGTGCGACATTCCGGATAACCGTGGGGAACTGTTCGGCGGAGAATACATACACCGTGCCGTAGCTGGAGGTGATTGCAAGTTTCCCGAGCATAGCCAGCACAACGATCAGCCAGGGCATACTGTCCGGGACGAGCATCGTCGATAGGAGCATGGTGCCAGCAAAGATCATGCATCCGCAGAGAATTGTGCGGCGACCCCAGCGGTTGAGAGTGAGCAGTAGAAATGAATAGGCAGGAATTTCAACGGCGCCACTTATGACAAAGTTGAGCAACGTATTGCCGCCGAGATTGTTGGTGTTCCACGAGAGCCCATAGTATGTGCCACTATTGACAAACCAATCGAAAAAGATCAGCAAGGCTTTACGGCGAAGGTTTGGGTATTTGAAGATATCGAGCAGCGACGGTTTGGGTTCGTTTTTATCCGTTTCCAGAGCCGCTTTGTCTTCCTCCATCAGTTTATCCAACACATCGGTCGGAACGGTGACTTTGTTTGATTTGGCTACCTTCTGGATCAGCGTGATGGCTTCTGCGGGTCGATTGTTTGAGATGAGCCAGCGTGACGACTCGGGGATAAACCACCAGTAGCTGAGGAAGACAATCCCAGGCAGGGTCAGCGCTATTTGAAGTGTACGCCAGTCGTGGATAAAGTACGCAAATGCTGCTGTTAACATATATCCAACGGAGAAGAACATCATACAGACGACTCCGGCGTAAAGACGATCACTTGGCCCGACCATTTCCATGGCTATAACGTACGCTACAAGAAAAACTCCTGACGTTGTTGCACCGACCAGCATCCTAGTGATCGTGTAGGTGAAAAACTCCGGTGCCAACCCCGCTAGAATTCCAAAACAAACCTGTGCGACGAGCGAGGCGAAGAAGATCGGCTTGCGTCCGTATTTATCTGAGAGATAGCCAAATATAATACTGCCCAGCATCACACCGACCATGAAGAGCGAATCTGCCGATGCTCGTAACCAATTCCGGTCGCATACCATGTCCCAATCCGTTACGGTACTGCTCTCGATGCGAGACCGATCGTAAATCCAACGATCGCAGCTAACCGTTCCTTTCGCTGGGGTTCCACCAGCCAGATAATCCTCGGTGAAATTGGCGTCCAAATAGGTACAGGTGGAATATTTCTTCGAGAAGGAATCCATTGGATAGGCCATTGCTAGCACACCCGGTGGAAGTTCGTATGTGGCATTGCTCGCTTCGAACGGAAGTTTGCAGCGATAATCCGGCGTCGCCAGCAGAAATACGCCGGCCAACTTGTGGAAGGCACAGCAAATCGCCGGCAAGCAAAGCAACACATAGATCTTCTTCTGGTACCGGCCGAAACCACCCAAATGCGTTAACACCTCGTCGTATCCCATTGTATTATCGATTAACAGTTCTCGCCTCTACACAGAGGCGCGCACACTCTCTGTTGCTCGTTCACCCGTCTTCTCACCACTATGCCGCACCCGGCCAAAACGCACGTTTTCTCTGAGTCTATCTGGGGCACGGAAAACCCACTGACAAAAGTCGATCACTGAACACGAAAACGACACATATAGTCACTCTGTTTCCGTTGCACTTAAATTAACTGGAAATAATTTTCACGTCTTACGATTGCGACTTTATTTGTGCATAACCGGTTGTGCACTTTTTGGGGAACTTTATGTCCCACCAGACAAATATCTTGGAATACCGCGATTAATAGGTCCGCACAGAGCGCGTGTTGACGGAAGAATGCAAGCGCTCACTCTCTGGCGTAGCAGCTGCTCTGCTCTCATGAGTCAACCATCTTCCTACCGCCTCGAGACGATTTGGCCACGACGGCGGAAGATAGGCGCGTCGCTGCTACCGCTGTGCTGATGAATCGAAACGGGAAAAATGATTACACATGCGAAGGGTTGGGTATATGTGTGCAGTAACCAATGTATTGCTCAATCGTGATGGCGCCGGACAGCCGACGGGTTGCCAGCCGCCAGAGAAAGTGTTAATTATAAAACATTGTATTGCTTTAAATACAGAGTTCAAACATCGATAACTGAGTGCATCAATCAGAATTGAAATCAATTTAAACATATTTCATTGAAGACAAGAGACGAATGAACTCTCAGAGTTTAAAGTCTCTCTAATTCAATACCTTCCTTCCTTCATTGAAGAAAATGTTAAACTGGCATCCACACACCCAATTTCGACACCGGCGTGTAAACCTAAAACGAATACATCGCTCAAAAAAAAAAAGGTTGACAAATTCTCGAAAGAGAAAACAGACAGAGAGAGAGGAACCAACAGCTTTACAACCACACCGCCCCACACACAACAGCAGAGGAAGAATCGGCTCAGCTTACAACACACAAGAAATAGCAACATCACTTTTACGCAATCGATATTAATTCCCTACCAAAACATTACCCAAGAATATGATGATGGTAAGCGAGACGGCGGCTTGCGAACGATGGGATGATGAGTGACGTAGCAGTAATATCGTCATGAGAAGGGTTGGTAGCAGATAAGAAAAAGTACAACTAATAACGGAGGCTGTATTTTGACACATCAAAGATCAATTTTTCGACGAAGAACTACGTCTTTCAGAAAGGGTGCCGAATCAGAAAACACGTCACGTTTTTATGAAACGAAGCTCACGTTAATAACTATTAGAGGCGAATGAACTGCAAAGTTTAAAGCCTCTTAAAAACAAAGAAAGAAGAAGTTAATAACTATTTTCACAGAGAACGAATTCTGATGATTTGCATACCAATTGAATCGGAAATTTCGACACGTTAAACCACTCCATTCTGTTGAAAAAACTTGATAGCTATGGAATCAGCGGTGTTGCAAACAACGTGATCCACAGTAATTTGTTGGGAAGAAAACTGTTTGTAGCAATAGGTAGGTCTATCAATATCAATGAAGCCTATTGGTGTTGGCGTACCCCAAGGGAGTAACATAGGTCCGTCATTGTTTCTTTTGTACGTTAACGATTTGTATAGGCTCCATTTAAAGATTCTTTCAGAATACTTTGCAGCCAGTCTTTTTTCTATGAACGCCTCCGAAACTAAATGCATGTTTTCCCATTCTTCCATATCGAATCATTGAAATATTTGGGTCTGATTTTGGATTCAACGCTCTATTGGTTTGATCACATCGAATATGTTGAGAAGAAAGTTTCATCTCTTTGTAGGATAATTCGTAGGGTAAGTCTTTTCGTATCACGCAGTATTCTTTCAAAATTTTATTTTGCATTTGTTTCGCCTAAACTAGATTGTATAGCCTGGGGTCGAGCTTGCAAATCTCACTTGAGAAAACTTCGATCTCTCCAAAATAGATGCTTGAAAACAATATTTAAAAAACCAGCACTGTTCCCTACTCTGCAATTATATTCAGACAGTTCCCATAATATTCTTCCAATAACCAGTCTTTGCGACATGCAAACAATTATTTTTGTTCACGACACCCTTCATAACAATAATTTCCATCACTCTATCCAACTACCTTCCACTACCCATAACTATCTAATCAGAAATTCAAACAAGTTAATAAAATAAATGTAAATTTAGAGCTTTTTTATGTTTTATACCAGCGAATCCCTTAAAAAGAATTTTATTTCTTCTGGACTTCACACCCATTTCAATTTGATCATTTTAGCTGTCAAATATATATATATATATATATATAGTGGTAGACATTCGTTTAGCCGCACCCTATTTTTCGTCAATATTTGTAAAAAATAAGTCAATTCTTTGTACAGTTTTGCTCATAAAAAAAGTGAATTCATACTTTTTGTTTTCTAAGTAATTCAAATATGTGGAATCAGGATGGACATTCGTTTAGCCGCATCCTAAAATTTCAATAAAAGAAAATTTGTGCAGCAAATTTCGAGTCCAATCGGTAGCAAATATTTAGTATGTCCACCTCCATTTCGGATCACTTTGAAAACTCGATTTGGAATCGAGTCAGACAGCTTTTAAAGTGTTGCCATATTGATTATAACCCAACATTCCTGAATTACTGCCTTGAGACTGGAAATGTTGTCAAATTGTCATTCGTTTGCATAGACCATGACCATCTCGGCCAAGATTCTCCATAGGTTCTCTATGGGATTGCAATCGACTGCCAGCAGGTCATTCAAAAAGCGGAATGTTCTTCTCGGCAAACCATGCTTTCGATTGCTTGGAAACGTGGATCTATGCATAATCCTGCTGAAAAAAACGACATCCTCGGTAGCGTTATTCTCAATATGGCCAATCAAAACGTCCTCCTGTAATTGAAGATACTTTTCGGAGTTCATTTGGGTGAAAAAGGGGGGTCTCCGTAGCCACATTGGTTGCGCGTTCGCTTAGTAAGCGATCGATCGTGAGTTCAAAACTCAGGGCCCCCATTGCCATCTTTGTGTTGTTACAGAATAACTACGTCCACGCAACAATCATCAGCGATGGAGATCGATCCACGGTCGAAATAAGATCGATTCATCCATACAACTGCTCTGCTCTGCAAGAAACATCGGTCTGCTGTTCTATAAATAACTCAACAATGGATCAACGACTGTCTCCGCTGTCCAGTCTTAACTGAATAATGGAAGAACAGATAGAAAACTATTACGCCTAAATGGCTACTGTGTAAATTTGTACCATTTGCAATGGTATAGAAGGGAATACTCTAACGCCGAAAAATGGCAACTGTGTAATATGTAATATATAGATATGATAAATATGTGACATGTACACGATTAAAATTCGGCTCTGTTACAGCTAAAATGCCAATGAGCCTAAAATAAACAAAAGGAATAAATAAAAAAAAAATTTGGGTGAAAATGAAACAAATGAGAAGCTTGTTGTGATAGGAAACGGCTCCCCACACTGTCAAACTTCCACCCCCAAAGTTTCGCTCCAATCTCACGACATGCCGTTGACTTAAATTGTACCAATAGCAACTGTAACAGTCCAGACCATCCAAATTAAACTTTTTTCGCCGGAAAATACAACGTTTCTCCATTCTAGCTCCCATTCCATGTATTGCCGGGCGAAAATGAGATGGTTCTGCTTATGGGTGGGTCAGTTTCGGCTTCCCTTGAGATTTCTTCCACATGATGTTTGGTGACTCATTCAAGATGCGCGCAATATGCCAATATGCCTTAATGTATGAGCAGGTTGCTTCGTGTCTTATTCGACCTTTAAGACGCAATGTAACTCTGGTGTTCCCATTCGTTGGTCGTTATATCCCATATTTCTGGCACTATTTAAAGAAATTCCGTACCACTTTCTCAGATAGACCAATTTTTGTTACGATCGAGCGATTAGAAAACTTTTGTTCTTTATTATTTTCCGCCCTTTTTCCGTCAATAGAATACCTTTCGCCATTCCTTTAAATTCTACGTAAATCACTAATCTGACCAACTTCTTACGTTGCACATCTAATATTTATCTTGTAAATTGAACATTCCCAATTTTTTTTTTCAAAAAACACAGATAAAGGCTTGGTGATTATGCGAAAACTCGATTTATATGACCTGCGGCTAAACGTATGTCTCGGAAAAAACCACGTTTGAATGTTTATATCCACCGATGCCGCCTTGTGTGTGTGTGATTGTGACGCTTCTTCTTCTTCTTGAATGGCGTTAACGTTCCCTTGTGGAACTTTTGCCGTCTCAACGTATGCATTAACTAGCGTCATTTATTAATACTTGGTCGAGATTTCTTAAGCCAAATAACACGCCTTGAATGTATTCCGAGGGGCAAGCTCTTGAATACGCATGACCACAGTGCAAGTCGAAGGAAATTTCTTTGACGAAAAATCCCCCGGCCAGAACGGGAATCGAACCCGAACACCCGGCATGATAATGTGAGACGCTAACCACTCGGCCACGGGTGCACTGTGATTGTGACGCACGTCCCTTCAATAAAAGTGGCTTAAATATACTATCACTACAGCAAATAAGTATCCCGATAAAAAGAACATTCCTAGTTGTTTTGTAAGTGTTTCAAATTTTTTTTTCTTGACGTAGGACTACGTCTTTCATTTCTATACCGGGGTGTAAAATCAAAGTTTCGAAAACGAAAGCGTTACGCCGGAGACCGAGATTTTGAGTGTTAATAGCTCCTAAACATCTGAACGAAATGGTATGATAAACACTTCATTCGAAAGATAAAATGTCTACGCGTTCTATACTTGTTACTTTCTGATCCAAAAACTTGTTTCAATAGTCTTAAATTTGCTTTCAAAATAGGCTATTGAAATCACCAATCGGTATATAAGCGAGCGCCGCTCGGAAATCCACTCAGTTCTAATTGAACAGCGATTGGAGCATGTTGTCGCTGTTGTGGTGAAGCTCTTCATTTATCATGAAAGCGCGGATGAACGGTGTCACGAGCCTGTTTGTGCACCTTAGGCCAGAAGGGAATCCATCAGGAGGAGAGTGATGCTACAAACGGTTTCCCGGGAAGATCTCGAAGCAGCCGCTACACACACACACACATACACGCACGGAATTCATTCCGTTTGGATCGAGAAAGATCCGGAAAATAATCTGCCAGTTCCTCTAGGAATTTAAAAATACATTCATGTGAAAGAGTTTATTTGAATGTTTTCTATCCATGTAACACTGTGATCAAATATGTTTCAATCAAGTGCTATTAACAGATGGTTATCGAGTTAGCATTAACCACTGGTGGGCTTCCAGTATCGAGGAAAATGTGGAAATATCTAATCGTTACTGAAAATAATCTGCCAGTTCCTCTGGGAATTTAAAATTACATTCATATGAAAGAGTTTATTTCAATGTTTTCTATCCACGTAACACTGTGACCAAATACATTTGGTTTTGTGATTTTTCAATCAATCGCAATCAACAGGATAGCTTCTGAAGATTATTCTTCCCCATCAGTAGGATATTTCCGTATCCAATATTGGATGCATAAAACCTTGTGCCTCCAACGTAACGCTCTCGTTTTCGAAGTTCTCCAAATATTCATTCATTCAGAATGAATTCAGATTCAACTTCATACAAATGATCTCTAAATCAACGATAGTCCTACGTCACCCTTGCGGTTATACCATAGATATAACCCACTTCCTGTTTTTTTTTCAAGTACGGCTAAACGAATGTCTATCACTGTATATCTTCTAGACTTTTTGTTTTATTTCCTCAGCTCATTTTTATAGTATATTATTTTCTTTTTGAAATGTTTTTGACGTAGGACTACGTCTTTCATTTCTGTCCCGGGGTGTAAGTTCAAAGTTTCGAAAACGAGAAATTGACGCTGGACTGCAAGGTTTTGAACGTTAATACCTCTTTACCGGCTGAATATGTGTTATATTAATCACTTCATCCGAAATAGAAAGCGTCAACGAGTTATATGATTATCACTTATTGGTCCAAAAAACCGTTTCAATAGCTTAAACATTGCTCTGAAAGCAAGCTATTGATATCATAACAAATTCAAATTCCAGGAAGGCCTATAGATCTACTGTCGCGAATAATCAGTTCCGCAGATCGTCCGCTCGTGGATAATCGGGGCTTCACTGTATTAGGCGGTGTCCGAATCGATAGGAGCAAATACATCGCGAATGAAATGTCTAAGCAAAAATCGTTCAAAGTTGGACAATTTTCGTGAAATTACCGATATCTAGTTTTTTAATTGGTACTAGTCAATTACAATGTTCCCAAAAATTACTTAAAAAGGTATCGATGATCGTTTCAGACAATCCTTAAAACAAGAACTTTCAAACCAACTTTGACGACAGTATGACCGCACTTTTAAAATTTACATTCATTATGCTTTTGAAAGGAAATGATAAATAGTATAATTTATTTGTTGTAGAGCTAGCCGATGACACATACTTTTGCATCTTTTCGCCTTAGATCAAACACAAGAAAGCAGGACAATGCCAAAATTCATACACCCATTCAGTCTTGAGATGTGCCATCCGCTCATGACCTGTTCATCCGACTCGCTTCATCATAGTGAGCGGATTCGGATCGACTCACAATAAAAAAAACGCAGCTCTTCATCTCACATCGGAGCTGAAGAGCTACTGAGCTGATGAGCTGAATAGCTACTGAGCTGATGAGCTGTTGAGCTAAGAGCTGTTGATCTGAAGAACTGTTAAGCTGAAGAGCTCCGGAGCTGTGGAGCGGCAGAGCTGCAGAGAGTGTGAGTTTGAAGATGCGAAAGAATTATATTAAATCGCCCGTTTTTTAATTATATTTTCCATACAACGCATTAAGAAATAAAAATCATTATTATATTAATAACTGTTTGCAAATGGAATTTAAATATTATATTTCATTTAAACATGAATGAATCAAAACAATTAAAAAATTACCCGACATCAATGCTGATGATTCATTGGTAATGGATTGATAATGATAATGGACTTCTATGCGGAACAGACTTCTAGGATAAAACAAATACTATTTTCGCATTTACTAATCTAATAGAGAAAGAGGGTGTCTGTCTCTTTTTGACCTTAGTCATAGCGATTCATTATTTCGCGTTGTGCCTATTTGTGAAAAAAAATTATATTACCCTTGCGAGTGTGAATGCAAAATAAAAGTTTCTCTCGGTAGTTTTAACTAAAAACGTTGTTTAAGGCTATATTTCTGAAGGAAAATAGAAAAAAGTATAGAAAGAAGAAAATATGAGAAACACGAATGTGAGGAAAACCATAAATCTTAAATATTCATATTTCTAAACGGTTTCATTTGGCTACTCTTGGTTCTCCCGTTGTTTAAATTCAGCATCTCCAAAGTTGGATTTCTGCATTCAATATTTGTTGCATATTATATTATTAGAATTCGTATCAGTCTTAGTTTGTATATAATTACAAATACAATTCGCCTATTTAGAAAACATACGCTCTACGATGTCCCATAGTAGTTACGTGTCAGATACAATTGTGTGAACAACCGCAAAATTCAACTGAGCTGAAGAGCAGTTCTAAATGATCAGCTCAATTGTATGAGCTCAACGGCTCTGAGTTACTCATCACAATGAGCTGATTTGCCCATCTCTAATTCAGACTGATTCAAATCCCATATGAATAAAATAAAATTGGTAAAATAGAAATATTATTGACATCAAGCCATAATTAATATTGGAACATTATTTTGAAAAATCTGTAAATTCTGTATGAAACTTAAAAAATCTGTAATCTGTAGCTACAGATTCTTAATTTGAAAAAGTCTAGAAAATCTGTATAAATACAGATTATTCTGTAGATATGTTAACCCTAACCTTCATATCAACTGCTTGAACAATAGGAATACTATTACGCCGAAAAATGCGACATTGTGTAGTTTAATTATAATTATCGATAATTATCGATTAGATAAAAAAAATGTACACGAATAAATTCGGCTCTGTTACAGCTGAAGTGCTAAATGAGCCTAATAGAATAAAAAGATAAGAAAAACGCCTATGTAAAGACGAGGCATATTCCGCATCGGTGCATGTAAACCATAATTAATTCTAGCAACAGAGATACTGAGAAACGAGTCCGTACAGAGACAGCAGCGACGTATATTAATATCTAAAGTGCTTTGGCCCCGTTGCGTCTTTCTTCTAGTAACTCCAGGTTAATAAGCATGCAACAGTTCTTAAACTAGACAGGATCTGTTCACCTGAGAAGATGTAGAGCAAATCGGCTGAATTTTCGCTGTACCGGCCCAATATATTGAATTTCATTGTGTAGTAATAAGACCAGATAACCGATAAATATTTCAGAACAGGGTGCACAGTTGAACAGTGCTAAGCTTTTAGGCAATAGACATCCCAAATTTTTTTTGGCGAAACGAAAGAGGAATCCCAACTGCGAAAATGCTTCGGACGCGACGAATCGATCAGGATGCTCAAGTCCTTGACAGTCGGTTTTCGCTGTAATTGTACGCCTGTCATAGCATAACCCAAGTGAAGAAGAAAGTGTTTGTATCCATATGAAACACGGCGCATGTGAACATGTTTAGTGACATTCGGTTAATACGACACCATTCAGCGAATGCTTCTAGCTGTTGTTGCAGAAAAACTGTGTCTTGTGGATTCTCTGTCGTGTAGAATAGCTTCAGGTCATCAGCATACGAGAGTTTGAGGCATTTTAGAATAAGGTTGACATTATTCATGTACAGTAGAAATAAAAACGGTTCAAGATGACTTCCTTCGGGAAACGTTTATCAAATTTAGCTACTGCGATTTGATGATTCATTATATCGAATACTACGTATAAATCCGTTTTAGACACCCAATTGAGGTTGGTCCTTTCCAGTAGTTTCCCGAGTATATCGTACATAAATACAGTCAAAGCTCTCTATAACGACATATCCAAAGGTCCCTTCAAAATCGCATAATTTTTTTTCTTCATTGCGACATTTCTCTATAATGACCTTTCCCTATAACGACACATTATCGCTTCTTTTTACTAAAACATAACATTCTCTATTGCGACAATTTTCAATTTCACTCCACTCATAGTGTTTGTGTCAGTGCCTATGAACGTAAATAGTCTATGTTGTGTATTATAAGGTTTGATCAACTGTGAACATCTGTTCACGCCTAACTGATTAAAATTTTCGGATACTTACAAAAACAGAAATTGAAACCATAAAAGATAGGGAAAGCTTATTGAAACAAATTAATCGAAGAATTATTGTACAAGAATCCCGTCCGAAGTCGAAATCGAAGAATAAAATTACATTAATTTTCAATAAATTTGAAAATTAATGTATTGTTTGCGCAATTGTTATATGGATAAAACTTTTGTTATCAAATCCAGGCAATAACTTAAAGTATCGTTTGTTTCACTTCGAAAACATTCACTGCCCAAAATGAGTTGAAATACACGAAAATCTTCAACGCTAGAAATAAATTGGACATAAATCACAGGTTCGAAAAGGGTACTAAAAAGACAACATTGTCTAATGAATTCAATGTGCCGCACAATTCGAATTAATTCATCAAAAATATGGACTAGAGTCGCTATAAAGAGCTTTCACTGTATGTGTCTATACGAAGCTGAACATCCCGGTGACTTCTCTGATTTAGGCAACAACACCAACACCTTCTTTTGTCGGGGAAGTCTAGGCATTTCTGCAGCAACATTTTTAAAATGTTCGTGGACTCTTGGATCACCACTTGGGGATTTCAGTCCACTTTTATCACTTTCAGGCTTTTCGCCACAGCCACGAGTTCCTCGTTGGAGACTTGCACACATTTGGCTACTGCCGAGCCGTATGGTGAAATTGGCCACATCGCTGGCTCTACGATTCCACGGGTGTAATTGAATCTCTCTAATCTATACGCCATCACTATACGGTATTCGTTTCATCAGGGATTAAGTACCGCATCTCTAGACCACTCTTTCTAGCAATTCGACTTGGTACATCTTATTTTGCATCGGCTGTTACTCCATAACATGACTTCTCGATCCGGATCTCAACGCAATGCTTAGCCCTCCGAAGTAATTTATTGTGGAAGTGACTGCTAAGATTCTCTCAGAGCTTGTTTCCCTATGCTTCATCACTGATGAAGATGATCAGTTCGTTAACGCAGATGGGCACTATAAGAATTTTCTTCACATAGTTACTCACGTAAATGCAGGGGTCGGACACCTACGAAATTCAAATATCTCTGTTTCTGATGTTTCCAAGTTTCCGATTCCAAACTTGACTTGATTTCTTGCACCCGTGCGGAGCATTATTGAGCTTGAAGTCTATTTACGATTGTCGAGGAAACATATGGGTTGCCCATATAAATAGCATTACCTAGCTCTGCCGAACTTGATCACAATGTTCATCTGATTCACGACTAATTTGTGGTTGGCATGAACTATTTTCCGATCCACAGTGACTTTAAATCCAATCATTTATCTTTTTCTAAATAGCCACAACCTCGTTGAAAGACATTGCCGTGGTATCTCAGATTTCCAGAGTCAAATGGAGAAGTTTGTATGGAAGTTCTACTTTCCTAGTCAATCCATTGTCTTCGAGCGCTTGTTCCGAACGGTTCCACGCAGATCGGGATAGTTCTCATTCTTGATTTGAATTTGAATTAATAGATCAAGCAGCTGGATGATTCCAAATTTTTCTCCTTCCTTTCGAGGACTAGATCTTCAGGTTCTCAACATTATTGGCATTCTGCAGGTTATCATACCCTTCGTGAGATAGTAATTCATACCACTTTTTATATGCGAAACAATCGCTACAAACCGATGTTTTCAGTCATAACTGGACATCTTACTCCTAAGCGTTTCCCGTTCGAATCGGAGGTGGGCTGTTGATTTTTCGCAGGCATAATTCATGCATCTTAACCGTAAACTGGAACAAATCTTAAAAGAGACCTGTCAAATATGTATTATATGCGAGTTTCGCTGTTACAAATAACTTTGGATGTAGTAACCGCTTATAAATTTGCAAATTTCGCCTAGTTTTTAGGAAAAATAACAGGAGATATGTTATGTAACGACTCTGCCTGTTGAAGCACCTGGTGAGTCATTTACATTGACATTCACAGCGTCAGCCACTATAGGCGATAGACGAATTTATAAAGACCGCTGGAAACTGATCACACTAGTTCTCAGACTTCACATTTTTCCTTTTTTGTGCATATAAGAGAGGCTTCAAACTTTTTCAGATCATTCGCCCCTAGCCCTGAAAACGACCCTTCTGGGAAACTTAACCTAAACTTCTCTTCATGTCTTCAGAAAGACAATTCATTCCCGCTCGACGCTCGCCGGCAAACGATGTTCACTCAACAATCACCAAACGGGAAATTCCTCACATTTCAGATTGCTCGTCTAAGTACATATAATATTTTAATTGTGATTAGTAGCATTCATTTATACATATTTTTACTAGAAATCAAATAAATATAGCATTTCACGTTAACCCAAACCGCGTTAAGTCGCTTAGCAAACATGATTTTTCAGGGGTAAAATTCAAACTATCAAAATTTCATGATACATGAGGATACGTCGCTCAGTCTTCTAGCATGGGGCGACGACTGAGCGCAAATTAAAAATATGATGAAACGCAGTATTACCGGTTTTCGAATGCGCGACCACGGTTACACAGCCAGTTTCCTTTCCAATATCGAATACCTCAATGAATGAGTAATGAATATCAATCTAATCCAGAAGCTCGACATGCTTTTATCGGACTAAAGAACCGCCCTATTGACATTATCCAATAGGAAATTTATCTTGCAGGGCATACTGCAAATCTACCTTTGAATCATTATGGGATCCAAAAATATTGTACAAATAGTTGTGGTAAAACTGAAGTAGGAATAACCAAGAAATCGATAGAACTGCTCATAATTCGATCCGGAAATACTATCTAATAGATATCGTTCCCCTTATTGTACATTATAACGGACTCACTTCAATCTTCAGAATCTTCCAGCCTTTGACGTCGTTTTAATCCGTGCAACTTTCGCAATTTGCTCGCATACACATCCGCCGTTTGTTTATCCACCTTCCTTAGTTCACTGGTTCCAATTTCGCATCAAAACCTCTGGGTCGGATCAAACACGATTGGTCTCACACAAACACGAAAAACTGAACGGCATAACAGTGCAGACTAATTCTACTGCTTCACTTCACACTTTACACCGTCGCTCCAAGGACTTCTTGGCTGCCAAATGTCATTGACTGGTATTTCAAAACTTGTAAACAAAGTTGTACTCAAACAGAGGCATTCCTCCACTGCGCCTACTTGGTCGATACTGAGAACACTAAGCGCAAACCATGCTTGTTTTCCAACATTCATATCCTGCTACTACGCTAATGTGTAGAGATCATTGAGAAGAAAAAAAAACGAAAAAGATTCTGCGTTGTTTTCGCCGTCCGTAATCAGATGAAATAAAAATAGCATATCAAAGAAAAAAAAATTAAGCATCAAGGTGCGTGCCAAATGTTTTACTTCCATTTCTTTGGTGAGGACCAGAGCAAATTCTCACTTCCTATCCCGACTAGTGTGTCATTTTTCTGAGTGTCTCTTGAAACTAAAGACCCCACCAATCTGGCAGGAAGTTTACTTGGATCGGGGGCAATAACAGCAGCAAGTAGAGTATAGTAACCAGAAGCTTATGTCATACCCACTACTACGCCACACATACAATCATATTTGCTTTCGGTATCTTCATTCCCTGGTTCAGTGGTGAACGGTGAGCTGCGGATAATGAACATTTCGTCAATATAGTGGAATCAAACAAAACTCTTTTTTCTTGCTTCAAATCCTCGAATTGTCAGCTGCTACATCACACCAACTGTATGAACACAAACAAATCCATTTGCGTATCAAAACATCCCAAGGATTTGAGAAATAGAGATTCAAATAAGAAAAAGCAAACTTTTGTCCACTAATGTCCTCACTCATCGTCCACTATCTAGCAGAGTTACACACCGAAGCATTAGTGCGTGACGTCATAGTCCCTCTCTCTAGTCGAACTGTCAAAATTTTCATCCACGTCCTAATTTTTTCCTGCTGCCTGAGTTCCTAAATCCCGATCTAGAATCGTAGGTTACAAATGGCACTATGTTCCGCTTCCTGTGGAGAATACCAAGCAAACACTTCCAGCAGCAAGAAGGCGATTTTCGCATGCAGACGAACTTTGTCTTCCCCCGAACCAATCTGATTTTTGACATTTGCCTAACCTAGAAAACAGTACAAAAAGAGAATGCACAATTCTTCCGTCGCCCCGAAGATATGCAATTCGTTTCGATTCGCAATCCATGCCCTCCCGTGTGTCATAGTCGTATTTGCATGCCAGAGGAAGGTCAATCTTCCGGAAACGGTGCAAAAGCCCTCCTCGGGGTAAAATCATGTTTGCGAAGCGACGGATAGAACATGTGAAAAAAAAAAGAAATAAGACATCACACATTCACGCAGTTTCTAATTATTAGCCGAGGCAAGGTATAATCCAAGTAGCCCCGTATCCGTGGTCGTCGCCGTCGTCGACACTGGTGGTTCATACACGTACACATACACACTCTCATACATCGCGATATGATACGGGGAACAAGAAAGCAATGGAAGCGCAGCAATCGTAGAAAATTTTTCTCCTCACGGCTCTGCTGCTGCTGCTGCTACATTTGAAGACCCTTTTTGCGATGGAATTGTACATCGTTATCGGTCGCTGCTTACCTGAATTCCACACGTAAACGATGCACTGCCCACTAGAGAACACTTTCCGCACGAAATCGCACCCGTTTGATCTGCCGCACAAGCAAGAAATTCGGAATAATATTTCGGATTAATCCCCGAGAGCCAAAATACCGCCGCCTGCGTGTTTGAGAGACAACAAAAACACCATGAATGGAAAATTTAGTACTAACGTTGGACGGAGTGAGTGCGAAATCGCGAGTCGAATCTGTCGAGCGCAGCAGGTCGCGAACAAAAAAGGTTCTCCCTCTCGACGGTAAGGGGTAGGAAGGTGCCTGTTCTAAATGAGGACGCTGTCACCGAAAATATTGAATTGTCACATGATCAGCACTCTGAAGAGTACCCAGCAAACATTAAGTCGTATTAATAGCTATAATTGGAGGCGATATACATACAACCAAGACACATTTGTATGATATATGATGCAGATAACTAGCATATACACACAAAAATGGAGGCGATATACGTATATGCCATATTTTGTACGCATATAAAGCCGTATATATCGATATGCGATGCTTTTTGGACTGATATGCGATTTGATACGACAACGTTACCACTCAATCCATCGATGACATGAAAAATCGTGTT
The DNA here is from genome assembly GCF_029784135.1 of Toxorhynchites rutilus septentrionalis. Lineage (NCBI taxonomy): Eukaryota > Metazoa > Arthropoda > Insecta > Diptera > Culicidae > Toxorhynchites > Toxorhynchites rutilus. Next base: position 5,109,198 of record NC_073744.1, read on the forward strand.
TTTGCATTTTATGCGATTTTAGATATATATGATCGATATTTTGATTGATATTTTATGCGATTGTGATTTGATACGAAATTATATGTGACTTATCATGTGCAAAGTTATACGATTTAATGTTTGCTGGGTAGAGATGGGCGAGCGCTCACGAGCCGCTCATTTGAGCCGGTTCGTCAGAGAGAGCTACGATCCACGGTTCTTCAAAAATGAGCCGCGGCTCTCAAATGAACGGCTCTTGAATGAACCACGGTTCAGAAAAAAACCCACGGTTCTTTGATGAGCCGTGGCTCTTCTTCAAGAGCTGGTCATTTGAGAACCACGGTTCAAAAAAGAAATGCGGTTCATAAAAAATTGGTAAAGAACCGTGGATCGTACGCTCGTTCTGGCGAACCGTAAATCCAAGATGGCGGCGTTTACAAAATAGCAGACAAACAAATTTCGTCCAAACTCCATCAATATGGGTGTCAAATGAAAGGGCTTGAATAGTAGAACACAGTTATTTATGAAAAATGCGAATCCAGAATGGCTGCCTCTCCAAAATGGCGAAATATGTATTTTTTTAAAAACCCCATCAATATGAATATCCAATGAAAGGACTTTACTAGTAGGACACAGTTTTTCATGTAAAATGGAAATCCAAGATGGCTGCCGTTATAAAATGACAGACTACATTTCTTCTGAAAACCCCATCATATGGATATCAGATGAAAGGGCTCGACTAGTAGGGCACAGTTATTTATGATAAATCCAACTCCAAAATGACCAATTACTTTTTTCGTGCAACTCCCGCATATGGGTATCGAATAAAATAATTTAATTAATATAATACAGTTAATCATGAAAACATTCCATTATAACTATTTAAAAAAATTTTGGGATGTAAAGCGGGGAGAAAAGTGTGTCGCTATCGAAAACTGCTATATTCTCCTGACTGGAATTCGACATAATCAATATTATATGGATCAAGAGCAATCAGTTCTAGTGATTAAAAAAGCCATATATAAAAAATATCGTCCAGCCGGCTCTTCTCATTGAGCGCACGGCTCTGAGCCGCTCACTGAAATGAACCGTTTTGCCCATCTCTACTGAAGAGCCTGAATTAAAATAAACAAGGGATGAAAAATCATATGCAAGTGTGCCATTTCCAGTAAAGAAAAAATCGTTGACAGGTATTAACATCTTGACGTCCGCACCATTCATAAAAAAATATTCCCTTGGCGCCGGCAGCGCGAATTCGGATTACTTGGCTAGTCCCCGCCCGTTCTTGACATTATCAGGAAATTTTGAATTTTTGAGTTTTACTAACCTCATCGTCAGTTTTCATAAGTTCTCAACTCTGTTCCCCTACTTTCATGACATTTCGATGATATACATACGTAAATATTACAAACTTGTCCATATTCCCACAAGACCACCTCCCCCCCATATGTCCGGCATAGACAGATGTTCTACTTTCCGGTATGTTTTGATTTTGGTAAAAACATTGAAAAATATTTGGTCGATTTATTCAAAAAACAGTATTTTGAAATGCAAGAAACTGCATTTAAGTATGGAGAAACTTAACTTAATTTTCGAAAGATATAATTGAAGTTCCTCCTTTAAAAAATGTCCGTATTTCCCCACCTCCCCTATTTTGAAAATATAAAACTTGTTGGGCGTGTGTAGGTTATTGTTACCTAAACAAAACCCCAACAGAATGCAAACGATACTAAAGTGCTGTCGCCGGCCACTACGGCCACTACCACCGGCCATACTATGCGCACGTAACCACTGTGGTGTCGCCGGACGCCAAAGTGTTAAGCAAAGTTTATGTAGCTTCTCAACAACGAACAGAAAAATTATTAAATTTCGATAATTAATGAGAAGCTATACTTTCTTTAACGAAGCAACTTTTATTAAATCACGATGAAAAGCGTTTCATATCCTTTTTAAATAAACATTTACAGTTGACCCATGACATCATCTATCTAAAGCGGTCCTTGCACGATCAGTAACATTGACATTATCGGTAATGACAATACTAGCAAGAATCACTCCATTCCACATTATCGTTATTCTGCAACCCTACACGATCGTTTTAATTGCTTGGAGAAATGCAGCAACTCTAGCTTCCGTAGTCATAAGAGAAATAAACAAATTTTCAAAATGAAAATTATCAATCAAAATTAATTTTATTATATCAAATAAACATCCCCATAAATAATTTGAAAGATATTCTGCAAGCAACGAAATAATCTTGAACGAAACTGGTGAGAATAATGGTTTCTAATTATAATTTCAACGATTGATCTCTTTTTATAATATCTTTCAATAATGGTTGAATAAGATTCAGAACAAAATGTTATAAGCATTCAATAAACATTATGAAATTGTTTTCATTGGTTTATTAATAATTCAAAACTGTGTTTTTTCATAGAAACCTAAATAGCTTATGCCTAATTCATTACCATTTAATATTTCCGTTGATGTCGACACCCTATCTTACCCGTATGCTTCACCCACGTATTTGGACAATAGATGCCGACACTGTACCGTCGCCACAGTTCAGTTTCAGTGCCATCCTAACTGATGTCAAAGCGTTTTTTTATTCACCCCAGTTTCGCACTTGGTTCAACCCGAAAGCTGTTAGTTTCGCACTGAGATGTTTCACGGGTTCGCGCTCGGGTTCACCAATACAACTATGCTGAACTGTCAATTTCTGAGTATTGTTTTGGAAAATCTTTTTCGAAATTGCGAAAACGTATTAAACAAAAACTGTGTCTGATGATGATTCTCAACCGATTCAATACCATTATAGGTAATTATTTGTGGAAAAAAACGGAAATGTATCGACAAATGGTTTGAGGCAAAAGCCTTAAGTGCTACGCCTCTTAAAATCTAATAAAAAAAATCGACAAATGGTTAAGTAAATGTCAAGACTACATTCAAATCAAACAACAGGAAGTAGGAATTTTGATTCAAAATTTTATAATTTTACACTGCCTTTGGTCCTTCTGATCTGATTTTCATAATATTTCATAAATAGTATGTATATTGACTAAGAAATGCATTACACTTGTTTTGTTATGGCTGAACGCAATCCCAGATCATCCTTTTAACACGGTTTTACACTTCAGGGCACGGTTTTACAGCTTCAGGGTCTTTTCAGATCTCAGCGGCTACTTTTTCCGAGGGCTGTCCGAAACAGAGAAGTCTGGTGATGTTTCGAATAAATAGGAAAAACTATGTTTATGGAGAAAACGATCACTATCCTCCGATGTCATGTTGTTGATTTATGGTTTGGCCTGGTTAAATGCAATTTGATTTTTTCACGACCTGCTACACATAATTTTTGTTTTGGAGCCGTTGTCAATCGTTCGAACGACACGGGTAATTTATTATCGATAGATTATCAGTTTCTGCATCCAATGGTGTAAATAATAGCAAATTTGTTTTTGTTCAGTTTCAACCCCATGATTATGGATTTTCAGGTGAAACAAACATGCTTTTAAAATAAAAATTGTGAACGAAAATTTACTTCATTCTTCGAATATGTATGGAAAACGGTGGAAAACAATGTCAAACATCAAACATTGTAAAAAATGTCGAAAAGATTGAAACAAACAGGAACTAAATACTTGTCGTGTTTGGTGTCAAATATATATGATCAGTATCATCAGTACCTCAGATCAAAATTTATTTGACTTCGGTCAAACAGTGTATGAGCACCTCAAGGGACAAACACGCATGATACAAATGGTGAAGGTTCGCTGTCAATCGGTTGCAATTCCTATCCCTCATCAGTACTAAACACTTGACTTAAAAGTTCAGCTACTCGTCGCTACGGGACACTGTAATAGAGCACAATTATTATTTATTTCATTTTCGACAAAATAACAACCGGTCCAAGTTCAGTGATGAACAATTAGTTATATCCTTCCTGTATCTCCTCATAACCATCTAATTCGAAATGACATCCGCGGAGGAAGTGGACACTGTGATTACCGCAAAGCAAGCGCTCATGTACGCTCTCGGCGAGAAGTGGACAGTGTATTTGGCCAATATGAAACTGTGGTTCCGGAAGAAATCATCCAAGGAGGAGTTTGATTTGGAATGTCGTAAACTGTTCAGCTCGGACCAGATGCATCTGCACAATAAGTTCCTGCTGGCTATCTTGAACAAAATCGATGCCGTGTCACCTCCGCAAAGTGTCAGTTACGGCGCGGAAAGCACCCACGGTAAAAGTAGTGGAAGTTCGAAGAAACGTAAGCGTTCCTCGAAGTCCTCCTCGGATCGAGCTACGTTTGAGCCAGCCACGGTGCACGATTTTATTCCGAAGGAACTGCTGGATTATGAACAGGTCGCCAGTCAGAGTGCCACCATTCCGACTATACGTTATGCCGTGCAGGAACTCTTTCTGCCCGATAACGGTTTGGTCCTGGGGAGGCTGCTGGTTGGTGCCTGGGAAAATGGATTGCTCAATGTGGAAGAAAATGCGGTTGATTTAATAGTCCAATCGGTGCAAGTGCTGCTTAAAAACGTCCTCATGGCAGTGATAACGAGACGGAAGCATTTCCGCAGCACCGCAAATGGAACTTTTGCTTACGATGTGGGCTGTCCGTTGCCACATCCGTTTATTCGAAACACCGTTACCAAGACCAAAGTGGACGATGAGCCAATGGAGTTGGACAAGGAAATGACCACTCTCACCTATCTTAAACCACCGGCGGGTGATTCAATGTTTTTAGCCTCTTGTGAGGAACCGTGAGTTTGACTTAAAAAAAAGATTGGAAGTAACGTTTTGAGAACGAGTTTTTCTTTGCAGGTACGCAAACCAATTCAAAAAGATTAGCGTATACGATGTATATAAAACTTTGCTGAACCGACACATCATCCCCTCACATTCGGTTTATTCCATGAATATGGAGAGGATATCCAGCCTGCTCTCTTGAACGACCCGTTCCACTTACGTTTTAAGACTACTGTTGTTCTATGACTCATCGGTATGATTAAATAAAAAACCAAGCAAAACTATTGAAAAAGTATCCAATCCCATTAAATTGAAGTAAAAGAAATCCATAAACCTTACAGCTTAGAAAAAATGGGCATTTCATCTTTACTTTGCTGAGCCATCACGGCATTGATGAAGTCTTCACTCTGTAGATTAGCCATATTCATCTCGCGTATCTGATCCAGCCCTTCCTGGTTGGTGTGATCCAGCGAGTACACCATGTTCTTTTTCGTTCCCTGTACAGCAATGGGGCTTTTACTGGCAATCTGTTCAGCCAATTCAATCGCCTTCTGTACCATATCTTCGCGTGATTGAAAAACACCAGATACAAGTCCACAACTGTGAGCTTCGTCACTTTTGAACTTGCGCGCCGTAAAACATAGATCACGCGCCAAACTCTGACTGCCGATCGCTTTCGGCAACCGTTGGAGCGTTCCCACGTCCGCTGCCATGCCAATATCCACCTCTTTAACCTGAAACCAGGCGTCTCTCGTGCAGTAGCGAATATCGGCAGCCGTGATCAAGTCCACTCCGGCGCCCACACAGGCAGCATGAACGGCAGCAATGACCGGTTTGTAGCATCGCTCCAACGAGCTTATCGAATCTTGGTACAGTTTGATGAGCCCTTCGAACAACCGAGCCTTCCGGCCAATGTCATCAATCTCTCCCAGCTGTTGGCCAAGTTTCATCATATCCAGAAGATCTATTCCAGCGGTGAAATGTTTCGCGCTCCCGCCCGACAGAACAATCGCCCGACAATCCTGATCGTCGTGTAGTGTGCTAAAGCACTCACCCAGCTCGATCCACATGCGCTTATTGAAGGCATTCAGCCGATCCGGTCGGTTCAGTTCTACGTGCACCACAAACGGTTTCGGGGTGGAAAGTTTGAGCGTTTCAAAATTATAATTGGCAGATGGGGCGGCGCATAGCGAACGAACTGGAAGATTACGATATCACGATAGAACTAGAATTTAACCTTCGTTCTATAAAAATGAAACTGACCTGGGTTACTGGTACTCATGACAGGAGCTTGCAATGCTGATTGACCTGCAAAACAGTTACCAATTGAATCGAGTCTTACATTCCAATCCTAGAAATTAAATGAATTACCTGAAATTCTAATGGATTTCTGTAGCAACGGTAAATAATTTTTAATCATTTTTGCACTGAAAATGTAAGGAATGTAAGTCGGATCTTCAATTCCAACTAACAGTTAAACCTTTCTTATAAATAATAAAAAAAAGTATATTATCCGCGATTGGGAATGGACTTTGAACAGGTGTTTTGTATGCAACAGTGTTGCCAGAAGAATTGTTAGATAAAAACTCATGTTTTCAATGTTCAAATGCGGTTTGAGCTAGGGATGGGCAGAACGGTTCAAGGCTATGTGCACAATTGAACGAAATGTTTATCTGAGCGGCTCATCATCTTTTATAAGAAGTTGAAAATTTACTCAGATATGTATGGAAGGAGAGATATAACGAAATAATTTCAAAATACAATTTTTCACGGTGGTCCGAGGACATCAAGTGGGAGGTCAAGAAGCGGAGAAAGTTTCTGCGTACGGCCAAACGACTACCAGTAGGAGACCCAATGAAGGAAGCTGCCATGAACTAGTATCGAGCGCAACACATCAGAGTACGGCGGTTAATCCGGAAGGCGAAGTTAGACAGTTGGACTGGTTTTCTGGAGTCTATCAACGAAAACCAGTCCTCTGCGGATCTTTGGCGCAGAGTAAATGCACTAAATGGGAAGAGAAGGCCACACAATCCCATTCTTCAAGTGGATGGTATAACCTTCAGCGATCCGGTAGATACTTCGAACACGCTCGGCGAATATTTCGCGGGATTGTCCTCGATCTCCGAATATGAGCCCGATTTCATCCGTCGACAGGGAGCGGGTATCACTTCGGTCAGCAACTTTGTGGTCCCTATGAGTCGTCCTAATAATCCTCTCAACCGGAACTTCACCATCGAGGAACTTTCTGTTGCCCTACGTTCCGCAAAAGGTGAGTCAACTGGCCCTGACGGTATCGGCTATAAGATGCTGAAACAGTTGTCTCAGCTCGGACAGTCCACCCTTCTCAGCATCTTTAACGACCTGTGGAATACACACGAATTTCCCGAGGGTTGGAGACACAGCCTAGTAATACCTATACCTAAGATCGGTCAAAGCAGCAACAACTGTTCATCCAAGATTCTGGAAAGAATGGCGAATAGACGCCTGGTAACCTTTCTAACCGAAAATAGGAAATTGGACTATCGACAGTTCGCCTTCCGACCGGGTATGGGCACCAACAATTACTTCGCGACCCTCGGAGACGTGATAGCCGAAGCCAACAGGAACCGTCAGCACATGGAGATGGTAGCACTGGACCTAGAAAAGGCATACAACAGAACATGGATCCCGTTAGTGCTGAAAACTCTGGCAGATTGGGGCGTTGACGGGAAATTACTGCACTTCATCAAGAACTTCGCCACACGCCGAACCTTTGAGGTCAAAATTGGTACTCAGTTCCCGAGCTTTCCACGAGGAAACAGGAGTACCTCAAGGTTCTGTTCTTGCCGTCACCCTCTTTCTCGTCGCCATGAATACCCTGTTCCAGGTCCTGTCTGGGGGAGTCTTCGTGTTTGTCTACGCGGACGACATTCTTCTGATGGCAGTGGGTGACACCCATAGGATTCCACGCATCAGGATACAGGCAGCTACCAATGCCATCGGCCGGTGGGCGGCCGAGAGAGGATTTAGACTTTCAGCGCAGAAGAGCGGCCATATGGTGATTTGCAGCGATAGACATCAGGGTCCCAACTCCAGGGTCCAGCTATACAAAAACAACATTCCCCGCCGAAAAACGCTAAAGATCCTTGGAGTGTTTGTTGACCACAAACTTAACTTCCTCCGCCATTTCGAGGAAGTTAAGAAGAGCTGTGCCACCCGGTTGAACCTTCTGAAAACCATTTCCAAACCGCACCGGAGCAACAACAGAAATATTCGGCTACGGGTGGCCAAAGCCATCATCAGCAGCCGCCTCACCTATGGCCTAGAACTGACGTGTTTGGCTGGAGACAAGCTCCCAAAATCTCTGGCACCGATCTACAACAAAGCACTACGGACTGTCTCCAGTCTCCTGACATCAACACCAGCTGCCTCTGTCTGCGCCGAAATTGGAGAACCTCCTTTCGATCTGATCATAGACTCGGCGATCGTAGCCAGGACTGCCAGTTAGCAACACGATCCTGCAGCGGGTGGCGCACGCCAACCTCCCCCCAGTGGCAAAACAATCCTGGTTTGGTGCGAACGACTGGAGGTTCCCAACTGTTCTCGTCGAGGACGGTATTAGGGACAACTTTCGAGCCAGGGCGAGCTCGATCGATCTGCTAGAATATTTCAAGGCCATCATAGCAGAAAAATACCGTCTCCACGAGATCAGATACTCGGACGGCTCAAAAGGACCATCGGGAGTTGGATTTGGGGTAAACGATAATAATAATAGTCTGATTTCCAGCAAGAAACTCGCGGACATCTGCCAGGTCTTCTCGGCCGAAGTGGCCGGCATCTTCGAGGTAACTACAACTTCATCTTCCAAGCCGTTGTTGGTCGTCTCCGATTCGGCAAGCGCCATTGATGCCATCGGTTCGACCAGGTCCAAACATCCATGGGTACAGGCCATCAGGAAGAACATATTGCCCGACACTGTGCTCATGTGGGTCCCCGGACACAACGGCATCGCAGGGAATGAAGCGGCCGACCAGTTTGCCGGAATCGGACACACAAGACCGTTCTTCACTCGGGATGTGCCGCTTGACGATGTGAAGTTGTGGATCACCAACTCTTTCCGCACCTTTTGGACCGAAAGGTGGTTTGCAGAGAGGGGGCAGATCCTCAGAAAAGTCAAGGGCACGATTGTCAGGTTTGACGATGTTAAAGGAATGAGAGACCACGAATCCTGTCCAGATTGAGGACCGGTCACTGCTCGGTCTCACACGGATTCAATAGAGGACCCTTCCATCTACTCTGCGACCTCTGCCAAATCGAACTATCTGTCTGTTGGTAGCAGAGAAAACTTCGGTTTGATTCTTTTCAGCGTCGATTCAGCAATGATTCCACACGGTGCTCCTGTATCTAGTTCCATTTGCAAGCGGTGACCGTCGATTGCGACGTTGATCATTTTCTTTCCGGTTGAAGATACATTGTGGATTTTACTCAGTGACTGTATCAAGTCGACTTCTGAAGCTGGATTTTCATGAGTTTGAACCTGATCGGTGGAAGAGTATTGGGACTTCGATTTTCCTGATCGGCAGACTTTGGCTATGTGGCCCTTCTTGTTACAGACGTTGCACGTGACGTCACGGAAACGACATTGACTCCGCAGATGCTGTCCACCACAGCCGTTGCAGGAACCTGATCCACCAGCATTGTTCGGGTGACTTTTGGTTCGATATCTGTCGTCTGATTTATTTTATTGTTGTTTCCGGTGAGAGGATGTCGTGGGATGATAAGGTTGGGGTTTCTTAGCTCTCGGCTTCTCGTAGCCAAGTTTGTTAGTAGCTTCTGAATACGTCAATTGTGTGAACGTGTTAACTTCTCGTGTCGTGTTCCGGGTTGCTTCCAGCATGTGCGCGATGTCGTACGCAGCGTTGAACGTTTCCGGGTTTTTCGCGATGATTTCGTCACAGATATCTCGTGCTTCAAGTCCGTGTAGAAGTTGTTCGATCAACATCCGGTCCAGAAAATCGCCATATTCGCAGTAGACGGCACCTTGCTTCAAACGAAGAACGAACTGTGCGACGGTTTCGTCCTTTTGCTGTACGATGTGTCTGAATTTGACGCTCTCGACGAATTTATTTTTCGCACGATCGAAGTGGTTGACCAGGGTGTTACGTAACTCGGTATAGGGAATCTCAGCAGGATCACGGGGTGTAACAAGGAATTTCAAAGCGTTATTGAGTTCAGCTCCCATGTGAACTCGTGCAAAGGGTGCAAACTGGGCTTCTGGAATGTGACTTAGCTGCAATGCCCACTCGAATCGATTGAAGTAATCAGCGACGGACGTTCCTTCGGGTGGACGGTACTCTGGCATTGTGAACGGTGGTACTTTCGGCGATGGAGCAGCAGCGTCTCCGGCCGGAACCTGTTGACCAGCATTGACCTGATCGATGGCACCCGCGATGGATGCTTTGAGGGCTTGCGCGATCATTGCGGATAGCGCCTCCATAAATTCGGGATTCATTTGAGCCATTTTTTTAGACGGAAAAATGTGCTTTCGATGCGATTATAACCTCACTTCCCGCGCGCGAGAGGTTTCTTCGACCAATCCCACTTCTGACACCAAAATTGTTGCATATGTGGGTGGTTTCCCGAATCGTAGTAATAACACGGTTTGGATAACATATAAATTTAACGTTTATTTAATTGTATTCATTTCAAATAATGATTATTAATCGAGCGATAAAATGTACGCGACTTACGATTTCGTTATTCTGTCTCTAACTGACAACTCGTGTACACTCAGGTTGGAAGTTAGACAAGTGCATACATAACAGTTCCCACGTCCGCTGCCATACCGGGCTCTTTAATCTGAAACCAACCCAGCAAACATTAAATCATATAAATTTTGCACATGCTAGGTCATATATAAATACGTATCAAATCACAATCGTATGAAATATCAATCAAAGGATGCATCATGTGTATCAGAACTCGTATAAAAACTGCCTAACTGCCGTTCTACGCATAGTTGTCCCATGTACCAAAATAAGCAACTGAGAAACACGCAATCATTGATGAGATCCCCTCACTGAATCAATCGAGCTTGATAACGGGTTTAAAAATTCATGGTGAGACTGTTATGCCTAGAATATCAACATGGGACAACTGAACTTGATGTTGTTTTTTGATATACTGGGAACAAACGATAAGTTTTTTAGCGTTTTCCCGAAAGATTATGCATAAAAACATCGTTTTATGAAGAAATGATTGATCTGCAACACCTTCGCAGAATATAAATCTCATTGTTATTAGGCATTCGCTAACAAGGTGTACACGTGTTCTGTTAAACTTTTTCTTATTTGTTTGAGAATTAGTTCGCTCTTCCAAACCAGAAAAGAGTGCATTAGTCCTGCTGAAAGTGTGACATGAAACTCTTGTACTTGAACCGACTTATTCAATATGAATCTACAAAAAATGGGACAGTTATGAATAGAATATCAACATGGGACAATTGAGCTTGATGTTATTTTTTTACAAGTTGGGAATAAACTATATGTTTTTTTTTTGTGTTTTTCCGTAAGATTATGCATAAAAACAACGTTTTATGAAGAAAAGTGAAAATCGTCAAAAAGTAACATAGGACAACTATGCGTAGAACGGCAGCTAAGTAGTCTGAACAATTGTTATCAATCGTCAATGGCTGGAATAAGTGATCATGATTTCTTATGCGTGGATTGTAGTGTTAAAAACAAAAAACTCCCGCCTGAAGAACATTGGTATCGAGACTATAACAAAATTGACCTCCATGCTTTCACACGTGATCTTAGTCAATCGAACTTTAATTTAATGTATTGCTGCAATAATGTGGATGATAAATTGGTTGTTTTCAATGACTTATAATAAGTAGTGATTCATAGACATGCACCAATTAGGAAAAAAGTAATTTCACATCCTGGTACCCCATGGATTAATTCCCAAATTTGACTATTATTTAAGAACAGATCTGATGCTTACGAATGTTGGAAGCAAGATAAAGGAAATCAGACAAAATGGAACACTTCTGTTCGATGAGGAAATATAACAAGCCGTGAAATTCGTCCATCTAAGCAAGAATTTTCGTAGTCTACATTTGTTTGACGAAAGTGAATAAAACGAAAAAAATAACACATTTAGTGAAAATTTTCATTCAAATTTTAACATTTTAAAACTGGCTTCGTGTCTTCTATTCTGACGATCTGAAAACCATTGCCACCAGGGGTACGACTAAAACGTCAAATCCCTCATATTGCCAGTGTACCCAATATTGCTGCGGTTTACTGACATTTTGGTTCAATCAATTACTGTTGTTTACAACTCGGTCCGGTTATATAGTCGAATAGTGGCTAACTTTAAACTCCATGTTAAATGTGAACACCTCCATGTGAAACCGAAATATGCAAATCGCTCATGCAGTTAGAATAAAGCAGCGCATTTTTCGATTTCAATCCTCGTAAATGATATGTTGATAAACAAATGACGCCATATTGATTTTAATTTAGGTAGCCTATATTCAATTGATGTCTAACCTCTGATTGCCACAAATCAAAAGTCGCCACCAGACGTCGACACTGTACCACTGTCATTGCGGATGAAGAGTTTCGACCGTATATGAGCACCCACAATCCAATCGACGAAAAAATCATCGACCTAACACCGACCGTAACGCTGGTGCCTATTCGGTACGATGTTGACATCTGGATACGCCATTACTTTGTATGAGGGAACTTATTCTCTATCAGATTAGTCGACCCGAAGGCAGTTTTAAATTGGTAGAATTTGTATGAAAATTGTTTCTTGGCTTTATTTATCTACTTGAAGTACGTTTTCCTGACCTTAGTTTAAATTATTTTCTATAAATTTTCAGATATTCTCACAAAAACTTACCTTTATAATATAAAATTATCTTTAGGCATAATTTTTGTATGACGTTTTTTCATCACTTGCATGCAATAGTGATTTTCATTTACATTGAGTACTAATTTCATTTGAGAAAAATAATGTTCATTCATAATTTTTATTTTAAAAGTGTGTTTATTCCTTTTGAAAATCCATACTGTCATGCCTATTCCCCAAATACGTAACATCGAAAATTCGTTGGTCGAAAATACAGAATGATTAACAAAACGAATCGGCATCACTTTTTCTTCAACGATGAACTGTCATCTCACACCAAAACAACCAGATCATATAACTGGTGAGTATGGAATCTTTTTCTGTTTTTCATTTTATATTTCTTCAGACCCATCTCAACAGATTTTCCTCTAGTGGAGTTTGTGGAATAGATAGGTTTTTACTTTATCAATCTGGAAGATTGCTACCGGCGGCATTCCTGAACCCAATTGGGTCCAACACGGAAGCTAAACTAGTTCATATGCATCCGGACAACGTTGCCCAGAAGCAGGCACAACAAGCAATGAATTTCGATACGGAACAACTGAGCAGATGCATATCAGTGAAAGTTTATTCCGTTCTGAGACATTTCTACCAACGAAGTAAGGACACGAACGGTATTGAATTGAATGATGCTAAGCCAGATCAACAGTGTGGGGAGACTGACGGTGTAGATTCGCCACAGGTGGAAATTAATCACAAACGCAAGATGTGACATTATCAGATTCTCCCAAAGTGGTTTCTTACCAGGTATACTATTAGATAGCAGACATTTTAAAATACTAATTATTTTATTTTATTTCAGCTATGAATACACCCGTTCGGATGATGTGGCTTTTTTGCTTCCATCAACTGGTGAATGAGAAAAATGAATTCCCCCATAACCACAGTGCTTATTTCCACTTCTATTACAGCAGTCAACAGCATCGGCTTTCCCGTAGCAGTATCCTCCAAGCCATGGTGGCTGTTCCAGGGGACAACATTAATAGCAGCAGCATCTGGACCTGACCATCGATAGTGTTTCGAGCAACTTTCCATATCGGAGATCTCGTGCTTCGCGCACATTGAAGAAACCTCCTCAGCCACATATGTGTGTCAAGGAGAAAAAGGAGCTGGATTCGAATCGTCAATCCAGACAACCCGAATGCACCGATTGCATTATATATCTTGTTTATATTTTATATGCATTTTGTGTTTTTATTGAATAAAATGATTAAAATCGATCAATGTTTTTCCTTTTCATGTTTCATAACAAACCAATACAAACAAGAGACGATCAGTGTTGGAAGCAGCGTTACATGCAGGTCGACGCCTTGCACATGTTGGCAAAAAAGTGGCGTCAAGTTGTTCGATGAATGCATATGAAAGGTCGATAAATCGATTGCAAGGTGGCAGCATTTGAGGTCGATTGTTGACATTTCATCGACCCGATCTTGGCAGGCAAAACGGATTGTGGGCAATGGGAGCGATGATCGATCAGAAATGTTGACATAACATCTCACCTTACGAGACATCTTGATTTCGAAGCCACCAGTCTCTCGAGAAGTTGCACTCCTCCACTTGCTACTCTTGTTTACATTCTCATGACGCAAATATTATGTTTTAGTTGATTTCGAGCCGTTCTGCGTTGAGTTTGTGCTTCGCTTTTTCCTTCTCTGCGTTCTCTGACAAATATACGTATCAGTTATGATTGCTAGGAATTAGAAAGTGCGGTTGAACACAGTGACAAACCTGTACGGTTCTTTATTTGTATGGTTGCAGGCTTCTATAAGTTCGAATTGTGGCCCATCAAACAGGATCAAAGCCTAATGCGCCAATAGATAAGCCACTTGCAATCGCCCCCACACTTTCCGTGTGCGCGTGTGTGATGTAACACAATTGTATCCTAACTGCGCCCAGAAGAAGTAATTGACTGTTACTGTGTATACGATTTATTTGTTGCAGCTTAGAAAAAAAGGTACATTCACCTTGATCCTTTGCGGAGGGTTCATTACTATAGAGAAGTCCCCGAATAATACGTGGCAATGATTTTTTACATATCCACCAGTGTTACCGCCGGTTTGCGGTCACTTTTGTTGCTTTTGTGCGTCATAACACCAATAATTCAGTTTCTTTAATTAAATTACATCAGATATTGGCTCATGAATGATATTGTTAAAACTTGAGAGTCTAAAACAGCAAATACCTTTCGTACGAGAGATAACATTATTCGCAAAGTGCAATTAAGTGGAGATATATAATCATCATGTGTATGTGTTTCGACTGAGCAATGAAAAAAAAGGTTGAGGTTTAGAGATAAAAGTGTGTTGAAGTTGCAGTTCGCGCTTTGCGCCGCAAGTGGATGCAATGTGCACTAGCGAAATCTATTTTATTCTGCAATGCCAGTCAGTATTGGTTTGATGATGCAGAGGATAAATTCCCGTATTTCAATTACTCATAAGCATACTAATAGGTTTTTGAATCAATCGTATCAACGATGAGTCCAAAAAGTTTATTTGAATTCCATTGAACATTTTTAACAAATGTTACCAGGCCAAGTCTGAACTTGTCATCCTCCTGATAATTTCCCTTTGTTCGCATTACACGTTCCTTATCTCTTATCCTAATCAAGATCTTTAAGAGTTGACAATTATCATGAAAGTTGAGAATAGTCACGCTCGTTTACGTGCGCCCCAAACTAGGATAAGGAAACACGACACCAATCAACCGATTGTTAATACCATCAATCAGCCATTATTCGAACCTGAGCTGCTAAATTAATTCTTAGTAATCAACGTTTAACTGTTTTATTTCCTCCCCCAGCGCTATTCAATGGCATGCCCATTGCTTAAATTCGTAATCTTCCTGGCTGCGTTGACCCTCCAGGTAGTTATCCATTGCAAGGCTGCCCTAATCTCCACCTCGATCCAGCAAGCCGTCAGCCGTGGTGGCCGACTGGGAGATGATGGCCTTGCCTGGCATGCCGTGTACGATCCGGTATCGACGACAATACACATGAATACCGCCACAAATGTGAGCATACGAATCGAGGGTCTCCCGCAAGATTACGTGGTGGACGAGTCGAGTATTCAGTTGAAAAGCGAACGAAATCATGTCGCATCGATTCTTGGCGGCAGCTTCAAAGCCATCGAGATGAGAAGGGAATCGAGCTTCGAGGGAGGATTTAATATAACGGGGGAATTCCTGGGCACGACTAATTTGTACGTAGAAGTCACGGGGAAAGACAATCGGACGGTCCAATCGGGAGAGAAGTTGCCGGTAACGGTTATTCGAGAGGAGCGAGTGATCGATACAGTGTTCACTGCTTCGGTCGCTACCCTGGTGTCCATATTGTACATCAATTTTGGAGCAGCGCTGGATTTGCCTAAGCTCAAAACTATCCTAGTGAGACCAATTGGGCCAGCAATTGGTTTCCTATCGCAATTTCTTTTCATGCCATTACTGAGTTACGGTTTGGGATATTTGCTCTTCCCAAATGATTACGAACTTCAACTTGGAATGTTCTTTACCGGAGTTTCGCCGGCAGGAGGCGCTTCCAATATCTGGACGGTGGTTCTTGGTGGCAATATGAATCTCTCCGTGGCTATGACTACCATCAGTACTATTGCCGCGTTTGGGATGATGCCTCTGTGGATATTCACACTTGGTCGAAATATTTTCCACCAAGGCAATCTCGTTGTACCCTACAGAAACATTGCCACCTTTGCTGTTGGTTTGGTGGTTCCGCTAGGAATCGGACTGCTGATCCAGCGGTATAGTCCACGCACAGCTCGCATCCTGGTCCGAATTCTGAAACCAATGTCGATTTTTCTGATCCTATTCATCGTCATCTTCGCCATCATCACGAACCTCTATCTGTTCGAGCTTTTCTCGTGGCAAATCATTGTTGCTGGACTCGGGCTGCCTTGGATCGGTTATCTCTTCGGATACTTCACCAGTAAAGCCGCCCGGCTTCCCACAGCCGATGCGCTAGCCATTTCGGTGGAGACGGGCATCCAGAACACCGGTATTGCCATATTCCTGCTGAGATTCTCCCTGCCACAACCAGCGGCCGACTTGACCACGGTGATTCCCGTCTCGACGGCCATCATGACACCGTTCCCGCTGATGGCACTCTATTTGGTGCTGAAACTCCGCGAGAAGTAAGTTGTGTCGTTTTGCGTGAATGCTAACATCGAGACAATAATAGGAACTCTCTCTCCTTTCCAGATGTGCAGTACGCAAGGATAAGCTGATCCCGAAGGATTCGATGCAGGAGCAACTGAGTGGCACTTGATTTTATAAAATGATATTTGTAGTTTTTGTGTGAACAAAACTGTTATCTGTGAATATTATACATATCCCTTCGAGGAAGTTTGAACAAATATAATGATATATTGATTTAAATCAAATTGTCTTTCCAATCATTACGTTTTACAATTCATTTATTCACCCTTATTCGCTTAATTCTAACCTACGGCTAATATCAGCTGCTACTAATCCCTCATTTCCCCCTCCTCGTCGTCATCATCTATTCCACGGATATAAAGTACGTTATTACACCGGATAAGCACCTCACCCAAGTGTCCGGTGTTCTGTCCGTCCACAAACTCCTCCGTGTTGGCCAGTTGCATGTTCATGTACCCATCAACGGACACCAGGAAACCCTTATACTCGTGGCCCCACTTCAGCTTGATGATCACAGGTTTCCCGGTCAAACCATTCAGAAAAGGTTTTGGGTTGATTGGCATAGCAGTCGTCATGTTGCCGGATGATTGAGGTTAGCTAGCGGTAGGCGAAAAATTATTTTTCTCAGCATAAACAAATCACTCATATTGTTGTATTTACTCGTTGTGAGGTTGAGGAAGAAAAACACTCAAGATAACCGATCCAGGGCAGCTCGAGAACAACTATTTCGCACTTACTTTACTAAATGAGATATATGCTACGTGAAATGCGCGTCCTATTCGCGAAACTCGCGAAACTTGTCAACAAAACGTTCAACGTTGACGTTCTTCGTGTGGCTTGGTATGTGTGTTTATTCATGTATAACAGTTATAATGGGTACATGGATGCCAGGTAATTTTTTCAGTTATCTTCTCATTGAACGAAAAAATATCTTCAAATGTCTTCACATCATATTGATGGAATTTTCTTTCTTTCTTTGTTTTTAAGAGGCTTTAAACTTTGCAGTTCATTCGCCTCTAAGGTTGATAGAATTTAGATCCAAAAGATATATACCAAGGCGCTTGTATAAATGTATAACAGGTGAAGCAACATCATCACTTCAATAAGAAGGAGATTACGGTTTGTGGAGCGGGGGTTGTTTGTTTCGTTATTGCTAGGATACGCCATTTTTGCATTTTCACATGCGAGAGTAGTGGATGAACTGCATGAGAATGAAATTCTACAACATCATCTCTTCTTTTTCACATAAATTTGCGAAAGCCGAACATAGTAGGCATCGTTCGAATAAGCGTAGTGGCAGTTTGTAGAGAGCCGCCGGCAGCTGTTTGTAAATAATACCGACAGCAATTCCAATATGGCTGAAAGTGCATTTCATATGATTGTTTCACCTGGTATATATAGAGGCGCCTTGATATATACAAGAGAAGTCTACGAATGTTTGAGCCGCGCGCCTTCCGGTAGACCAAGATGTGTAGAATAAAGGTGTGACCGTGTCGTCAATAAGTGCGCGAGGGGAAACGGTATAAATATACAGAGGACTGTGGAAAGGGATTTGACTGCAAAACGTGGGAAAAATATTGCTGTCAAGTTTGGCTCTGATGAACATTCCACGAACGAGAATATTTCTGGATTATAAAAATCATTTAACATCAATTAACATCGAATAACATTACAATTGTTTGTTATCAAATCATTTGAATTGTGCCAAGAAATAAGAATAGTTTATTTGGGCAGAGGAATCACCTGTGAGGAATTTCGAGGTAAATGTATTTTTATCTTTTAAATGGTGCAATATATAATAAGATATAATTTCGTTTTCTTGCAGATGGCTAATTTCTGTGCCGTTAAGGGCTGCGAAATAACTCGTTCTCGATACAAAAATAAGGCTGAATGTATTACCGTGCATAGATTCCCCAAAAGAGAGGATCTGCCCAGCAAACATTAAATCGTATAATTTTGCACGTGCCAAGTCTTACAAGAAATCCGAATAAATCATAATCGCGTATAATATCAATCAAAGTATGTATCGTGTATATTTGAAATCGCATAAAATGTAAAAACTCGATTTTATATACCATTATCAAATTAAATCGCATATCGGTATAATAAACATCAATTTTATGATGTACATTGTCGTAAAATATATTTAATCCGCATCATATGCGTATATTACGCTGATGCAGTTTGTGTGTCGTATAAGCGTATAATTTAAATCGATTCAGTACTGTAGTAAATCGTGTTGCATGCTGAAGAAAATCATGAAACAGTAAATCATATTATATCCTTATAAAGAACATATTACATCATATTGAAATGTCAATGAAATGCTGATGCACTCGAAAGTTTTAACCGCTGTTAAATTAAATTTCAGATAGCCGCGCGAGATAGCTGGTGGATAATCCAGACGACCGGAGTTCGAACCCACATCGGAGAAGTTTTCACCAAACATCAATCTGTGCCATTTTAAACATTCATATTCCACTCCCAACACAAGTCAATCAAACAATTATTATTTCTACAAACATAAATACTCATATATAAAAATGGCGATTCGTGAGGCTACAATAAACATTTCACGAAAATATTTTGCGCCATTTTTTTTCCATGTCTGTAATAAATCGTATATGAGTATGGCAAAAGTCGTATTTGGTGCTTTGACAATTCATGAATATATTCATATTAGATCGCAATTCAATTCCAACATAATCGCTATTATAGCCGGTCAAAGTTGCATATTCATCCAAACAAATTCGGTAAGCATTTGCCATGTATGTATATGGCCTCCACTTTTGCATGCATATGCCAGTTAGGCGCATTATATGCCACCCAAATTTTAGGGCATATGATGTTATATATACGCTTGTTATGCGATTTAATGTTTGCTGGGTGCTCTTGAAATGGATCGCTTATTGTGGACAACAAAAACAGTGAAAACCTCTAGGTAACCAAGGAATTTGTTCGAAACATTTCGATTCCTCTTGCTATAACAGGAATGAAGAATGCGAAAATGTCTCATACTCGGTTGAGCGGCATCGAAGAATCAATGCTGATGGTGAGTGTATCGTATTGAATAAAAACCGTGTAATAAACTGTTTTCACTTCTAGCATTACCAGGGAATCCTGAACACTGGACTCAATTGGGAGAAGTTGAAAATCAACCCGCCGACAGCGCAAGAAGTAGCAGTGATGAAATAGAAAATGTCGAGATATCTTGTGAGTTTTTCTTCTTCATTTCGTTACACAAATATGTTGTTGAATTATAGAGCCTTTAAACTCGTAGAGTTCATTCGCCTCTAAGTTGTACCTGTCGCAACCCATATTCATTTTTATACGCAAATAACCAATCGCCAGTTTCAGATTTGTGAACAATTTTAAATCTTGTTCGTAGGTATCCTGAATGCAGCTGGAATACTGCCTCTCGGCATGATCAGACTGGCAGATATTGTGTATAGCCCCAGCAAGCAGTGTAACAGATCAGAACGCTCTTTAAGAAGAATTTTATTTGGGGGCTTTGAACAAACGTCTCTTGCTGTCGTCGCTGTCGATCAAACTTGCCCAGAATGATCTGCATGTTGTCGAGAGTTTGAAAATTCCTACAGATGATCCACAATATCTAAAGGATTTGGCTCATAAGTGAGCATGGGGACCGTCAGTTTTGTTCATCGATAGCAGCGATACTATGCCGAAGAATATCACCGAATATCGAATATATGAATCTGATGCACGTTTATAGACTGAATGTCTACTCAATGCCTAAACTCAATACTCTGGTTCTGACTAGAAGCGCAGCGCAGGAAATTGAATCGAAATTAAGCGAACATTTACATCGCAACGATGCGAAGTCATTTATGACGAAATTCTATGTCGATCGGTAAGTCATTAGCATCATGAAATAAAATCGAGTTTTGTTTGATTCAAATTTACTTTACAGTTTGTTTCGCACTTTCCATCTAAGCTCTGAATGGTTGTTTTCTCCTGGTAGACGATCTTTGAACCGTTTCCATTCTTTTTTATCTGCATGATACAGTGCAACAGGGATATTTTCCGACAACCCATCGCGCTTGTGCTTGTCCCTGTGAACAATGTCGTTAATATTGTCAATCCAATGTGTTTGGTCGATTACTTACACATTTTATTCGGAGTAGATTCCTATTCCTTCGAAAGTAAAATCCCGCGTTCATGCTGATTTTCCTTATCGGCACTGCTCCCCCGTGGCTGCTCAGTTTTCGCCTCATTATCTGGTTCCGATCCTATTTCCGATGAAGCAGCGGAAGGTGCCTTTGCAATACCTTCCTTTGCGTGCTTCGCATAATAGCTAACGGTAGTGAGAGTGTGCAATTGCTGGAATGTGTTCATTGAATGCGCCACTTGTTTCAGCGCTTGAGCTGAAACATAAGATAAAAGTATATTACAAACTTAGTTTTAACCGTAAAATACTTACCTTTCAACTTTTTAATGCTCTTATTGTCACAATTCCATTCATTTTAACATCACAACTTTGCCCATATTCATCAACACTCACTCCCTGCAGAAATTCAGAATAACCAAAACAAGAGAGCAAAAAAAAATATTGCAAAATATTGCAGATTGTTTACAAACACTGCAGAAAAAATCCAAGATGGCTGATAGGCCTTTTTCATAAGTCGCGCTACCATATTGTATTTATCGTGCGGTAGACATAGAATCTAGAGTTTGAACTCTGGCGAAAACAGATATGCAATGTAAATTTTTTAGGATCTGCAGTGGAAACCGGATTCAACCTCGGGATAGCCCGTCAGAATACTCGTAAGCTATCGTATTAGCAGATCGTTATATCAAGGTTTTTCTGTACTGTGGCAGATCTCAGAGTAAGTCTCTAGTGGAAACATCAATATATCGGGTTCAATTCTTCCCGGGTTGGAAATTCGCTTGTCATGCCTTGGGATATTTTTTTTCAATTTTTGCCTATTTCTTGATGTTCTTATGATAGTTAATTTATGTCTGCAACAGAACCAGTTCGTTTTATTTTGCATACTGGGTTTTTATGAACTTTATTAAAATTTTACATTATCTTAAAGATAAATCGTCCTGCTCGAACCTTTGTAGTGGTATGAGGTGGGACCATCATTATCATCATAATCATCATCTTCTATCATTCTTGATTTTTTTTGAAATAGCACGTTTCATTAAACTTACCTTGAGGTTTTGAAGTTTATTTCAATAAATATGAACAAAGAATATAGTGCGCAACTGCAAACTAAATTTTATGAATTTAGAAATGATAATTGATTTGATAAACCGTCTGAGTAAATATCGTCCCAATATGTACCAATCGTACGAAAAAGTCCACGCGTGTCCACGGTAAAGAGGGAGATAATGTCCACGTGGACACGATAAGTTAAGATTTTTTTAAATACATTGAGATTTAAATTAAAAAATTAATGAAATCTGTTCTGCATCCAAGAATGCTTAAACTCTCCACATCCTGTGTACTCTGTATTTTATAAAAAAAACAGGAAGTGGGTTATATCTATGGTATAACCGCAAGGGTGACGTAGGACTATCGTTGATTTAGAGATCATTTGTATGAAGTTGAATCTGAATTCATTCTGAATGAATGAATATTTGGAGAACTTCGAAAACGAGAGCGTTACGTTGGAGGCACAAGGTTTTATGCATCCAATATTGGATACGGAAATATCCTACTGATGGGGAAGAATAATCTTCAGAAGCTATCCTGTTGATTGCGATTGATTGAAAAATCACAAAACCTAATGTATTTGGTCACAGTGTTACATGGATAGAAAACATTAAAATAAACTCTTTCATATGAATGTAATTTTAAATTCACAGAGGAACTGGCAGATTATTTTCAGTAACGATTAGATATTTCCACATTTTCCTCGATACTGGAAGCCCACCAGTGGTTAATGCTAACTCGATAACCATCTGTTAATAGCACTTGATTGAAACATATTTGGTCACAGTGTTACATGGATAGAAAACATTCAAATAAACTCTTTCACATGAATGTATTTTTAAGTTCCTAGAGGAACTGGCAGATTATTTTCCGGATCTTTCTCGATCCAAACGGAAAGAATTCCGTGCGTGTATGTGTGTGTGTAGCGGCTGCTTCGAGATCTTCCCGGGGAACCGTTTGTAGCATCACTCTCCTCCTGATGGATTCCCTTCTGGCCTAAGGTGCACAAACAGGCTTTTGGTGACACCGTTCATCCGCGCTTTCATGATAAATGAAGAGCTTCACCACAACAGCGACAACATGCTCCAATCGCTGTTCAATTAGAACTGAGTGGATTTCCGAGCGGCGCTCGCTTATATACCGATTGGTGATTTCAATAGCCTATTTTGAAAGCAAATTTAAGACTATTGAAACAAGTTTTTGGATCAGAAAGTAACAAGTATAGAACGCGTAGACATTTTATCTTTCGAATGAAGTGTTTATCATACCATTTCGTTCAGTTGTTTAGGAGCTATTAACACTCAAAATCTCGGTCTCCGGCGTAACGCTTTCGTTTTCGAAACTTTGATTTTACACCCCGGTATAGAAATGAAAGACGTAGTCCTACGTCAAAAAGTTGAGCTACCCGAGAACGCTACCCTGTGGAATATTAAGATTTTTGTCTTATCGTTTCATTTCTTTACTGAAATCTGTATTCTGAAAGTAACTCACACAAACTGTGAGCGATCAACCTTAAATTGATAGTGGAGGATTATTGTCTCCAGCTTCGAGCGAGGATGATTTCAGAGCTAAGACATATTAAAGTATAAACTGAATCTGTGCTCCAGGACCGGGTCTACGTGGTAGTGAAATTGACATGTCGGTCTGCAGGCACGATTTTGTCTGTAGAGTAAATTTGAATGTGGGATTCTTGAAATCACTAATAGATGGTGTGATCCACCATGAGTGTTTTGTGTTTTATATTTCTCCAAACTGCAGACTAAGAAAAGTTTGGGTTATCTTCATCAATGTTGGTGTATGTAGCCTATCATTGGAAATCCTTTGCATACAATTATGAAAGGATTCTTTACCATGCTTTAGTGTTACGGACCCAGTTTAGATAGCAAAACCGGTAATAAAATAATAAAATATTTTATCATTGAAGCGCAAACAAGCATATAAGAAATTACAAAAATGAAGGAATTTAATCAAAGCCAGCGGGAGACCCACGTTTTTTCTTTCCTTCAATGATCGACGCGGTCTCGGTTATCTGAGTGAGAAAGGGAGAACTTTTTTTCTCCCTTGTAGATTTGGGCTGGGTAAGAATTCAACGTATATATATACTCGGAATTTTTGCCTAGTAATTCAGTTCAATTTTAAAGTTCAACAATACAAGTTTAATTATACAGTTCAATTTAGTCAACAACCGAAAAGGTTTATTTCGATTAGTTTGACCAAAAAGATCAATTAGAGGAGCAACAATTATACAGTTCAATCAGTTCAATTAAAAGGTTAAGTTCAAATTAGTTCGAGTTATTCAAGTGCTTGATACGAAATTCTCCAAGCGTTCGCAACCAGGCGCACAAGTAAAACAGAACACGAGAAAATCCCAATCCGAAAAGTGGTCGTAAGCATCGCTGGTCCGTCCGAGTCTGATTTTGAAGTGGTTTTACGTCTACGTTAGTCGGGATTTCTGGTGATACGGGCCTAGCCCAAAGTGAACAAATTTTCGAATAATTAAAACCAATAACTAAGGAAATTCGGAATCCCTTGTTTACATTGGTGGATCCTAAGAGGAGGAGCCGAACCAAATTTTCGTCAAAACAACAACTAGGGAAAACACGGATTCCCTAGTTTACATTTCACGTTCAGGAATATTTGAAAGATGATTTAAAATGTAATTCAAATATGTATAACTTGAAAGAATACTGGATAGAAATTTGGTGGATTTTCCAGAGAAATCGAGAAGGTTAAGCGAAACGAGTGTTATCCAAAACTCTATATTTGCTCAATAACGTATGCATTGAAATAATTGATTAGTTTCGGATGACTATGAAAAAAAAAACTAAAAAAGATAATTCAATGAAACAAATTATCCTTCGTTTATCAAGTCTTTCTCAGGAATGTCAATCAATCATGGCCGATGAAAAGATGGATGCCGGTATATTCTTTCTCGTTCTCGTAACTGTCGTTAGGAGGGTTGGCGATATTCGGTACAACATTTATCTTCAGTAGGTCCATCTCCTCCAGTGATCTCTTGGCATTATGGGTCGAGGCCAGGTCAGACCAAAAGACTACATCCTCGCTCACGTGATCCTTCTCGCTGATCGTCAGCCACAGAAAGGCCTTATTCTGGAATTTGGTGTGGGATTTATACCCAGTCCCCTACCAGTCGTTGTCGTCCAGTGTCAAGTAGGTCTCGTCATCCAATATGACCATGATGTCGCGTTTCGCCGGAAAGATATTTTCCCATAGTACCTTCAGCCTCTTAGACAGGATTGACCTCGACTGACGCTTCCGCATCAAAATGTCCGTTTTAGGTCGGTACTTCTTCATCGTTTGGACGGTTACAACGACCTCCCAGCCCAAAGATGCGGAACGATGAGGCCACTTTGCTTTCGGACCCACTCAGCTTCTGCTTTACTTCACGGTCGCGCGGTTCTGTCGGACAGCCAAAACCAGGATTCCGTTCGACGCTCTCTTTCTTTCTCTTTCTCCAGAAGGAAGGTAATGTTGTAAATGCCGGATCGACTCAATCCGGCGAACATGGAGTGCCTCACGTTGTCCAACTTCTTCGCTCCATGAAGGAGCTGACAGTACGAACAAAGCATCGAGCTAATTGCTTGACTATTTTCTTCATGTCTACTGCAAATATGTACATTGATAAGGACATCGTAATATTTTTTGTAGATGACTTAGCAAACGTAGGACTTAAGGAACAAAAAATCCATTGAATCTTTTCAATCATTTTTATATTTCAATCGTCATCCGAAGTTAGTAATTTTTTTAACACAGATTCGTATTCGCAGTCCAGCTTGGCTCTCGTTGGATATCTGTTCCAAATGCGTTCGTTGCGTACAGCTGATTTGAGTGTGCTCAGCACCGACGCCATGAACCATAATTTAGAGGAAATATGTGAATCCACGAATTAACCCTTTAACGAGCCGTGAGAACTAAGCATGTAATCAACGCAAACTACAATATAACGACCTATTTGCATGCTAAAATACACAAAACAATGTTTTCCAAAGCGCAAAACAGTTAAAAACATTTAAAATATTGATGGCAATGTAGTTGCCACTGCCCGTCTAGCGTGAAATGTTGGTGGCAATACAGCTGTCATTGCTCATCTAGCGGTAAACACTTAATAGTAAACGTGATTTTTTTAGAATTGAGTTTTTGATGTTAGTTCCAACAAAAACAAATGAGTTTTATCATGATCAGACTCAGCAGGTCCTAAACAGTTCATATGTATTGAAAACATCAACAAATTGGCTGTTTTTCAATGACTTTTCGGGAAATTTGCTCTTGCTGCTCTAAATTGGGAGTTGTTAACACGAAAACGGCTCCACAATGAATAGTTTTTCTTATTTTTTCGCGCTCAAGAAAATCAGGCATGTTACTAGATATAAGCACTAGTTACCAAATAAGGCTAAAATTGATAATTTATTGTTAAAGAATAGAAAAAAATTGGATGATTTGGGGCAATATAGTTACCCCTACCCGTAAAAGGGTTAAACAGTTTCTTTATAATATCGTTCCAGTTGTATATAATAGTTCTTTTTCGATTGCTAAAGTTTGATTCATATCTCTGGGTGACCTGAGAACATTGATTGACTCTTGTATATTTGGCTAATAAATTGGTTTGTATTCGTGCAGCGTCGAAAATGATTGAAATTGTTTTGATAAAATGGGATTCAGTTTTTAGAATCTAGTAGAAGAACTGAAATCACAATCGCTATAATGTAATATATAATTGATATATGCCAACCGCACATGCCACTACTGGTTTCACTGGATGACTACACATTGTTAGGGTATTCCAGGATTGAAGGGTCACTTTGTCCTATCGCAAAAAGAACTGGGACGTTACAAGAGAGATTTCCAGAGAGAACCTTGTCGAAATGACGTATAAATGACGATAAAACATGTCTGAAGTCTTCAGAAAGAATTTTTGATCGACTGATAATTTTTTTCAGTTTGTATTTCATGCGATAGAAATATTGAACGGAACGCGTCCTCCGAAAATACTCCGTACGATGACGGAAAAGATTTTGTATTTTTGTAGTGTGTGATTCACGTAGAATGTTACGGAAAAGAACGTCCACGTTCCGTCAACGTCTCCATCAATTCACACATGCAGTCTATGCTTGCAGCAACAGCTTGGAGTCAAATGTCAAATGAATGATTTATTTAATGGTATTCATAGTGTCACACATACAACAGTTTTATATTGCAATGCTCTCTTCCGAATCTGCATGCCTAGAATCAGTTCTAAATTTTGAAAAGAATCAATTAATTATATTATTTTATTGCTTAAAGCCTGTGGTTCCGACCATTATTCAACAATAATAATATATAGATCGTTTTTCTCAGCTAGTCGCGAATGATTTTGACTGAGAAATTTGAAACTGGGATCTCCCAGTTGGCATAAAAAATGTAACCAAAATAAAAGCCGAGATAAAAAGCCCAGACAGAAACCCAACGAGCCGTCCGTTTCTGTCAATTACGTGCGATTCACATAGAACGTTACGGGAAAGAATGTCCACTTTCCGTCAACGTCTTCACCAATTCACTCATGCAGTCTATGCTGGCAGAAGCACCGTCACGTCAAATGTCAAACGAATGATTTATTTAATGTTATTCATGGTATCGTCACCTACAACAGTTTTAAATTGCAATAGAGATGGGTAAAACAGTTCACTTTGATGAACGGTTCACTCATTAACCGTTCATCTAAGTGAATCAGTTCTTTTGAACCGTTATTTCGCTCTTTCGTTCAGCGGTGTTAAGAACAACATAGAATGTTAGCTGGAACCCAACATCAATAGACAGCTATTAATTGATATCATTGGATTGAATAGTGTACGTATGGGATATATATTTTTGAAATTTAGTGGGGAAAGATAAGCTGCTTCTTCTTTAAAAGTCGCAAACTGTATGTGAAAATATGTTTGTCGGTCGACAAAAGTTTATGTAATAATTTGATGTGCACAAAATATGTGCAATTTTTCATATTCTCTTTTTGGGCAACACACAGGTTCCATGTAAGATCATATTTCATAATGTTCATTCAGGGGAAAAATCAGCAGCGATTTTCACTAACAATAAATCATACAAACAATCACGATAACACGTATACGCAATAGGCCAAACAATAAATTGAAAGAAACGAAAAAACTTTGCCCTCACTATAAGATTTTATGTTTACCTAATTCATGAATCGCCCCAGCTTCCCCCAGATTTTTTTTTCTGATAATCAGGAAATATATGAATGTTACGCGGAATTGAAAGAATACATGTAATTGGAAATATATAGTTTTGCTTTTAAAACTACGAAAATCTAATTTAATTTTTAACACAAAATTGAGTATACATTAACAAAACAAACCTTGCGTTAGATGCATTTTGCTCATCATGACAATATCGTTTTATTTTCCTTACAAACGTTCTCGTTATATTTGTCCATTTCGTCCAGCGCAAATTAGTTCAGCTGTACTCGTTCGCCCGCAAACACTTCGTTCTCAAATAGTTCGTTCCCAAACAATTCACTCTCAATCAGTTCTTTCCCATACAGTTCACTCGCAAACAGTTCGTTCTGAATCAGTTCGTTCACAAGCAGTTCACTCTCCATCAGTTCACTCTCAAACAGTTCACTCGCAAACCGTTCTTTCGGAATCAGTTCGTTCACAAACCGTTCGCTCGCAATCAGTTCGTGGGAAGAATTACCGTTCTTTGAAAAAGAACGACCGTTCGTTCACTCTTTTCGGCGAACTAGTTCGTTCGTACCGTTCGTGAACGATTTGCCCATCTCTAGTCGACAACAGTCAAGCTGAGACACTATGCCTGGACAGTTTTTTTTTGAATTTATGATTCGTTTTCATGAATTTAGTTTTTTGTTTTTTTATAAATAAAACACAAAATATGAAATAAGGCAAATAGAAATATAGAAATATGGACGCAATTCAGTTGTTTCCTCGATTTGTTTCTCTCATCAAAAAAAAATACGAAAGCATGTCCACGTGGGCAAGAGGCGGAGTAGGGGTATAGTCAATGTTCACGCTTGTCCACGGAGGGGAAGAGAGAGGTCTAAATCGTCTTTTTTCTGTCCACGTCTGTCTGTATGTGGACGGACTCTTAAGGTGGCCGTACACTGTTTGCCCGGAGGTCAAATATTTGATATTTTTTGACAGATAAAGTTTGATTTGATATTTGTACAAACACTATTTTGTTTGCCACTCTTCAATTTTCAACAATAGTAAACAATATCAAACACCGAACATGGAAGAAAAATCAACTGAAATATTCAAGGTAACCTAACAATGTACCGACAGGTTCGAAGAACAGACTGAAAAAATATTTTAGGCATCCAATAATTGAATATTTGCTTGTCGTGTTTTGTGTACAATATATTTGATCAGTACACGTTGACCAAATTTTATCTGTCAAAAAGAGTCAAATATTTGGCTTCGGTCAAACAGTGTATGAGCACCCTTACCCAAGGAGCTGGAATTGACAGATGGTTCGTTTTCGACAGTATGATGATAAGGCATGGAAGATGCGAGAGGGGATAAAAAATGACAGCGACTATTTTTGTTTATAAACAAAGCAGGTCTAATTTTTATGCTACATAGCGGTCCACACCAACATATACTTACGCTGGGCCGGTTTCAATCGAACTAGCTGTTGTGTCTCACAACCCGCACGATCAGGTGAGTCTCCAGCTAAAGCAGCAGTCGCCGGGAAACGATATGCATGGATATCCACAGCGTATCGCTATCACTCAATCCTAATGGGTCGCCAACGACTAATTCCACCAAATCGAATGGAACTTAGAGCAGTACGGCACAAGCCCGCCGGTAGTGACCCTTTCATATACCCACTAGCAAAGCTCCCACAATCGCTGATTTGCCAATCCCAGCAGCAACAGCAACAACCCTCACGTTCCGTAAAACAGCAATGCAGACAACAACTTGCAGCAGTCACCGAAACACAACAATGATGCTAACAGCGTAAACAAAACCAACGTTTATGCGCAGCAAACACATAGCGGTATGCACTCATCATTGCATGCCATTTGTTATCCTCTTTCTCGGAAAACTCTAGCCGTTCGTTTGGTCGCTGTCAATTCGAACTCAAGTAATGGCTGAACAGCAGTTCTGACATAACGTTCCACCTTATTATACGCCTTGCCCTTACCAAAGATATTGGATATTTTTCTACCATGGATTTTTCTGGGTGTAGCATTCGTTTCGAACAAAGCAGTCTGTTCCCGTTTGTGCAAATTTTTTGACAGTTTACTCCGTGCGCTCTAAATTATAAGTGGCATAACATAACAAAAAAGATCCTATCAAATCGCTCAAGCAAAATTGTTTGTATTCAGCACGAATCTTTTGGCTTTTATAAAGTATAATTGTAAGTATTCTTCGAGCTTTGCGGTACAAAAGATGGAAATGAAACAAATCGTAAGTATTGATGCTTAGCTTCTGAGTATTATTTCATTGATCAATCACATCCAACAAGCATAGATTGAAACACAGGAGACCGACAATGGACCAGTTCGATTACCGGTGGACAGAGAAAATCACACTTACGATGATTGGAACATCTCGTACACAAAATCACACATTTTGAAAAGCGTCTGCATTAATAATAATACATGCGTACGAGGAGAGCCAAACTGTTGCGAGCTTTGTGTGTAAGTAGATTCAAATATTCTGCAGTTGATACTGGAATGTGAGAAAAACTTCTTTTTCAAAGGTACAATTACGCCCTCAAACTGCCACACTTGCCAGACATGGTGTTCCATAAGAATATTCTAGTGATAAGCCATAAATCTGGTGCTCGGTTAGAGTTCAATCCAATCGATGCGCTCAAGTTGGTGAGAAACGAAAAATTAGACATTAAAGTTGCTTGTTCGGATGAGTGGAAAGAGAGCCGACCGGCGGCGGATACACAAGAAAAGGTAAAGCCATTCGATTGGACCTTCACCACCGAGTACCGTGGAACCGTCAACAAAAAGTTTCGGGTGGAGGAAACCGACCAGAAGATCGACATTTTTAAGCTCATGAGAAGGGAACCAATCTATTTTTACCACGATTTGACTCTGTTCGAAGATGAATTGCATGACCATGGAATTTCGGTGTTGAACGTGAAGGTGGTATGTACAGAAGCAGGTTCTGTTCGTGATTAACTCGACTAATTTGTTTGTATCATCCGTAGCGCGTCATGCCCTCGGGCTTCTACATCTTGCAGCGTTTCTTTCTTCGTGTGGATCAAGTATTGATACGTATTAACGACACTCGTTTTCATTATGAAAAAGGCAATAACTACATCTTGAGGGAGTATACCCACAGAGAGGCGAAGGTTGAGCAGCTCAAACATGTTCCACCGGCGCTTTTCATCAGTCCAAATGAAATCGCCGAGCAGCTACCAGTGATTTCCAAGGTTAATGAGAAACTTACAATTATTGGCGACGGGGAGTAGCCAGCGGTCATCATAAATTAGGAATAGACAAATTAGCAGTTCATGGACTACTGCTGCTGCAGTCGCCCATGCATATATTGGTCTTTTCACTCGTTTGTCCGACCTTGTTTTTGTGTCAAAAGTAACGAAATGAATGCTCCGAATATACCTTTGAATCGAGAGATGAATGTTTTGAAATACCTTACGTGAGAAAAGTTGCACGATGACTTGACGACCTTGCCTTCTCCATATTTTAATCGTTTGTCTGCTCCTCCAGTAGTTCGACGTATTTGGGTGACGCCATGAAGTCTGTTTGGAACTTGCCGTAGTCTCCGATGAACATTGTTAGTGTCGTGAGCGCGTTCGGTGTAGCCTCCACATAAGTGTGTTCCTCTCGATGAAATTCCGTGGCTTTCTCTGTTGATTGTGTGTGGAAATAAAATAAAAATTGTTTTTAGTAAACTTTCTTCGTTGCCATACTCACAGTGAGCCATTTGCAAAATCGATATAGTGGGTCCAAAACGTGTTCGTATAGTTGCATGTTTTCTAGGAATAAGCAGAATCATGATGGGGGCAAAATAGTCCAAGTATTAAGCGTTACTTGCGCTATTCTGCTGCTACCTCGCTTCAAAGGTAGATAGAAGATTGCTCTATATAGTTTTTTTTACATTATGGATAATTACAACTTAGGCATAAAAACCCCTGCATTTAATCATTACAATATTTATCTTATTTTGTTAAACTATTTTTACAATATACAAATAGGTATATCTTCAGTTCCCTCACACCATGTAGCGCCCTTATACCAGCCAGTACATAATTCCGCTCACTTGACATAAAATACTGTATTTCACACATAAGGAGCAGCAGCTGAGAGCAGAGGCTGCGGAAAAGGCACTGCTTATGACCATGGAGAAAATAGTACTGGAGACGCCGAAGGTTCGTCTGAGCCCACGATCGACAAACAGAAGGAGAGACACACCAGGAGACGAAGAATACCTGAAAAATGCCAAAAGCGACAATCTGGGTAACACAAAAGAAGGTGAAAGCAGTTGATGACGTATTGTAGATAACCAGACAGAAAAAACGTAAAAAACAGAAAAAGAAAAAAAGTGGAACAAGAGAAGAAGAAATCTGTGCCTCGAGTGGAGCAAAGCAAGAACGATGCCCTGATCGTTGAAGTGACAGCAGGCATGTCGTACGCAGCAATCCTACGGAAAGTGCGAGCTTATCCGGAGCTGACGACAATGGGAGAGAATGTCGTGAAAACTAGGCGCACCCAGAAAGGCGAGATGATCTTTGAGCTTAAAAAAGACCCGACGGTTAAGAGCTCTGCTTTCAAACAACTGGTAGAGAATTCTTTAGGCGAGGAGGCGAAAGTGAGAGCTCTCCCCCTCATCTGAACGAGATCACGACGGTGGAGGAACTGCAAAGTGCGTTGCGGTCAAAATGTGCCCTTGGTTGTGTGTACGGAGTACGGTGGGACACAAACGGCATCGATTCGGCTCTCGAGAGATGCTGCATCCCTGCGATAAAGCAGGGATGGCTGCAATATTGGTGATGGGAAGGTACCCTACTCAAAACGTGGTAGAGAGCTCACAGGAAAATTTCGTGATCGCATTAAAATTTACGGAATCTTCATGTTCAGTTGCTACGCACCCCTAGATGGTCAACGAAGCAGTTTCACCAGATGCTGGACACACTCACAGATAAGGTCATCGGCCGAAGACCAGTCATCCTCGGAGGAGACTTCAACGCTCGGGCGGAGGAATGGGGAAGCAGATATACCAACCCCAGAGGGTACAGTCTATTAGGACCCTTCGCAAAGCTAGACGTCGCACTTTTGAACGTAGGCCCCAGCAGTACCTTCCGAAAGGATGGCCGCGAATACACCATCGATGTAACCTTCTGCAGTCCATCACCGATGACAAAAACGAAGTGGAGAGTGTCGGAGGAATACACACATAGCAACCATCAGGCAATTCTGTTTAGTGTCGGACAACGGAATCCTGCGGTGGTACAAAGAACAAGAACCGGTGAGCGGAAGCAGAGGACAAAACTAGAAGTAATCGCGAAAGGACCTTTCCGCAGCACGACCCACCGACGTGGCCTATCCGTTTACTGGACACTTTAGGAAAGCTTTCGGAAAGGGTTATTCTCAACAGACTGGTGAAATGCACAGAGGGTGATCACGGAATGTCGAAAACGCAGTTCGGGTTCCGGAAAGGAAAGTCGACAGTGGACGCTATTTGGACAATTATCAAGAAAGCTTAGGTCTTGCTTAAACAAAAACGAACGAACGCCTTTAAAAGTGTCAGCTGGGAGGCCATCACCGAGGCGCTACACAGATTGAAGGTCCCTGGCTACCTGTACAAGATACTGAGGGGTTATTTTCAGAATCGGATCCTTGTATACAACACAGACAGGGCACAGATACTGAAGAACATCTCGGCGGGAGTTCCACAAGATTCCATCCTAGGTCCAACGCTTTGGAACACGATGTACGACGGTGTACTAACGCTGAAGCTACCTGAAGGTGTGAAGATCGTGGGATTCCCGGACGACATCGTAACAACGGTAATCGGCGAGACGCTCCAGGAGATGGAAATGTTGGCAACTGAGGCTGTAGAGATGATCTGTGGACAGCGTAAGGCTTCAGATGGCACATCACAAAACCGTAGTGCTGTTAGTGAGCAATTACAAGGCAGTGCTGCGGGCAGATGTATCGGTCGGAGGACATACCATCGTTTCGAAGCGGACAGTGAAATATCTCGAAGTAATGATCGATGACCGTTTAAATTTCAACCAGCACGTCGACTATGCATGTGGGAAGGTGGCATATGCCATGAACGTGGTGGCGAGGATCATGCCAAATAGCTTTGGCCCAAGCAGCAGCAAGAGGTACCTCTTGGCAAGTGTATCTTCGTCGATACTGAGGTACGGTGGCCCTGCCTTGTTCGCGACTCTGGACCCACCGAAATCGGAGGAAGCTAAATAGCACATTCCGACTCATGGCCATGCGAGTCGTAAGCGTGTACAGGACCATTTCGTCAGAAGCTGTGTGTGTAATCGCCGGGATGATTCCTATCTGCATCACTCTGGCGGAAGACAGCGAGTGCTACAGGCGGAGGTTAACCAGAGGTATCCGGAAAACGATGAGAGCGAAGTCGATGAACAAATGGCAGCAGGAACGGGATACAGTGGAGGACGGTGGATGGACATACAGGCTTATCCCGGTACTATCGACTTGATTGAACAGGAAGCACGTGGAGGCGAATTTTCACATGACGCAGTTCCTGTTTGGACATGACTGCTTCAGGCAATATCTTCATCGATTCGGGCACGCAAAGTCGCCACTCTGCCCGGGGTGTGGGGATGTGGGGGGAACACCGGAGCAAGTTGTATTCGTATGTCCCAGATTCACCGCAAGGCGCGAAGGATTGCCTGCCCTTCATGCTGGGAATATTGTGGAGGAAATGTGTCGTGACGAGAACACCTGGAACGCTATGAACAGTGCAATCGTAGACATCATGTTCGAGTTACAGAGGAAGTCGAGGGCCGACCAGCGTGCTGACAACGCCTGACTGTGAACACCTGCGAGGACTGCTCTAACGGATGGTGCCCCACGAGGGGCGCTTCGCTGGGAAAAGAAATTTCGCGAGGGTGGCTGTGACGGGTTGCGCGACTTGTTGCAGGGCAATTCTTAATCGGTACACGTCTCGATGGGTAAACGGAAGTGTGTGCAATGAATGGGTGTTGAGACAGACGCCCCCGAAGTAGTCGCCTGAATGTGGTCCCCGGGGGGAATGAGGCATCGAGTAGAAGGCTTGGTTTTAATGGATGAGAGCCCCACTCGACGTCTGGGTTAACCCTTTCCAGATAAGGCTGGTAGAGCGTTTCTCACCTCTTTAAAAAACTATTTCACACTAGCTACATTATTTCTTCTGATAAATTATTGTTTTGTTTTCTTGCAAAACTATGACTATTCGAAAAATTGGCAACCAAGTACTATTAGTTACGCTAATATATATATATATATATATATATATATATATATATATATATATATATATATATATATATATATATATATATATATATATATATATATATATATATATATATATATATTATAGCCAATATCGTTCGTCGTCTTGTCATTCGCCATATTTGTTGTTTTTCTTAGCAAAGTAGCTAACAGTATTGTTCAGTTGTTATCAAAATACACAACGAAATACATAAAAAAAATACATAAACGATTGAAAATCGCTGGAATATAATAAAAACTAAACGATACAGATACGTTGTTCTGATTTCATCTTTTCATTGCAAATTCGATTGGTTATAATCAAAATAAACTTGGCTGGAGCAAGAACACCCATGTTTCTACTGGTTTCATATTCCATCCAACCAATTTCATTTGCTATATTGCGATGAGTTAAACAAATGCCGATAAGAAACGCATGTGATATGATATGTCGAAAATAGCAAACGCCATGGAAATGTTGAGAACCGGATGTCAAATTGCATGGAATTCCGTATTCGACACTGCGCGAGAAGGTCTTAGGAAAGAATGCTAGACCAGGTCCTGGAAAAGCAACCGTTCTCGGTGCCACTGAAGAAAGACGAATAGTTGATTGGGTGTCAGCCAAAGCAAAAACTGAATTCCCCGTGGACACAAAGAGATTAGTGTCAAGCAAAGTACATTATGTGCGAAAATCAGCTCATCCCAATCCGTTTAAAAGCGGAATACCTGGTCGTAAATGGGTCAATGCATCTCAAGCGTATTGCCAAAGCATCATGCGATCGTTTCAGGAACTGAGTAAAAGCTAAAGGAATATTGGTTGAGAAATCCATTCCCTGCATTGGTAATTCAGGAGGTAATTGTAAAATTTATGTAAGTTTGTTCTTGTATTCTATAATTTGAACACTTCCAGAAACTGAAAATGTAACATCCACAAAAATTAAATCGTCGATGGGAAGTATCCCAGAGAAACGCTATTCTTATCTACAAAAACTTCGACTAGATACCGTCTTGCAAAGCCACTTGTGCCTGCCGGTAGCTAGTCATATGGAAAATATAAGGAGAAGGAGCCAATAAGATGATAAAAATGGATGAAACAAAAGAAAAGAGATGGAAGGCAGAGAACTAATACGAAATGAATAAAAAACGACCTAATACAATTGTAGTTCATTCGATTATTGATTTTGTTCACAACATAAACAAAATGTCAAAACTACTAGTTAAAACGATTCATAGCTTTAACAATTTAATGGTTGGAACTAGGAACATTTGTTAACGGAATTAGGAAAAATGATGTCTTTGTCGGTTGGAATTCAGACCGAAAGGTGCAAAATGGTTTCCATCATTATATGCAACAACGATCTCATCCGTATGTTTATCAGCAGTGAGACAAATTGCAAGCAAGTAGCACATTTAAGAATATTAGGGTAGACAGGGACAATATGACCAGGCGGGGCGAAATGGGAACCGTTCGTTTGAGCTTGTTATTGAACCAATAACACTTATTTGCCAACAATTTTGTAAGAAATACTTTTATTAAGTATCTTCGTGAAAACCGGTTTCAAATTCAATTGTTGAATAAAGATATTGAGAGAAATATCACACTGACTGATTATCACGAAAAACATATAAAAATAACAGTCAACAAAATAAGCTCTGTACGCTCCATGGTGAAAGTTATGACTCTGCTCTTTGTATCAATTCGTACTGGTATTATTTTATTATTTCTGAATATTCTCACTGATTTATTGCGCTGCTTTGCCGTTTCATGTAAAAGAACGGTTCATTTTTATTGAGCGTAAATGTACGGGGCGGAATGGGCATACCTGCTTGGGGCATTATGACTAGGTATTTTTTCAACATAACCTGTAAAAACAGCTGTCAAAATTTGTAAGCATAGTTGGAAATAGTTATAGCGAATTCGTTTTTGTTCAGTTTCAACCCCAGTGCCGCACTAACTGCTGTCAAAACGTTTTTTTATTCACTCAGTTGCGCACTCAGTGTCGCACTAGTTCGCCCCGAAAGCTGCTAGTTTCGCACTGAGATGCTTCACGGGTTGGCACTCGGGTTCACTAATACAACTATACTGAACTGTCAAGTTCCGAGTATTGTTTTGGAAAATATAGAAATGAAGACTATGAAAATGGAAAAGCTACTGCTCTTGCTGTTGTATTATTGGAATCGTAATCCAATTCGGATTCTGATTTTGAAGAGTATAGTCGTGTAGACGGCATTAAGCTCCGTGTGCTTTCATTGGGAGGCGAAAATTATTATGGATATTCAGGAGGAATAAACATGCTCTCAAAATAAAAATTATGAATGAAAATTTACTTTAAACGTATCGAATATTTATTTTACGTGATGAAATAAGAGGGTTTTTTTCCGATATCGCAGAAACATTGAACGAAAACTGTGTCTAACGATGATTTTATATTATAACAGTAATTATTTGTGGAACAAACAGGAAATGCTACGACAGATGGTTAAGTGAGTGTCAGGACTACATGTGTTAGGTAATCAAACAATATGAAGTAAAAAATGTCATTCATACTTTTATATTTTTACACTGCACTTGGCCCTTCTTATCTGATAGAGAATAATTTACCTCAGAATCACTAATATCGCCACCAGACGTCGACACTTTACATTTGTCGTCGCAAATATAAACAAATCAGACTATATAACGCACACCAACAAACCACCGCATTCGTGAAACTGAAAACGTTTTTTTATTACAGAGTCAGTGTGGCACTGACTCAGTTTTAAAAACGAATTCGCTATTAGATGTGGAATCATGGTGCGGATTTATATCAGAACATCCGATTGTAAAAAGTGGTAACAGACCTTGAACGCGGCCACCGATGC
Organism: Toxorhynchites rutilus septentrionalis; assembly: GCF_029784135.1. Lineage (NCBI taxonomy): Eukaryota > Metazoa > Arthropoda > Insecta > Diptera > Culicidae > Toxorhynchites > Toxorhynchites rutilus. Next base: position 5,147,505 of record NC_073744.1, read on the forward strand.
AGCGAAAAGAAGTACGACAGAATGACAAGCATCCTTAGTGCATTGTGTCCCGCGAGAAAAACTTAAACGTTATCTACCTTGTACAGACCCTTTGCTGTTCCATATTTCTCACCCTTTCAATAGTCAAAAGCAAAATTTTGTCGGAATAGATTGGCTGGCTGGTTTTTGAAAGTGTCACCCACAAATCTCACGTCGGACATCGGAAGTAACATCCGCTGCTAGGACTAAATGATTCAATCGCGTTGTAGTCGGGAAATTCTACGATTTACCGGAGGACGTACAGCAGAAATACAACACTCCACCAAAAAGGCAATTCAACGTCGATAAAACATCAGTGATTCCAGTAACTATCTTTGTTTCCATAGGAGCAGCAAGTAAACTAAAAATTATTATCTTTATTCAACAGGTGCAGGCCAAAAATTCCAAAATCCTAGCAATGCGGAGAGAAAGGCAGATGAGCGCAGGGTGCTGAGCAAGGAATAACCATTATAGAATATTCCACAGGACACCTTATGTTGCTACTGTGGGACACAATTCAGTTCCTCTACGGGTGGCGATAAACGGAACCAATGCTATTGATGCACAAATATTCTCTGTTTCTGATTTGAGCAACGTAAAATTGTAGTCCAATCACTTTGATCACATTGTTATTTTTTGTACATGCAAACTGAATGGAATCCAATGAAATACACGTATAAGTTGCAAAATAGAATAAGCTTTCGTTTTATGAACTCGTTTCGTTATTCTTAAATTATTGCTTAAATTATTGAATCAATAAACATGGTCATATTGCCCCGTAGTGTTTTCGATCGATGGAAATGGAACACGTTTTTAAATGTGTAATTTTTCCATATTTTTTAAAACGTATTCATACAATCTACATCGATCAATAAGGTTCCAAATTGTGAGATTTTAATATGTAGCATAATTTATAGATGTTTCTACATGGTTTAGAACGTTTCGTTCTTAGGGGGGTCATATTGCCCCTATCTACCCTATACACGCGCAAGCAGTAATTTTTTAGAGTACTCAAACGTTATATATTGTCATAGCTGAGCGGTATATGGGTACATCACGGTACCATCCGGAAAATCCGTATGCGAGAAGGCTATCGCTATTACAGTGCCTGCAAGCAACCAATTTGATGCAAATCTGGTGGCCAAGAGACGCGCTTGAAAGTTGTACAACAAGGTTTTGACGAGGTGCGATGGATGGGGGAACGTACGTGAAGATAGATTTTGAACATTTTGAACAGCAAGACACAAACATGGACTCGAAAATGTATAGGGAAGAGTATCTGCAGAAACGTCTCCTTCCGTTTATTGCGGCTCACAAAAGTCCGGTGAAATTTTGACCAGATTTGACAAACTTCCACTACAGTCGAGAGGTGCTTCAGTGGTACCGTGACAATGAGGTCGATTACATTGAAAAATGCCTTAATTCTTCCAATTGAAGAATATTTTTCTCTGAGAATTACAATAAATTATCTGCATTTTGATATAAAAACATTTCTTGTACCTTTAACCAATCCCGAGATACAACTGGTTTTGTGATACTGAACTCTAAATAAATCAAGCTTTAATGCACTTTCAACTAGTTCTACCCATAATTCGTGTGTGCCCGTTTCCCATTGCTTTTTCCCTACTTACCTATTTTAACCGGACGATAGTTGGAAAACAGAGTCTTCTTCTGGCGCACTTCCATTGCTAGAATCTTTACACAGCCGTACTCTTGCAAGATCTAGAATAAAATAACACTTACATTCCACATCATCCGATTGAATCCCAACCTCCACACAAACCTCCAACAAATAGCTGAGATGCACCGGGGCCATCATACTGAACCGGGAATAAATTACACCGAGTATGACCCCGGGATGCGACATGCAGTACAACAGCAACGTTGTGAGCCACCGATACAGCAACCGGCGGTTGACTCCTCCGTCAACTGTAACCCAAGGCGACATGAGCAATGAGAGATTTTTTTTCGGTTTGCTGCAAGTATGTAGTCAAAACAGCACAAATCACTAAAAATGCGCTTACCAACAACCCCAAAATACCCATACTTTTTATCCCTTTCTTCCGCCTCCTCAAACTGCCGTTCAATCTCCTCCCGTCTCGTTTTACACGGCGGTTCACGTACTTCGTCATCATCGGCGAACTTCTCCAGTGGTCGCTTGCGGCGTGATGTACCCGGTTCCTGCTTGACGATCTCCGCTTCCGTTGCGTTTTCCTTCGCGTCGTGAATCACACACGAAGTTCGAAGAAGCCACGATTGCGCATGGCGCCAGTGGACATAGACTGCAGCCCGATAACCGGTCCGGAGAATGAATTTGAAGTTGAGCAATATCTGCAGATCTTCCATCAGCTCCGCCCGATTGGGGAACCGTTCCGCCAGATCATGTACGCTTGCTCCAAGCTGTTCCTGGTCTTCGATGTACAGCGCCAATGTGCAGAGCCGCGGATTTTGGTAGATCAGTGGGCTGGCCTGCTCGAGCAGTGGCTGCAGTTCCTCCCGGGAGGGCCAAATGGCATCGCTTGTGACCCTGGTGAGTATATCCTGCCGCCGGTCGAACTTCTCCGGCAGGAAGCACCTTGGGATGTCCCGATTGTCGAACCGAACGCGATGTCGAAGCTCCTCTGGTGCACTGTATTTCAGCCGTATGTTCATCTTGAGATAGGTGACGACGTAGAAATTGTGCAACTTGTGCACCTTTTCGCTCAGATCGTCCTTGTAGTGCGAATCGCGCGAAAACGAGGAATCCCCGGGGTCCGCATCGGCCATCATCAGTGCGGTGTTTTCCTCCTCCAGCTGGGTTATCTCGTAACGATCCAACCAGTTGAAGTCGCGCACGTGTTCGAAGCGTACGATTTCGTCGACCAGTTCCACCATGTTTACGGGTGTCCTTATTTCGTCCAGGGTGCGACCCAGGTCCCGTTTTTGCCTCGCGATATGTGCCTTGCCGTATTCGTTCACTGTTTTTGCGAAGAACTGGACTATGTTGTCCTCCCGCACCACCAGCATAGGTGCCAACTCGATACGGGACGACGCTTTGCTCTGTTTGATCCGTTCGATGATTTCGCGCCGAGCTATGGCGATCGCGGTGCACTTTGAAATAATATTACGCTCGGAATCCTGCAAAATGCAGTCGGGAGCGGTGCATACGTTGTACGTCTCGTCGATCTTGTAGGTTCGGAGGAAAATGCGTTCGCGGAAACTGTTCAGCAAGCAGAAGAAGTGCAGGTATTCGGTTGGGATTTTCGTGAGCTTCTCGATCGGATGCATCACGTAGTTGAAGTACACGTCGCTTTTGGTATCGAAGCGGATTTTGGTGGTAGATTTTGGGTCCGCTTTGGTTCCGCGTTTCACTGCTGACACTCTCGGTTCCTCGTCGGTTTCGAATTCGTCCAGCAACTCCGGGTGAACATTTTTGAGCTCCGGATTCATCTGTATAAACTCCGCGGGGTATTCCAGGTCCAGATCGATCGAATCCATGGTTAGGAGCTCGGCAAGCAGTAACATCAGACCCTGGCCGCCATCATCGAACGTGACCGGTTCCTCGTAGCTGGGCCGATCGAGTAGCTTCAGGTAGTTGTAGTAAACGTAGTTGAACATTTCGAAGGGTATTTTGGTGATGATCTGATTGATGTAGCTGATCGAAACGTGATACGGATTATCCCACGCTGGCATAATGCTCGTGGCCACGATGCGCTCCATCTTCAGCTTGCGAGACAATGAAATCAGGCGGAAGGATCGAACCATCTTCATCGCTTGGGACAGATGGCGCTCGGAGTAGTTCTTGTAAACGTTGAACAACTGAACGTTGAAGTATCCCTTTCTTTTGAGATTTGTCACCGCACTGTGAATCAACGTGACCAATTTGAGCAGTATTATGTCTTCGGATTGCTTGGGATTCGAGGCGTAATTCAGGGTTTCAACTTTGTTGTGTGACTGCAGAACATTGAATCGCTGCTCGAACTCCCCAATCGTATCCGGAATAGTTACTCTATTGAGCTGATTATCACCGAGCGCGGATGGTGTTCGAAAATTATCCGTGTTCAGCTTGGTTAATGTTTTCCGAAGCATAAACACCAGCTTCACGAAGTGAACCTTCAATGCCATAGCAGATTCTTCCGCCAGAGGATACACCCCCTTCAGGCGCTCGACAAAATCTGGTCCGAAACGTGCTTGCATAACCGGATTCAGTCTCGCTTCCTCCACACACATCTTAACGTTGGCAGCGACTCCGGGCTTATGTTTGACCATATAGTTGATCCGACGCTGGCATGCCCGAGATGTCTTGTTGGCCGAATTTGGATCCGACCAGTGGAGGATGTCCCGGTAAATCAGCGAGTTGATAATCTGGTTCGAGTTCCGGACATCTCCGTACAGGTATTTGACCGCAACACGACACGTCAGCAAAATCGCGTCCTCGTTGCGGCTCCAATCGACGCGCAATTTTTTCATCAATCTTAGCGCCTTCCGATCAACTTCGTCATAGTGGTTCCTTTTACGTTTCCTGGGTGGACGGCACTCAATTTTGCGGATTTTGAAGCTATTGCTATGTTTCCTCTCGCCGTACTTTCGATACGCAGGAGGAGCGGCTTTAAGCATCAGTTTGGTTTTCAGTGGAACTTTTTTATCCTTCGAACCCGCCCCCACCAGGCGCTTATTGCCGATCACCACACGACTGCTGGCCGGTTTCTCTCTCCCCTTTGCGACTATTTTCTTCATAGCTTTCAACCGTTTCATCTTTGCTCGTTGGCAGTTCTCTGGCGGGGCGTAATTCATCACTTTGCTCCAGTTGGATTTTAGGTGGACAAACATTGCGGTGTCCATGCCGGCAGCTCCACGTCCATCGCCAGGAGGCAACCGGCCCACGTCATTTTCGTACGCTTGTTCTGGCGTTCGCGCTTTGCCAGCCTCGATTATCTCCGGCTTCACTTGCAACTGTCGGACGAGAATCTCTTTCCCGAATGCGACCGAGCGCCGGTTCAAGCGAGTTTCCATGGCAAATTTGTACAATGTTTCCCAGTACATCGCCAGATCGAATGGCTTCTCGAGGGTAAACACCTGAATCGGGTAAACTTTATCCTCAATTTCCTGGTAGCCAACGCAGGAGCTACGGGTGTCCAACAGAGCAGTATTTTTATTCAAATAGATGAACGTTTGGTCACGATCCTTCATGCGCTGCGGACCAAACTGCAGCAGACCCGCGTAGCACAGCTTCTGACATAGTTCAAAAATGTTAAATATGTATTTTCGCTGACGGAAGAGCTGCTGTCGGATTTGACGCGGCAATTGCTTGATCAGCGTGTGTCGCCGGATCGGATGGTTCAGGTAGTGGTCCAGTTCCTTGGTGTAGAATCCAAACGTGCAAATCTGACAGAAAATTGACAGGGGAAGCCTCACTGTCACATCGGTAAGCAGTGCCCATCCTTGCCCATAGCTCTCGTAGAGATTCAACGGTGGCACAAATATTTTCCAATCGTCGACACTATAAATAGGCCCCAGTGAATCACCCACTTCGGACAAATCGAGACCAGGACAATTCTCGGGAAGAATTTCCTGTGCTTCCGCTGGGAGTGTATATATCAAATAAAACAAAAACTCGTGCAGCAGCTTCATTCGGAGACACTTCGCCAGTGTTCCTTCGTAGCTGTGTCCGGCCGCTAGTGTATCGGCTTCGAGCATCTGTTTCTTCGCATAACGCGTTCCGGGTGTTTGCAACAGCATTCGCGCTTTCGCCGCCTCGATTTTCGCCAGCAAAATCGTGTTATCCTTGTCCACGCCCATATCGCACGCATAAACCACATTCAGCTCCTTGTCCTCCTTTACCAGTTTGACGTTGGCAATGCGCAAAAACTTATCCACCGCCAGTTTACCCAGCAAACGCAAAACCGACTTGTGACACGCCTCCGCCTTGTATCCACTAGCCTTCTCATCGCGATTGATTTTCTTCAGAACAACCCTCGGTTCGATCACCTGATACTGTTTCACGAGTTCCAATATTTGGTTGCACCTTCGCAACATTTTCGCACTGATCAACTTCGTGTTCATCATCGACGAAATCCCAGCTTGAGCCTTCTTCAAAAATAACATCTCATCCGTCACGTTCACCTCGACCGCGATCGAATCCATCACCGTATTCGCTGCCGAGTAGAGATTCGGTTCCATCGCATAACGATCTTTCTCCTCCTCATGTTCTTCATCCAAATCATTCACCTGACTCGCGCTGCTCGAAGACTGTGCCGTCGGTGCTGCGATACACACACTGGCCCCACCGGTCACATTCAAATGGGTACTCATGAGCTGGATTACCTCCCGGTCGAATGTGACCGTACGCAACGATCGTCCAGGTAGAAAGTATTTCGTTGTACGCTGCCGTCCCTCGTCCACTGCGTGGCCCTCCACGGCCTTCAGCCGCACCAGATTCTTCACCACAGCCCGCGCGTTCAGTCGATCCAGACCCATCTGGATGGCGAGAGCCGATTGCGATACGCCGTGCTCTCCCGAAAGCGCTATCACATTGTACGCCTGCTGCAGCACCGGCATATCGATGTACGCCTTCTGCGAATTCAAAATCCCGTCCTTCTGATCGTCCTCCGGTTGTTCGTCCTTGTACCACACGTCATACACATCCGCCTCCGGATCGATCAGCCGCATTATGCGAACTTGTTTTTCCTCCCCCTTCTTATTCTTCAGCCGCCACTCGCGTGGATCCGCCTCGGGATACAGAACCCGATACGGGACCGTCTCATCCGTTCTGATAAACTTGGTAAATTCATTCCCGCGGAACCATTTTCGTGCTTCCGCTCTACCCAAAACTACATGCTTAATCTCATCATAATCAGCCATGTAACCGGGGCGCTGCTTCAGAATGTTGACCACCTTTTCGGTGATGACCAAAGTCTTCGGTTTCATTTCGGTATAGTATCTCGGTAAGTGATAAACCATCCCCTGGATGCTGGATTCCCCCGTCCGCTGGCAGAGTCCCTGTCGGGTGATTAGCTTGCAGTCGGTGAGAAATTTTCGATTGTAGTACAGAATGCTCGAATCCTTCGTTAACTCAACCAGCGAAAACTTGCCCTGCGAAGTCTCGCCGTTGAAACGAGAACGAGCAATCCACTCGAGCATACAGTATTGGATGATGGTTAACTCAAAAGTACAATTCGGATCGATAATGTGCGCTTCGCGCATTTTCTGCGAAGCTACGATGACAAATTTATTCGGCCATCTGGCATCCACCTCTTGACAGGTGGTTCGCGTTAAATCCTCCCGGGCCACGGGCTGTCTTGTGTCGTAATGTTCGCAAGACCCTTTAACACCATCCGCGTTGATTGGATTGTACTTGAAGCGATGGCCGGGGTATTCTTTGGGTTCCTTCATAACCCCCGTTGCCGGATCGACGTGTTGCATCCGGTCGAAGAAAACGAACGTTTTGCGTGACTCGGGCAACACGTAAAAGGCGTACTCCCCATTCTGGACGATCAGTGGCCATACCGAATCGCAAAACTTTTCCGGCAATGGCATTTGCATTTTCAAACGAATCGCCAAATGATTCCATAATGCTGTCGACATAGAATGAATTACAGACTGCGCTCTCAACATAGACACCACAACTTACTGTCAATAGTGCTGCCTTCCAATCCTTCAAGAGCAACTTCCTCGTTCAGGATAGCCGAAAGCGGGCCACTCCGAAGCATGTCTGGCAATTTTTACAACCACTTCACAAAAACAATGATGTATTGTGGATTTATTTTGACAGACGAACATGAAAACGACAACGCTAACAGCTGATTTTTGATAATGTTTTGATGTCTCAGGTTTTGATTAACTCAATGATGTTGATCGTTTTACCACCCTGTTTTGTTTACTACCGAAGATGAGCCGAACAAGCACATGTCTATCATCTTACCTTTCGTGTGTTTATGGGGCTGTTCAAAAAATAATTGTTTTTTTTCTCCCATTTATTTATTTATTTAGGCTCATTAGCATTTTAGCTGTAACAGAGCCGGGTTTTAATCGTGTACATGTACATATGTTTATGTTTCTATAAACTGTAAATTACACAGTAGTTAGTAGTAGCCATTTAGGCGTTAAGTTTTCTGTTCCATTACATTATGGTAAATTACACAGCCATTTCGACATAAGGGTATTCTTTCTGTTCTTCCATTGTTCAGCAGACCGGACAGCGGAGACAGTTGATATTGATCATTGTTGGGTTATTTATAGAACAGCAGCCCGATGTTTCTTGCAGAGCAGAGCAGTTGTATGGATGAATCGATCTAATTTCGACCGTGGATCGATATCCATCGCTGATGATGTTTTGCGTGGACGTAGTTATTCTATAACAACACAAAGATGGTCAATTGAGGGTCCTGAGTTTGAACTCACGACCGATCGCTTAGTAAGCGAACGCGTAAGCAATTGGCTACGAAGACCCCCCAATTGTTTTTTTGTGAGAATTGAATATGAGAATCAGATATGAAACGGATATCCAATAACTATTCGGTCAATTCTTGCTATCTGGTCGGATACCGGATAGTGACCTACTTTCCGGCTGTATATCGGATACTAGAAATAGATCAATAATTTCTCAATAACAGAAGATAAATCATAACAAAATAGTTTATTGACATGTTTCATACATAATTAAAAAAAATTGTTCAACACTGAGTTTATATTAATTCATAGCATAAATTTATTAACATTTATTAACAGGTCAATAAATACCACCGAGAAACAATCAATTTTCTTCAAAAATCGTTCGAAACAACACTCAAGACAGCCTAAACGAGGAACTGATCCTTAATTTTGTCGCTTCATTTCAGTTGTTCAGTATGCTTAAGCCTATGTTCTCATTGCAACGGGGCGTCAGCGTGGCGTGGGCAGGGCGTGTGACGTTTACGATTAACCGTGTGTGTTCTTACTGTTGTGTTCACATCAGGCTGACGTGCCGTGAGCGAGGTTTTGACGTGCTGCTGGCGTGCAAACGAAAACACTTCACGCCGGCGATATTTGTACTTCTCCGCTTCTCTCTTATGGCGGGTTTACACTAGGGAGATCTATAACTAAAGATGGATTTATACACCTGAAAATAGGTGTAAACGGGTGAGAATAAATATGATACACTTATTCGAGGTATATAGTACTTGAATAAATTCAGCATATGTAAACGCTTGTGAATTTCTCACTGGTGAGAAATCACTAAAGTTGGATGCAGTTCTACTTCAGGTGAATAAATTCACCGAAAATTTGAATATATTCGTTATAGAAGTTCACGCTAGTGTAAACGGTTGATGCGATTTCTATAAATCACTAGTCTAAACAGGTCTAAACCCACCCTTACAGATGTTTGTATGAAGTATTGATATAATTTAAAACTGCGCGCATGTGAGAGGAGGGTTGCCAAATGTATATACGAGCCTTAATTTTGATTTTATTTTATTTCCATTTTATTCACTATGAAGATATTTAATTTTGTAAAGACTTTTCAAAATAAAGAACTAAGAGAAAAAAGTGTGTGGAACTGAAAAATAGTCAAACTAGTTTGTTATTGTTTTGATTCATTCTGATGTAGCAGATGCACAATACATGAATTCATATTTCATATTGTAATTATGTAATTACGTAGTTATGTTCAATAACATTATGCGAGGACGCCGAATGCATGTTCTGACTCGTTTCTTACTTGGTTCAGACACTAATTGAAAATAAGTTTATCGTCGTCGAGGTTTTGTTCCGGATACGTTCACGAGGCTGGAATATTAAAAACAAGCAAAATGTCATTATTTCTTACACACATACATTGACAATTTTCATAAAACACGCCGAAAACACAGCGCTGGCAAGGTGCAATGGGAGTGAATTGATATATCGTGGCGAGACGTTGACGCTCCGCTGCAGTGAGAACATGCCCTAAAAAGCATTTTTCATGAATGACTGTTGTTTTAATTACAGATGTTATAAATTTCTTCGAACAGTGCAAATAAATTATTATAAATTGAAGCACTGGATTGAATTATTTTTTCTCTAAGTTATGTCACTTCCTTTTTTGATTTGCCACTTCTTTAAAACAGTCCAAAAGATGTCATGAGTTTCGTGAGGTTTGATTCATTTTGTGTCTTTTGCTTCGTTCAACAGATGTTGAAGACGGCGATGAATCATTACTCTCAGAAGATCCGTCGAAAGATATTTTATATACTCCAATAAGCTTTTCTGTCGGGCTGTTTCCATTTCAAGAATTCCTTAATAGACTGACATGAACCTCCGGTCCAAAAAGGCTGCAATTTTGTAGTTTGGATCTTCTCCCAAGTAGTTGAAATGACTTCTCAATTCAGCGTGCAGGTCGTCCTAGTCCAATACTTTTTGATGCAGCAACATCATGAGAAATAACCTCGGATATACAGCAGAGACCGAAACTTGTAACTTTTGCTATTTCTTTTTGATTTTTAGTGAAGTGTACCTTCTCTCAGATTATCGATCCTGAAGACAGTTTTTAGTTTTGTAATCTTGAATGTAAAAACAGTAACTCACATCTAGCTAATTGAATAGGCCCGTAATGCGTCACGCTCAATTGGACATTTTTTAAACATCGAGTTCGGGGCCCAAATTATGGCCCCACATTGAAAGTTGCCACCAGAAGTCGACACTGTACCCCAGTCATCGCGAATGTCCAATTACAGGTCAAAATCGCCTCCAATGCAGAACCAAGGGATTGCCAAGATGGTCGCCTTTTAGTAGCCAGCATAGAAAATCATGAGCATTGAAATCATAACCTAAAATTAAAAATGAAGTGCTCCGCGCGATTCTTCAGCTGTGATTTTAATTGTAAATCATCAAGAAAGCTTCCGGATGGGTATCATCAAACATCGCTTACCAAAGGAAACTAATCAACGTAATCAAATATTAACATATATGACTCCAAACGTTAAACAATACATGAGCCCCCTAAGCACGAGCCCTGTTTTATGCTGCCTACGCTCAATTTGCATTGGATGGGATAGGGTTGACAGAGCCCAGTGCAGAACCGAGTATGTCGAATTAGATGTGATTTTCATAATTTCATTTACTCCCCCTTAGGAGATTCTCGAGGGTCAATGAATCAAAACTTTGAGCGTTTTAAGCAAAATGTACATTGTGTACGTTTTAAACAAAATGTACATGGTCGGTTCTTCAAATTCGATGATTTTTTTCCATACCTTCATTGTCACTCAGGCTCCAGGTACCAGAAGGTCGATATTCAGCCAAAATTTTTTATTAGAAATGCCACCAGGGGTGACATTGCGCATTTCGAAACGAGTGATTTTTGTTCGTTTCGACCATTTTGACATGCCTTTGACCAGCTTTGTTTTCGAACCCAAAAATTTTACATTTCTCTACGAGACAAATTTTGCTCTAAATCTAGTACACCGAAAATATGAACTTGAAAAATATACATAATACTAAAACCATTTCGATTTGAGTTCGAATTTTCTCGAAACGAGTTACTCGTTTCGAAATGCGCAATGCCACTCCAGATCTCGACGTTGTATGCATTTGTAATAGCGAATTCGTTTTTAAAACTGAGTCAGTGCCACACTGACTCTGTAATAAAAAAACGTTTTCAGTTTCACGAATGCGGTGTTTTGTTGGTGTGCGTTATATAGTCTGATTTGTTTATATTCGCGACGATAAATGTACAGTGTCGACGTCTAATGGCGATATTAATGCTTGGGAGGTAAATTATTCTCTATCAGATCAGCAGGGCCAAGTGCAGTGTAAAAATGTAAAAGTTTGAATGAATGTTTTCACTTCATATTGTTTTATTACTTAAAACATGTAGTTCTGACACTTACTTAACCATTTGTCGATGCATTTCCTGGTTTTTCCACAAATAATTACTATTATAATATAAAATCATCATTAGCCACAGTTTTCGTTCAATATGTTTCTGTGATATCGAAAAAAAACCTGTTATTTCATCACATGAAATAAATATTCGATACGTTAAAGTAAATTTTCATTCATAATTTTGATTTTGAAAGCAGGTTTTTTCCACCTGAATATCCATCATTATTTTCGCCTCCCAATGAAAGCACACGTAGCTTAATGCCGTCTGCTCGAATATACTTTCAAAATCAGAATCCGAATTGGATTACGATTCCAATAATATAAAAGCAAAAGCAGCAGGTTTTTCATCTTCAAAGTTTTTATTTTTAGATTTTCCAAAATATACTCGGAACTTGACAGTTCGGTATAGTTGTATTGGTGAACCCGAGTGCCAACCCGTGAAACATCTCAGTGCGAAACTAACAGCTTTCGGGGCGAACTAGTGCAACACTGAGTGCGAAATTGAGTGAATAAAAAAACGTTTTGACAGCAGTTAGTGCGGCACTGGGGTTGAAACTGAACAAAAACGAATTCGCTATAAGTCATTTGACATCGAAAACATTTTTTCGATCAATCGGTCGACAGGAATGGGGTCAAATTTCTATTAATATCGGACAGCGCTACAGACAAACACGTTACATAACGGGTGTTCAGTAAAAAATGAGAATTTCTTCAGTGATATAGAAAAAAACATTCAAGGAATTCAATATTTCTTTATTAAAAACATAACGGTTCTTGAAAAAAAGTCAGTGAATGTTGGCAAAGGGGCCGTGCTCAGCCATACAGCGCAACTTGGTGGAGATGCTCTCACAAAAGCGCTGGACGGCACTGACATACATCTTCCGGATGCAATTCCGGATCCTCGTGGTCAGCTGCTTGATGTTCGTGGCCCGACAATTATCCTTGTACACCAGGGCACTGAGGGAGCCAGAATCCTCGATCAGACGGCACTGGGGCGAGTTGGTCTGGTTCCGTTCCTTGGGTACGTGTGGTATCTGGTTTTCCTCGAGGTACGCCAACGTCCTCTTGGAAGACGCCTTGTCCGGCCAGAAGACGTACTTTACATCACAATGGTGCTCCTCTAAGAACGGAACCAAAATCTTCTCCAGGCACTCCTCCTAGTACACCTTCTGATTGATGGCAAGTCCGCTCGGTTTGTTAAACCAGGATTTTTAAGCCCCTTTGTCGGAGATTATAATATACAGCATAACTTTCTTCTCAAACTTATGCTTGTATTTGTACTTCACCTCGGGGGGTTGTCGCTGGTATAGTACCTATCATTGCTGAGAATGTGGGACTTTGACAGCGTAAAATAACTCTCGTCGTCCAGCACGAACGACGTCCCGCGATAAATTCTCGTCATCCACCAGCACTGAGATTTCACGGTCGCTATCTGCTCGTCTGGTTACCTAGTCTTCTTCCAACAAACGATGCCCTCCTGCTTGAAGGTTCTTTAGATGTTAGAATGGGAGCAGCGAAATTTTCGGCCGGCGTCACACAAACTCGTACCGTCCTTTTTATCGAACAGCTCTTTCAGAGATTCCTTCTTCTTTTTCATCATGATCTTCGCCGGAGGGTCATTACCGGTTTTCCGCTTGACGTTCCGGGATACCAGGATCCGGTAAACAGTGTTCACCGGCACATTTTCGTCCCGAAAGTGGTCTACTGTAAACTTTTTTTTCTTGACTTTCACGCACGTTCACGAAGAACCGTACAACACGCTCGTGAAGTGCTTGTTATATCGGCGCCATCTTTGATCGAACTGACAGCACTCTTTAGTTTTTTTTTTACAGAAAGGTATTGAAATCATTCTCATTTTTCATTGAGCACCCATTACAAACATGTTACAGGGCAAGCTAAATAAAACCGTTTAAAAACCATCGTATCCTGAAAACGACTATATCGACACCTTATTTTTGTTGTTCCATGGGGCTATTGTTTGTTTCCATTCGTTAATTTGAGGACTATTTACCATGCAGCACTGCTCATCTATCACTCCACTTATTGGCGAATTTACGCAAAGCTGAATCAGCTCATGCGACATCTACATTAGAGCTCAGAACCACAAAAGTGAGGGTGTTTGTTTATTTTACGCACTGAAAAGCAAGATTCGGTGGTGATTATTCATTTTATTTCTATTTAGATTCATTTCAGCCATTGAATGTCGTCAGTATATGGTTGGAGTTGGAGTTTTGTATAATTACGATGGTTTCAACGCGCGATTTGACCAAAGTCATAGATAATCTTCGAAAATTTTAAGTTTGGTAATGCATACCGGTTATTGATACTATGGATAATTGCGATGAAATCGATATCATATCAAATTGGCTGATATCATTGATTATGTAGGGGTCAATACGAGAAGGATTTGCAGTATTTTTAGCGCAAAACACCCTATTCATCGTTTACTTATTTGGAAAAAATTAAAGTTACAATACTTATAACAAGCCATTCCTCGTAATATACATAGCACATTGTAAAATGATGATTTTCTAACTTTTTCAGCGTGGGACATGAAACCGGGAAATTTGAAGATAAATTCTGATTTTTCTAGAAAATTTGAACGAATTTTATACCAAAAAAACAAAACATCCTCATTTTACTCGCTGCGCCATCTGGTTGTAAATCCAACGTAAATTCGTCAATACACCGATCACCGTACACAGTTCGTTCCCAGCTAATTCCCAGCAGTGGCGTCGAGTGGAGTTAACGCACTCGGGTCGGAAGTGCCGGTTCCGGCACCTCTCTCTCTTCGCTATCTGTGAATGTTGTATTCCGAATGATGAAGTTTTTGTTAATGTAGGGGTGAACAGTTCGTTCACTCTCTTTCTTGTACTAGTTCTTTTGAACAGTTCTTGTACGGTTTGCCCATCTCTATTTCAGTCAAATTTTTGTATGCAATTTATTACTCAAGTACTTATCTAAACCATCAGAGTTGAAACACTTGCTTGCAGGGATTTTCGGTATCAATACTAGCAAAAGTTCACGTAGTTTTATTCAATGAATTTATCAATAAGTAATTCTACTTCAATACATGATATCCATATAAGATGTTTGTATAATTTCGGTTTCACTTCCACTTGCATTCCCCTCCTCTAGTTGCTATGATAGAGATGTTTGATTCCCATTGAAAATCGCAACGCAACGCGTTCCTGACTGGCTGTTTCTTTTTCTGTGTGTAAATTTTAAATTCACTGGGGCGATACGAAGATTTAAGCATACAGCACATTTCAAGCTGTAAAGTATTATTCAAACTTCGGAACGTAATCCAAAAAGTGAATGCGTTGTGAAAAAGTATTAGGCATTTTTTCCAACAGAAGGTAAAAGGAAAATAAAAATAAACTTAAAAATAGTGTTGCTCTATTTAGATTGTTTAAAAATCGTTTTGATTCTGTACTGTACTATACAAGGGCGAATCCTGTTGGTGTTTCATAGTCCTTGCATATTTGCTTGTTATACAATAAATAAATAAACAAAATACATTATTCTTACAAGTCAGTAGAAGAAACCTAGTTGGAATCATTTCCGCTTTATTATTGTTATTTGTTATGGCTAAATTTTATGTAGTTTTTTTTGTCTGGATTCAAATTGTTCCATTTGGATAATCGTTCGATAACTCAAGCTCCTCTCTTTCTTAACTCTCTAATTTGGGTCCGTTCTTCCGCCAATGGAGCCTGCGCTAATCAGTTTTCGTGTGTAATGTCTAAACTTGGAATTTACTGACAACTTATATTTCCTAAAACAATATGCAATATTTCCTAGCTCGTTTGCCTTTTTTTATTTCGTAACAATTTTTGTTACTACAGTGGGGATGGATATACACGTTCGGCGATTGGTTTTCCTATAATCTGAAAAATTATCGAAAAAACTTTCGTTTAGACCCTGCACCATCACACACGGCGATGATGGCGAATGGCGTCCGATGTTCCGATGAGGATTCGGTTCCAGAGGATGAACATTCAATAACACAGCGACATACAATAGACGAACAGAGATCAATCAGTGAAACTTACCACACCATCGAGAGAACAATCTCTTCTGGTGATAGATCCGTACTGTCATCCGGTACATCATCCAGAATGTTAGTCCCCTTATCATTGCTGCTACTTCCAGCAACTTCTTCGATGTCCGATTTTACAATAACTTCGTCAACTTCGTCCTCCTGTAGCTCTAACTCGACGACATCCAGCGATGGCTGATGATCGATTGTACTGTCTTTCTCCATGGACGTAGCTATCTCAGAGGGCGTACCGGAAGAAGTGCTACCACAAACTCCGAGTTGCATCGTAGGCGTGGTCGGTGTCATACCCGCGTTGAATGGGTAGTCAATATCTTCCAACCCTTCGGGTGGTTCCAGTTTCGCCAGTTCTTCCCGCAACTGACGGTACTGTCGCCGAAGTACCATTGAGTTGAAGGAAATCGTTCGCCCAGTTCGCTCATTCTGCAATGGTTTACTCAGCTCCGTGATCCACTCCTCGATTTGTGCACATATTTCGTTTCTTTTAAGCCAAAAGTGGGTATGGATCACCTGTGTATATGTTTTTTTTTTAGATAGTTGAACCTTTTCGAAGGCCGCATTTTGCTCAGTACTTACCTCTTTGAAGCAGGGGCAAGGATTTTTCAGCTGTTCCAGCATAGCATATCGCACGCAGGCCTGGTAGATATTGCTGTTGTACTCCCGTGAGCTGTGTGTCCCGCTTGGCGTCCCACGGCTTCGTTCGAAGCCAGGCTCGTTGAAGTATGGCTCCGGCACTAATATGAGACTTTGAATTGAGACGAGTACCTGGAGAACGAGAAAAAATCGTCTAGTCATATCGATCATATAGGATAATATCTCTGACAGACTATCACACACAGATAATTAAAAGATTTTATTTATTTTGGCTCAAGGTCTGTTCTATCCTGAATCGGACGCAGGATAGTTGGACCAGTGGACTGTAACTTTGGAATTTCGTTTCAATAGACCTTAGGTTGCATGTAGGTGTCCACACAGAATTACCACGGGTGGGGTTCTTATGTGGATCTACACACTTGGTCTAAATAGATACACACTGTTCGGATAGGTTTTTCTTTATTTCTTCGATGTTACTTATACAATGGTTGGAATGAAAATGACACTCTCTTAGCTGTCGATGCGGCTTTTTATACCCGTCATTGGGCGAACATACATGTTCATGTTTTCTTCCTTTTTCTGTTGCGCTTCGGTGGCATACCGAACATACTCCCCCCGATCGGTACGACTTACGATCTGCTTGGATGAGATGTACTTCGAATAGAATGGTTGTCTTCGATAGGCAGAATTGAAATTTTGTTGATAGGTCTCCGGAAAATCGAACCATCCACGGATACATCAACTGCTCGGATCAGACCGTCACTTCCTGGATACACTGCGGAGATTCGGCCCAATTTCCAGTGGAGAGGGGGCTGGGTCCGGTTGTGTAGAAGAACAATCATACCTTCACGAACGTTGGGCATCACCTGTAAATTTTTCTTCCGCGGTTGCAGCGTGTTGAGATAGTCCTGGTTCCAAGCACGCCAGAAGTGCTCGCGCATTAGCCTAAGATGTTGCCAACGATCCAAGCGGTTTGCCTTGATATCTTCAAGCGATGGTTCGGCTGGAGCGATGAGAGGACGTCCAATCAAATAATGAGCAGGTGTAATAACTAGCGGATCGGCAGGATCGTTCGAAATACTATAAAGTGGGCGAGAGTTCAACACTGCTTCAATCTCAGTCAGGACTGTTACAAATTCTTCGTAGGTTAGCTTCACAGGTCCAACAATACGCTGCAAGTGGGTTTTAGCGGATTTGACTGCTGCTTCCCATAACCCTCCAAACTCTGGGGCATCTGGTGGAATGAAGTGCCATTCGATTTCTTTAGTCTGGCAGTACTGCTGAATACGTTGAACTGCTTGTTGATTCCGGAATTGACGATATAACTCATGTAATTCATGCTGGGCACCGCGAAAATTGGTCCCGTTGTCCGAATGTAGTTGTTGAACCAATCCTCTTCGGCTCACAAAACGTTTAAGGGATGCCAAAAAGGCATCGGTGCTTAGGTCGGAGACAGCTTCCAAATGAATGGCTTTAGTAGCCATGCACACATAAACTGCTATATAGGCCTTCGTTAATGTCGGACGGCGAGTTCCATGCTTGATCCAACATGGACCAGCATAGTCTACTCCAGTCACTGCGAATGGAGGCGATGGTACAACTCTTGCTGGCGGCAAACTTCCCATTAGCTGCGTCGTCTTAGATGGATTCGTATGGAAACATTTAACACAACATCGAGTGACTTGTCGAATAGTAGATCGGGCATTTAACAACCAATATCGCTGACGCATTGCGTTCATCAGGCCAGTCTGTCCGATATGAAGCAATTCGATGTGCATTTCTTGAATCATCAGTCGAACTATAGGGTCTTTGTCAGGTAAAATTATTTGGTGTCGATTGTTGAACGGCAATTTGGAATGACTAAGGCGACCACCAACTCGCAGTAAACCGTTACTGTACATCGGCCGGAGATTACCGATTCTTCTGCAGGGCTCATTAGCAATAACTCGTTCAATTTCGTCTCCTAAGTGAGTTAGTTGTATTATGCGGATGACAGCTTCTGACGATTGATACAGCTCACGAATCGTCAAGTGGGATCGTTCTCGTTCAGACGCAATCTTTTTGCAGTTCGCAACAAACCGCAGGATGTATCCCATTATTCTTTGTATTTTACGGAAGCTGCTGAATTTATACAAAAATGCGAAATGAGGACTACTCACGGCTGCTGTAGCTATAGCGGATTTCATTTCTGGTAACATATCATTGGGAACATCTTCAACATTTTCTGTTTTGTATTGTGACTTTGTGAGGAATTCGGGGCCGTCCCACCAAAGCATGTTTTCTTCCAGAAGTTCTGGTAGCAGACCACGTGATGTAAGGTCGGCAGGATTCTGCTGAGAACGAATATAATGCCATCGGTACTCACTCGTATGTTCTTGGATGACGGCGATACGATTCCGTACGAACAATTGAAGTAGGTTTAGAGGTTTCTTTATCCATGCTAAAACAATCGTGCTATCACTCCATAAAACTATGTCCTGGAACGTTATTCCAAGGGCTGGTATCACCTTCTGGAGAAGTCGCGTAAGTAATAGAGCTGCACAAAGCTCTTTTCTGGGTATGGAAAGGTCGTGTAAGGGAGCAAGTTTGGACTTGCTGCATAACATTCGAAGTTTGGCTGTTCCGTCGTTGAATATGCTTCGTAGATAAATACATGCTCCGTAGGCTACAGTTGAGGCGTCGGCAAATCCATGTAACTCGAAGGCAATTGCATTGTTAAAAGTCACACATCTCGGAACCTTTATTCGGTTGAGTTGTGACAACGAACACAGTAATAGATTCCACTTCTGGGTCAGTTCGGTGTCAACTGACTCGTCCCATCCTGCCTTAGTTCTCCAAATTTGTTGCACAAGTAATTTTGCCAGAACTATTACCGGCGAGAACAAACCAAGTGGATCGTAAAACTTAGCCACTTCAGCATAGATAATCCTCTTTGTAATTATTTGTTGTTGTATCGTTGGTTGCTTAGGTTGATTGGCGATATAAAGGGCATCTTCGTGGGAATCCCACAGCAATCCCAAAATTTTGATTACCTGGTTTGCTTCACAATAATCCATTGGTATTTGTTTCTCACACTCTTGCGGCGGTATGTGTTCCAGTAGCTCTTTCGAATTCGAACACCACTTATGTATGGGAAAACCGCCTCGACCAAGAAGCTGCCTTAATTGACGATAAACTTTAATAGCATCAGTCACACTTTCAGCTCCAGTGAGTATGTCATCCACATATATATCCTCCTTTACTATGCGCGCGGCAACGGGGAAATCACGTCCTTCTTCTTCTGCCAGCTGCACTAAACATCGTGTGGCCTGGTAAGGGGCGGAAGCTGTTCCATACGTTACGGTTTTCAATTCCAGTATTCGCAGCGGATGTGCCGGATGTTCTCTCCAGAATATTCGTTGGTAGTTCTGATCTTCAGCTGCCATTGATACCTGGCGGTACATTTTTGCTATGTCCGCCGATATTGCAATTTGGTGTTTCCGGAATCTTAGTACAATGGAGAATAATTCGCTTTGTACTACAGGCCCGACGTGGAGAACATCGTTTAATGATAAACTATCAGGAGTGGGCTTCGCACTGGCATCGAAGACTACACGACATTTTGTGCTGGAACTCGAGGGCCGCAGAACAGCATGATGCGGCATGTAAAAATTGCGTTGATTAGGCAGGTCATTGGCTTCGTTAATTTCGTGACAGTGACCAAGAGTCTCATACTCTCGGATGAACTGAATATACTGCATCTGTAACTCAGGGTTGCGCACCAACTTCTTTTCCAACATCAGGAATCGCTTCAGTGCCAGGGCTCGACAATCATTCATCTTGTCAACATTCTTCTTTAGAGGTAGTTTTACAATGAATCGTTCGTTTGGGTCTCGCTTATACGTGGACAGGAAATGCGCCTCGCAAGCCAATTCGTCGGCAGAAAATTTGGGAACATCTGACACTTCTTCAATTTTCCAGAATTGTTGCATCATGGTTTCAACTTCTTCAATTGAAGCTATATTGGAGTGTTGGAGGTTTACTGTTGGAGAGTACGGTTCGTGAATAACTCCAGATACGATCCATCCAAGGTAGGTGTCGCGCAAATGAGGAAGGCCATCCTCTAGAAGAAGCTGACTTGGTTTGAAGATGTCAAAGAATATTTCTGCTCCTATTAGCATATCGATCTTTGCAGGCGTGTGGAACTGGGGATCTGCTAGTATCAGACCAGTTGGGATATTCCACGAGCCAATATCCAGTTTCGATGTAGGGATAGTTCCAGTGACTTGTGTTGTGACTAAACAATCGAGGTTCGCATGAAAGCTAGATACACGGGATCGAAAACTAATGTTGATCTTCTCACGAGCTAAGGATCGCAGAGCATTGATGCCGGTGATTGGAACATTCGCACGTTTCTTCGGTACTCCAAGTCGATTGGCCATTTCCTCTGTCACAAAATTCACCTGAGAGCCGCTATCCAATAGTACTCGGCATGGATGAGGTCGGTTGTTCTGGTCAAGAGCATGCACCACCGCAGTAAGTAGTAGTACGGTTTTGGTTGGTTCCCCAACGTAACAGGAACATGGTGTGGAAATCGAAAAATCTTGTAAGACTGAGCTATTTTGTTTTGCAGTCATTGGATTGTACATCTGAGGAATTCGCAATGGCTGCTCAATTTCTGCTTTGATGGGAACAGAAACATTAGGTGTTACATTCGGCCGCGCATAAGATACTTCTACTTCATGTAGCAAAGTATGATGTCGTCGCTGACATTTACGACAAGTTTTATCAGAAGGACAGTCCTTGGAACGATGTCCCTTCCGCAGGCAATTGAAGCACAATCCAGCCGTTCGAATCATATTATTCTTCTGGACTGCAGTGAGGTTGTTCAGAGCTGTACACTGGAAGTTACGATGTGCACCGCTGCAAATTTCGCACACGTTTTCAGATGGGCTGGTGGAAGCCGCACGACATTTCTGCAATGGGTACTTTGGAGGTGATGAAAACTGCTTCGCCTTAGGTACAACTGGCACTTGACGCTGGAATGCACTCTCGCAGCTTTCTAGTATTTGACATCTCGATTTCAGAAAATTTATGGTATGCTCATACTTTGGGAGCTCTCCTTCCCGCTGCGTTGATTCCCAAGCCTTTCGTGTGGACTTATCGAGGGCGATGTTAATCAAATATACAATGAAGTGTTCAGAAACACCGGTGATATCCTGATCCAAGAAGCGTAAACTTTCTACATGATGGCTGACCTCATTCAGAAGTGCACGTAATTCTTTGTGGGATTCAAGACGCACAGGCTTGATTGACAGTAATCCGTGGAGGTGAGACTCGACTATCACCCGTTTGTTTTCGAATCGCTCTGTTAATACATTCCAAGCTTGCTGATAGTTTCCCTCGCTCAATATTCTGGCATCCAAAACTCCTGCTGCGTCACCGACAAGGGCTTTATCGAGATGATACAGCTTCAAAGCTTCTGAATCGCCAGAGTTCGTCATTAGGTCTTGGAACACCGCTTTAAATTTTTGCCAGTTGGAGTAACTGCCATCAAATGTCGGGATCGGCGCCTTCAAAGGCTTCTGTTGCACAATAACTTGCGGTGCTGATTTGGTTTGGGGGACGGTGTTGTTCATTGTCAGAATTAACTCTTCTACAGTTGTGGAAACGTAATTGTGAAGTTCTTCAAATTCAGCATACACTTCCTCTTGCTGATCAATCGCTTCATTCGGAATGAGTGGCATCGCTTTGCTATGGAACGTACTAAACTCAGCATAGGTCGCGGATAAATTTTTCGACATCACATTCAATTGTGCCAAACTGAGTTGCTGCTGGGACTGGAGTGTATTGCGGATTCGCATTACTTTATTTTGCACCTGGGCTCGTTGACGAAAAATTCCTGTCAATTCTTTGACGGTTGTTGTATCCAATTCGACTTCCCAGTCCTGGAACCCGTAAAATGATTCGCTATTTTCAGAAGAGCCACGCTGAGGATCTGTTGGGACTGGTTGCTGTTCATCTGGAGGGGTTTGTTTTCCCGGAGGCGGCGATCTATCAAGCGGCATTTTTCTTTATGTGTTTCCGCGCACTATCACCTCGCGAATGGTTTTTACGTTTTGTCCGATTTACACAACAAACGGAATCAACTCGCGCAAAAGCGTTTTCGAATGTACTCGAACAAACTTGTTACAACGCGTTTGCGCACACAACGACACGCATTTTATAAAAACAACCCACGCGACAATTCGAATGATCGTCTAAACACGCAACAACGCGTAGTAACCACAGCAAAACAAAAATTTCGGCACTTCTTCTTCGAAACACAGGTATCTCGGAAATCTCGTATCAGGTTTCTGGTATACTGGTTCTCCAAATCCGGTTCGTTTGGACCATATGTTCTATCCTGAATCGGACGCAGGATAGTTGGACCAGTGGACTGTAACTTTGGAATTTCGTTTCAATAGACCTTAGGTTGCATGTAGGTGTCCACACAGAATTACCACGGGTGGGGTTCTTATGTGGATCTACACACTTGGTCTAAATAGATACACACTGTTCGGATAGGTTTTTCTTTATTTCTTCGATGTTACTTATACAATGGTTGGAATGAAAATGACACTCTCTTAGCTGTCGATGCGGCTTTTTATACCCGTCATTGGGCGAACATACATGTTCATGTTTTCTTCCTTTTTCTGTTGCGCTTCGGTGGCATACCGAACAAGGTCTTTACAACATGGCCTGATCCACAATATTCCTCCAATAACCCCGTTGCACTCGAGACGATTTTTATTTCAAGCGAATGCTACGCTGAGACTAACCAAATTAAGTTGAGATATAACATCATCTTTGCAGGATAGTTGCAAAATGCATGAGCTCGTGGCTCTTCCTTCGCCTCCATATGCTATCCATTTGCATCCAGCCGAAGATGGTTCTTAACACACTTTGTTCAAAACTCCGAGTACTAGCAGGATCGAGAATTTTTGAATAACATGTGAATTAAGAAATTGTCTACATCTCACGCCCGTATAGGTACCGGTCTTATTGTCGTTTTAGTGAGAAAAGCGATAGCAAGTTTTTTTTCACTTTATTTTTTTCAATATTTAAATTTTATCTAGGATCCAATTAAATCAAAATCATAATGATCCATTGATGAACATTTTCGTATCACAGTAATCTTTAGAGGATGGAATATAAATTTGGGCTGAACATCCCAAAATTTATCATTAAAAAGTTATAAAAAAGTGTGTGATTAAAAAAGGAATAAAAGTATGGTAGAGTAAAACAATATTTATGAAATTGAAATAATATCAAACAAATTCATCACTCAGAGCATATTAAAAACAATATCTATTGAAAACAAAAAAACGCAAAAAAACATTCAATCCTTTTCAATTGTTTAACAAGATTTGCTATCATACAAACTGAATGAACAATAGTCCGTTTGCAAATTGATTTTACTTCGTACGCAATTACAAACGACGTAAAGCACTAAGTTCGTTGTATGAGAAAAAAAACAAAGAGGACACAATTGTTGAATCAGGAAAAGTTGATTATGAATTTGATGGCAGTTATGAAGAAGAAGAAGAATAATTATTTTGAAGATTATTGTTTTGATTTGTTATTTTTTTCATTAACTGTATTGTATTAATTTGTAATCTAAAAAGTGCGTTGTGCTTCTGATAGAGCTTTCATGGCTCCACCTCTTCCTGGGGGCTTCTTTTCTCGGAAGAGTTGGATTTGCTGTCTTCGCTTCTATTTATATCGTTTCACGTTCAGGCGGGTAGCTTGACACAACATTAGCCCCTGCGCAACGTTTTACTCGTGTAACATTCGCTGATATTCAACATCGAATATTACCCACACATATAAAATAGCGTGCATTGTTGTTTTCAGAAACACTGACAAATTTGTTAATTTTGTTGAAATAAACTCGTTTTTTATGTTTTTTTCACAAAAATTGAACTCGGAGACAAAGTGAACTAAAATTTTGTTTAGAATTCCTCCCAAATTGCATGCTATTTTGCACGCTATTTACTAATACTAACGCAAGGATCTTTATAGCATACCTGGTAACTGTCTAAGTTTGTGGGTTTGAGTTCACGGTGGGTAAACAATAAACCGTTCATTAATGGCGTAGCTACTTTTTTGTGTCAGAAATCAAGTTTCCGTTTCACTTTATATGGACGTAAAAATAAGATTGTGTATGCGGGTAACGAGATTCGTGTCAGGGGGAGGAAAAAGTTGGATTGAAGTCAGGTTGAATAAAGATGCAGATTTGTATTCGTTAGTCACGTCAATTAGAATAACCATTTGCTGGAATAGTCCATCAGTCATCCTCGCTCTCAACGCTCGTCAATTCATTTTCTAGTCAATTCAAATCATGTTGACGGCAAATGCCGAAATAGCACTAGTCGAAGCGAAGCTACTGAGAGGAGAATCGATTATCATTTTTATCTTCGAAGATTTCGGGCCCTGATTATAGATACCGAGCATGTCGATAGCGTCGATCGAGTGAAAGCTACCTTTGCAACTGTCAGAATTTTCCGAGTATTTCACTAAACCGCTGAATTTCATTTCCTCTCCTCCAAGGTTTAGAGACTGCAGATGCTGTTTCTTCTTTTTGGTGAAAGGAACAACTGTGGTTTTTGAGGGATTCATGCTTAGATCTTCTTTGATACACCATGATTGCGTAAGGTTTATGGCCATCTGCATCCTGCTCGATATAACATCGTCGAACATGCCACGTACCATTATGACCAGATCGTCAGCAAAACCCACTATTTCGAAACCTTTTGCCCCCAAACTTATTAGAAGGTCGTCAATCACCAGTGACCAAAGGAGAGGTGATAGAACCCCTTTCGTTGTAATCACAGATATAGACGACCCGCCCAGCTCCGAGGTGATTCGTCTATTTGTGAGCATGCCTTTGATTCATTTAATTATGCAGTCATCGAAATATCTTCTTCTCATAGCCTGTGCCATTGATACATAAGAAGCATTATCGAAAGCCCCTTCGAAATCAAGAAACGCACATAATGCAGTTTCTTTTGACAAAAGAGATTTTTCAATTTTTGTCACAAGCGTGTGTAACGCTGTGACTGTTGATTTACCTAATTGATAGGCAAACTGGTATTCAGATAACGGGCTTTTGGACATGAATACCGACTTTATGTAATCATGTAGCACTTTCTTCATAGTTTTCAACAGTATTGATGGTAAAAACTTTTTGGTCTGATTGATTCTGGGAGTGGTTTATCACGTTTCCCAGCTTTTAGAATGAAGACCACTTTCACGAGTCTCCATGTGGAAGGATGGGCTCTAGTATCAGACTTGCCCCAAAAATCACGTTTGGAAATGGAATTAGCTTAGATTCTCCTTTTTTAATCAGAGCTGGAAAAATTCCATTTGCACCTGCGGATTTGTATGGTTGAAAGGATCTCACTGCGTTTTCTATTCTGGCCTTCGTGAAAACCAATCCAGCAACTATGTTTGCGACTTACGTTGCACTTTCAGCATACCTTCGAGAGCATTTTATGTCGCGATTATAGCTAGGACTGGTATCAGAATGAACAGATGTAGATCCCGGGAAGTGAGTTTTCATCAGTAAGTCTAAAACTTCTGAGGGAGATTTTGTGAACCTAGCCCGTTCGTGTGGTCTTTTGAAAGAGTCTTGCTTAGTCCTGTAACGATTGGGGTAATTTCAATGCTTTCGCAGTTATTTACCCAAGATTTTCGTTTAGATCGTCTTAGTTCTCTGTTATATTCGGTTAGGGCGCTCCTGTATTGAGACCATTCCGGATTAATTTTAGCTCTGTTGAACAGTTTCCACGCTGTTTGGCGAAGCCGCTCGAGCCTTTTGTTGCACCAAGGAACGTTTGTTGTCGAAAAAACTCTCTCTAGTGGACAATTACTGTAATAGACAGAAACTATCGTATCATTTAATTCTTTTGAAGTTGATTCGAGCTGCTCAATCGACCTTATTCTTGTATTAGGAATTTTTGACTCGAGTTCAAGTGAATATCGTTGTTTTTATTACGATATTCTCTCTGTGCTGTCAAGCCCCCATCCCATTCGATAATAATGTGTCTGTGATCAGACAAAGACGCCTCTTCCGAAGCGTGCCAGTTGTGTATTTTCACAGAAATTACCGGACTGCACAGTACTAGGTCCAGGACTTTTTGTCTAATAGCGTTTATAAACGTCGGTTCATTGCTTATATTGGCAATGTCAATGCTGTTTGAAGAGAGAAATTCACCTCAACTGTTTATGTTAGTACTACCCCACAAAGTGTGATGAGCGTTGGCATCACAGCCGATGATGAAGTCTTTGTTGAATACCAATAATTTAGAACGCCGCAACCCCTTGTGTAGGTACCTCAGGTACGTCGCCAGGGAAATAAGCCGATGCAATTATTATGTCGGATCTTCCCTTGGCGATTGGTATCTCAACTCTGATCGCTACGAGGTCCCGTTTTATGAACTCTGTTTTAGGAAAGCATTTAATAGTTGCTTCAACTAGAATAGCAGTTCTTGGGAAGTCATACTTGTCGTAGAATAACTTACATGAACCAGTATGAATACCAAGTATTCTTCCTTTGTGAACCCAAGGCTCTTGAATTAAAGCTAAATCCATAGCGTCTTTGACGAACCTCCTAGACAGCACGCTCGACGCTGCTTTAGCGTGATGGAGATTTATTTGCAGAACCTTAGTGTTCTTAGTGTTTCTTAGTATCTCGAATTAAAAAATACAATTTTTTTTCTCGGTGTGATAATGATAGACATTGTATCGATTTCTTGATTCGATTTGTATAATAGGGCCCAATATTGGTTGCGGCGGATTATAAGCTGCGATTGACGCAACTATGCATTTTCAGCGTCCACATCGTCTTCCAGCTTACCGTCAATATTTAGCAAAAAAAGAAACTTTTGTAAAACAATCGCCGACATTTCCGTTACGAGTTCAAAAAGATAAATTGCTTTAGATTCCAATAATATTCTAGACTTGTAGCCTACCTGCAGGAAACTCGACGTATGCGCGTTCCACTTTTCCTCTGGTCGGCCATGCCAGGTGTTCAGCACCGATAAGCACACCTTACCGTCGTTGTACAAATTCGGATTGAATCGTACCGTATTGCGGCCGGTCGTCTCCAGATTGATCATCATCGGTGAGTTGGGATAATCGGGCGGGAAGTACACGTCGAACTCGAAGCAACCGTTCGCGTACGGCGTCTCGGCCGGACCAGTAATTAATACTTTCATTATATCTAACCTATCGGTATCACAGCGTACGAACACGGAACTACTGTAGGACAGTGGCAAGCTGGTAGATAAGGTGACCGTTTCCTGTGCTAGCCGTTTCACTCGCCCCGGGTGGCCCCGGTCGCCTGCCATCCGGACGTTTGACTCAAAGTGGTGCGAGATGGTGAACCGATAGCCGTTTTCCGTTTCAGCGATCATTTCGAACGTATCTGCGACAAAATGAAGTGCGTACATCAAAAGATTGCAACCATTTCAACAACCCCTTTTGAGACTTACCAAACTGCAGTGCCTTCATCAATTCCATATATTTTTCTTCGACGGACTTTGCCACCGGCCTTGGCATATATTCCTTGTTTTCCTCCTCCGTCGCGATGGTTTCAATGTCGGTTGCATTTTGTACCAGCAGCGAAGTTTCCTGAATGTCCGGAATGAGCAGTGCCAGCCCCTCGTCATCGCCATCGTCTAGGCTAACCGTAATCTTCTGGGTTTGACCCTTCAGATTTGACTTCTTGTTAACCCTGTTTGAAAAAATGACAACGAATTTTCAGTTATTTGATCATATTTTGTTAGGGTTCGAGAATCTACTTCAATCGACTCGCATAGGTATCCACGCAAGCCTTCATGTTGGACAGCAGGGAAGCGATCGAGATTCTACCCTCGTTATTCTTGTTCACCAGTAACGACACAAGCTGGTTCGAGAGTGAAATAGCACGAAGCAGTTGCAAAATAGCCCGGTACAAAGGAATGTGCCTTGTGATGTCCAATACTGTGAAATGAGATACGAAAAAAAAAATTAAAAACCATCGTCTTCGTTGAGTGATCGTCATTGAGTCAAACCTGAATCATTCCTCAAATACGAGCTAAGCGCAGGGATCAGGCAAGAGTGCTGTAGCAGATCGAGAAAAATTGGCGGCAATTCGGGGAGAGTTTCGCTACATTCGCGATAGCTCAAGCGCTCATTGTCCACCGTCAAGGGAACTTTGTCACCAGGATTGATGTAGCTCGAAAGAACCTGAAAAAGCGAAGCTTGTGAAACCTCCAACGGAGTGGTTATGCAGACGAAACCAACCTGCAACAGAACGGTTACATGCTCTTCTTCGCTTTTCTGTCGGAGTAAAGCTTGCTCCACATTCCAGGATTGCTGGGTGGAGCCCGTACCGAAACCGGTTCCTTTCGCCCAATACATATGACTTTTATCGTCCGAGTTTGTGACTTGCTCGTCGGCGCCGTTTCCGGAGGTGCTGGGTACTGTTTTGTTGCTGGTGCTCGATTGAATCTGAAAGCATTAATTGATAATATGTCTGTAGTTCAGAAAACCTGAACCTTGGCCACGCAATGATATTTATCCTTACATTATCAGACGAATTGGAGTTGCTGGTGTAAGCGCTGTTATGGTGGGTGAAAATACTCAAACAGTTCAGTACCAGATGGATCGCTCCGATTTCTATCACCATCCGTCTGAGCAGTACTCCATCATCGGTAGTCAAAGGCGAGCTGTCCAGCAATTGTCGGAACACTTCAAACGGAAGGGTTGGCAGTGAAGAAGAGAGCGCAAGGCTGTATATTTCATTCCCTTCGCCATCACCGGTCACGCCCAGAATCAACCGAAGTAAACACTGGGCCCGCAGCTTGTCCCGCAGGAGTACCTCCGAGTAGGGCGGTAATTTGAGAAACAGTGCGAACGCTGCCAACGAATGCTGCGGAACGGCTGAAATGACTTGT
Source organism: Toxorhynchites rutilus septentrionalis (assembly GCF_029784135.1). NCBI lineage: Eukaryota > Metazoa > Arthropoda > Insecta > Diptera > Culicidae > Toxorhynchites > Toxorhynchites rutilus. Next base: position 5,176,953 of record NC_073744.1, read on the forward strand.
GTTTTTGGGGAAGAATCTGCCAAAATATCGTCCAGGTCCTCGTAAATTTCCTCGTTCTGTTCGACCTTCACCCAGTCCCCACCGGGAGGGCTCTTGTCCTTATCGCCGAACTGATGCTGGGCCTTGGGTGACTCAGGATAAACCGTTGGCAGATAATGTGCCAATAGCGAAAGTCCTCCGTGGCTGGAGAATATCTGCAGTGGCGATGGGATCGGAATGAAATCTGCCGCCTTGAGCAATGGTGACGAAGACGATGAACTGCTGCTTTCGCAGGTCAGATCAAGGTCCGGCTTGTTTTTAACTTCGACCTGTTGGAGAAGATAATCTTCATTAGAACACCTGTAATCAATGAGGAAATCCTTTTCGGAGACTCACCAGGTTCAAGTTGACGCAAGGCGTTGAGAGCGATATGCCAACCGACTTCAACATAGCTAGGACTTGTGAAATTGTGGTATCGCTCGTGATTACACCGTTGGGAACAGCGCTGTGTGTGAGTGCTATACCATCCACAGTGTTCAATTTTGTGCCGTCGATCTTCAAGTCTAAAAACAAAACATTCAGTCATTAAAACGCAAAAAAAAATCACAGAAAAAAACTTACTGCTGATCATTGAGAGAATATCTTTCTGCTTCATGGTTGTCGCCTGATTCTTCGCTTCCTTCATTCGTTTGTCTTTTGCGGTTACCCCGGCAGCCACGCTGAGGAACTCCATACCTAATCCCATCTCCCACAGTTCCCTACGACTGTCACTACCCAACGGAACTTGCGAACCACTCGACAGCCCCGCCAGTGCTTCACGACCATCGAACGGTAGGGTCGGCATCATTTGGCTGTAAACTGTCGCATAATTATCCAGTATCGCTTGGCACTTGGAATTTGTGCTCACATTGAACAGCAAAAAGTGAGCATTTGGTCGTTTCGAGGGATGATTGCTGATGTTGTACAGATTTTGGTCCTTGTTCACCAGTGGCAAGTCGCTCCTGACAGCCACCATGATCCGCTCGCTTTCGAGTAAAATTTGAAGAACCAATCGCCGCGTGAAGCCCGATATACAGGATTTGCCACCATTTGTGACGCGATTATTCGAGCTGCTGAAACCAGTCGGAGTCATATTGCTGACGAACGGCCCTCCATTCGTAACGTTACCCATATCAGACTTGCGGATAACAGCAATCAGATTCAACGTCAATACTTCTTGATTCTTCGGATGGCAAGATGTAACTTTGGAGAGGAACTTTATGAGGCATTCTTCCAGGTCGAGGCACGCTTGGGGTGTCACTTCGGGTGAAATGTTTGCTAGTTTGTTATTGCAGAGCAATAGCAGTAATGGTTCCCAGAAAATGGACCCTTCGAAGCAACCGAGCCAATCACGCATGTGACCTTCTGAGCAGATCTCCGTGAAAAACGCTAAAATTTCGGTAACTTTCCGAATGTTCACCATAGGATAGACAACGTCCTTCGAACAACCACTGGAGTACTTGTGATGCTCTTTGTCGGCATCAGTCATACAGGAATCAGCTTCGTCAGCCGATGAATCGTTGACGGCGGCAGCAGCAGTAGCAGCTGAAGCTTGCTCTTCTTCAAACACTGCTCGATTGTCTCTTACAACCGGAGGAGACCTTTCCCTCTGGCTCTGGCTGACACCACCACCACCACCATTCATTGCACGATGGCAAAACTCCAGCACTACCGACGTAAGTAAATTGGGCAAACCGGAATCAATCAACTGCTGCACGGCGAGTGGCGATTGGCAGGCAATCGAAATGGTTGCCAGTTGCGACTTGGTCAAGTTCAACCGAGACAGATCTTCAATCACCAAATGACTGTACCACTCGGCTGCGTCCGACTCCTCCTGTTTGATGTCATCGGTAATGCATTCGCCATCTTTGCGATCGTCCGAGATGGAGGCAGTCAAATCGGTTGACAAATTCGGCACCAAAACTCCCATCCGCTTCAACAGCATCGTAAACAGCTCCGGACGAATACAGCAGATCGAACAGAGAACCGAGTCAATTGCTTTCTTCAGCGGTTCATTGTGCTCCAGCTCTTGGTTCCACTCGTACAGCGTTTCGAAAAGTTCCTTGGTGATCATTGTTGAGAGATTCGGTATCAGATCCAAGGCACATGCCTGCCACAGTATCGAGGCTAAACATTTAATAAATCCACTGTAAGGATTCGTTGCGTGCAGTACGAACCGGTTTGACTGGTTCTGCTGATACCGTCCGAAAAGACTCTGAACCCAGGACAGTAGGGCTTCAAGCCGATCCCGAGTGTAATCATTTTGGGTCGTACATAAGTGATACAGAAGGTCCGAAATAGAATCGTTGCACAGTTGGAAAGTTTGCGGAATGCTTTCCTTCAGCAAAATGTTGATCAACTTAAGCCCAAACTCTTTACTGTGCAAGCCCAGCTTCAATAGCACTGTTTCGAGATTTTGGAGTGCAAAATTCGGACTGCTTGGAGCGATATTTAACAGTGAACAGCATGCTTCAAGAAAGCCTGGAACTTCTGTGGTAGCCATGATTACGCGATTGGAGAGCTCCTGATCCGAAGCGTAAATTACAACGCTAAAGCACTGCGCGAGGATGCGCAACCATCCCAGACTGGTCTTTGCAATCTTATCGTCATCATTGTGATACTCATTCAAGCTGTCACTAGCGGACTTCACAATGCCACCACCGCTGGGAGGATTGGCCCAGCTTGGGCCCGCTCCTGTTGCGTAATTCACGTCGCTAAATGTTGTCGTTCCGAGGACCGATATTTGCGTGAGTCCAATGTTCGACGCATCGCGCGGTCGATACAACCGAATGATTACACTTGTGGCGATTTCCGGTTGGGCGAACTTCAATCGAATGCACGTCATTCCCACTGTGGACATTGGCTGGGTGATGGGAATAGGGCCAAGATTGCTGTCCCGGGTTATTTCTATGGCTACTGCCGATGGACACGACGCAAGGGTGGACAAATGAGGCTGTAGTTGGACCTCCTTCAGCAGAACTGCCGTCGGCAGAGTGATCGTAAGATCAACGTGTGATTCATTTGGATAGAACAAGTAACTCCAGGCGGGATTGCGAGCCCTCCGATGAGACGCTATAGGCGCTTGGATTAGCATATCCGCTGGCTGAGCGGTGTGGTTCTCCGAAGAGATTGTACAATAAGGTGCAAAATTTATTAAGCCATCCTCATTACGGGTGGCAGCGATCGAGCTTTTCTTCGATGAACTACTGGAGGGACTGACTTGCATGTTGGATGATTTCGACAAACGCTGCATGATCATCGAAACGAGGCTTGGTTGTGTGTTGATCAACGCGCGGTTGCTTCTCACCAGACTCTCGCACAGTACCTTGATACCGCCCATCTCAGTGAATATCGCAACTGACGAAGATGTTTCCAGCACTTTGAGAATGAACCACAGGAACGGTTCGGACATTTGTAGCTTGGGCATAGCATGTCGCATACTTGTGGCATTGTTTATGTAGTCGAACAACGGTTTTACCACGAGAATACTTTGAGTTGCCGTTCGGCTTAGGTACAGTAGCAGCTGGAACACGGCGTCGGCCACGGTTTGCGGTTCGCTCAGCGTATTACTTTTAGAATCACTCATCGTAGACGAATACATGGAAGACGCCACCAGCATTGCGAACGACGAATTAGAGCAGTGCGACAGGGAGCTAAACAGTCGCGTCATGGTGGGACTATGCTGCAGCACGGTGTCCGCAAAGCAGGGAGTCTTCGGCCTGGGCTCGATGTTTTGCTGCTCGGCTTTTATCTCGTCCGTTTGGCTCTCGTTGGAAGTGTCCAGTTCATTGTTGAATGGAACGTTCTCATGCGCTGACGACGCAGTGTTGTCTTCTCCAGAGCGGGGATTTTTCGTATACACCAGGATGGATGCAAGCTTCAGCAGGTCGATAAGCAGGGTGCTGTCGGTTACGGTTTTACACTGGCGAGCATTCTCCGAACCGAGCACGGTAGCGAACAGGCTGCCAAAACGGGTACCGAAAATGTTAGTCGAGTTGCTCGTCTCGGACGCCCGATAGCAGTAGAGTTTTTCCACGTTCACGATATTGTTGTACACGAGATGAGCTGGAACAAAAAAGACAAATTATTTATCTTCTAGCAAATATATTTGGCATTGAGATAAAAAGTGAATATCTTCCCACATAGTAATAAAATGTGGAAAATTATGAAAGAAAATCAATTGCCAGAAATTGGTCAGTTTCTGCTTGTACGCCATTTAGGTGTTCATCAAAGTGCTGCCTCCACCTTTCGGTTACTTCACGTTCGTTCGTCAGGATATTCCCATCCTTATTTGGACACCTTTGGTGGCTTGTATCGTTCCACGTTCTAACGCAGCATTATCGCAGTGTTCTTCTCGCATAACACTTGCTGACACTCATCATCGAACCACTCGTACCGTCGTCTTCGTTCCACGTGTCCTAGGATGTTCTCCGCCACGCTGTTTATGGCTGTTTCAATCATGCTCCAATAGTCCTCGAGAGAAGCTTCGTTAATCCTCTTCCGCAGGTACTGCGTGCGGCCATATTCTTATAGGGGGCGAAATCGATCGTCTTAGGCTGTTTTCATTTGTTAACTGGTGTGCGCTGTCCATACCAATTACAGTTTTGAACTTCTCCTCTTTACCGATCTAAACATTGAAATCCCCGATGATGATCTTGATGCCATGTTTTGGCAGCGTTCGTATTCGCGTTCCAGCCGCGCATAGAATTCGTCTTTGTCATCATCGGGACTTGCAAGGTGAGGGCTGTACACATTACTGATGCTGATGTTGAGGAATCGGCCCTTAATCCTCAACCTGTACATTCTTGGGTTGATTGGCCACCAACCAATTACACACTTCTGTATTTTGTCCATCACAATGAAAGCTATACCTACACCGTTTGTATTGCCGCAGCTCTGGTAGATGGTATGACCATAACGAAAAGTACCTCTCCAACACCTCTTGACGTCTCAGAAGGTCGATTTTCGAGATAACACCAGTTCTCGACGTTACATGCAATTTGAAGACACTTAGCATCATTACGCAAAACATGAAATATCTCGAGAACGGTTAGTCCATTCCTATATGCCAAACTTTGTTAAATTAAAAGGCTTTTCTAATAAAAATATCTTTAAAAATATCGAAGGGAACATATTTTAAGCTATAAACATTTTTAATAATAAATTCAATTTTTAAGTAATTTTTTTCAACGGTATATTCAAAAAAAAATTTTCTAAATAGTTCCCAACAACTTTCCTGTACACCATATTTCAATCAGACATCTAGATTTCGAGTTGAGTTATGATTTTTTGAAACAAAAAACAATGATTCTGAAATCACTCGTAATAAAAATTGGTCAACATAAAAAATATGATTTTAGGTAGCTGCCAACATATCTAAAACGTTCCAAAATATCGGAGAGGGCCCAGGCAGGGGCCGGCTGATTTGGCGTGGAATAGCAACATTAGTGCTATTAAAGAAGATCATATAAGGTATTTTTATTACAACAAAACAATACTTACAAACACATTCTATAATGCTCATCGCCACTCCGAGATCACTTTTATCGTACGAGAAGGATAGCAATTCTTTAATGAGCTGGCTCTGGGCATCAATCGGGCCTTGCTGGTTAGAGATGGCACCTCCAAATTGCACCAAATGTAGGATTACCTTTAGCAAAATTTCCTTCAGTTTCTCCTTAACGTTGCACTTCAGTTCTAGCCAAATAAACAATTCCAGCACAAGCTTGCAAACGGTGGGTCCAGCCTGAAACAGAAAGTACTTAAGTGGACACATTTCTCTCAAACTGACCAACGACGACGACTTACATATCGATTACTATCCAACGACGAAACTGATTGGTCCACCCCGGAGAAAAACCGCAGCAGCATTTTTTCAAAGTTTTCATCGGTCACAATCAGATTACCCATCTTGCGGAAATGGTTGTCACTGGTGGTCGAGTTGGCATCTATATAATCCGCTTCGAAATGGGGCTTACACGCCAGAATCAGGCACTGGAAGCCGAGACACCACGCGCGTAGCTTTATATTCGGATGGGAAGCCAACGCCTTCAGTAGACCATGAACAGCTCTATCACCGAAGGGGATCTTAGGAAAGGAGTACGCATTAAGACCGGTCCCACTATTGCCCGGAACTTGCTCCAGTGTTTCCCCATTCAAGGTCAACCAAAGCTGAAGTATCTTCTCCAGATTAAGCCACGAGTCAACGAGGTGAAGATCGCATAAAATATTATCGAACACTTCCGTGAGCATCGTGTTGGTGTCCAATCCCTGCTGGTATTCCGCTCCGGACCAAGCGTCCACGATTGGTTCTGGCCAGGCGGCTAGCTCGACATTGTTCAAGCTCAGCGGATCCGTCACAACCATTTGCGGGAGACTTGCGATCATATTGAAGGTAGCCTTCAACGCCAGTCGTCTCAGCGTTATTTCCACGTTTGTGTCCAGTCCGGTCTCTAATCGAGCATCCATCGCGGTGGAAACGGTTCTGGAAGCAATACTACAAGAAATAAGTAATAATCAAAATGCAAACAGCTCGGACATACTTGTACAAAAATGTGAGCCCATTCTTTCCACTCGAATTATTCGCATTGGTGTCTTTCTTGAATATCCGTTTTTCTCGTTCCAGCATATCGTCCAGAATGAGAATGTCTTCCATATCGGCGTCATCACATTCCATCAGAGAGGGCAGCTGATTCTTGACAGCGTCCGCGTAGCTAATATCCTTTGTGACCTGCATACTTTGCATTACTGGTTTGAATGCGGTATCGAGGGGTGCCGGTGGACGAATGGATGATGAAGATTCCGAGGAGGCCGTAGCCTCGTCTCCGGAAGAGTTACCAGAGTCGTTCTCTTCGTCCTTGTAATTCTTATCCGCTTCTAGCACGTCTTGAAGCAGACATGTTATAGCGTGGACAGCCCATGGTTGCTGTTGATTTTCCCAAACCGCAATTCGAACCAACTGCAGCAACTGATTGGTGGTGATAATCTTCGACAGCTGCACAACGGGTCTGCAGGCTAACACCAGCCGAGCGATGATCTTACAAGTGATCAAAAACAAGTCCATATTACAGGTAAAATCCATACTCAAAATAAGACCGATCAGCCCACGAATCACCACTATGATATTTCCTATTTTTAACGTTTTTAAACCCTTATCGAAAGCCGTCTCGTTGTCGTTAGCGCTTCCGTCCGAACTGTTATCTTTGGAATTACTCCCGCTGGCACTTCCACTGCCGGATGCCGAACCCTTCTGGATCCCATCCCCGTTCGACAGCCGTGTCGCTTTGACCTTATTGATCTCATTGAAGTAATCACCGAACGATTGTTTCACACTGTTCTGTAGCTTCTTCAGCTGATTTTCATGCTGCTTGAGGGCCATCTCCAGCTTGCTAGCGGTTCCCTGCAGGGCATCCGAATTCATCATGTACATTTTCTCCGCCACTGCGTTGCTGTTCCCACTGGAACTGTAATGCTTACTCTGGAGGTATCGTTTCTTGAAAGTTCTCGTAAGCGTTCTCAAGCCACCGTTACCAATATTCAGTCGCGCCTTCACCATATCCGTCTCACCGGACATAAAATCCCATCGCAAGTTGCTCTGGTCCTTCTTCCCATCCATGATTCCATCGTCTAGACAAACGGACAGAAAAAGCAATATCCATCCCAGCAGATTCAGATCCGTATTGCACCAGATGTTCAATCCACTAGCACTATTCTGCGACAGCGGGGCCAACAGAGTAGCTAGACTCTTCAAAATTGCATCGATTACGTTGGCACGGCAACTTCCCATTGAGATGCTCTTCCGACCGAGATAGGTCAACAGAAAGAAGACCCGATCCTGGGGAAAGATGCAACTATTTTGGGACGAGAACAGTTTGAGGAACTTTTCCGCGAGAAATTCTCCCCACCACGGCTGGAAGCAGCATATTCGCACCAGCATCGAGCATGTCGCCAGTTGCACGTGGGTGTCCCCATTGATGGCCAGCGTGTCAAATAGAAGATTGCAAGTTTCCAGATCGAAGTAAGGATAAATGTTTGCCACGTTCTGCACGCCATAGGTTGTGATGAGATGGAGAAGCGTTTCTATGAGACATTCGCTCAGGACGCGCAGCTTGTCGGTGTAGATTGACGAAAGATCCGCTCCCGGCTTGAGTGGTTTCGGAAGGCTCGCCGAAGGAATTGGTCCTTTGATGCGATTAATCACTCGTTGGATAACGTTCAACTGATGCTGGAATGCCATGCACTCTTCGTATACAGCGTAAACTTTTTGGTTGTCCTGATAGGATCCACCACCCAAATGGCTCGGTCCAGCTTGCTCGTTGCTGTTCTCCTTTATCCGATTCAGGAATGCCTGCATGTGGGCAATATTCGAAGACTCGCTGTTTATCAGGGGTTGGAGTAGATCCATCAGTTTACTGCTGGACAAGCAATACCGACAGTGGACATCTTCGTAGAGTGCCTTCAGGATTTTCATCTGTGCCGTAAGATTACTTTTCTTATTTTTCAAATATTTCATGACGGGATCGGCATATCCTTCGCGGTCTAAAATCACGATGTGACCATAGAACGAACCCATGGGAATTCTGCATCGCGTTGCCGACATGCCGTACCTTCCGGTGATGGTTATCTTCAGATAGCGACAAATTGGTGGCGGCTGAAGATCACTCAGCACCAACGTTCGCGTTCCTATATCTTGCGAAACCACCAAACGCACACTGTCGGCTTCCTCCTCGAAGCACCATATGTCAATGAATAGCGAAGCTAAATCCGAACACACTGGAATGATCAAATCAGTCAACATAATAGGTGCTCCGAAATCGAGCGTTATGTAGCGCATCGCTCCCGAATGCATCCTCTCCACCACAATCGTCTGCTTCGGCGGAGTGCTCAACAGTTTATGCCACGGCAATCCGTTAGCATTCTCGTCCGCATTGTTATCCTCGAAAAATTCCTGAATTTTGTTGTTCAAAGACATCGACGCTTGCGAGTTGTCGTCAATTATCGTCGGATCATTTCCATTTCCACCGCCGAACACAATCCTCGGTTCGTTCGAGGGTCCCCAGGTTTCGATGTCAAAGTTTACGTTCTGGGAATCGATTTCTTCCGTGGTTGCCTTTGCCTCGTTAAAATCGTCCTTCATTTTATGTTTCTTCAGTGCCGAGTAAAAGATCTTGTCCACCAGAATGTTTTTCACATTGTTCATCATGTCATCATCTAGATTTTCCTTTTCCTCCTGTTTAATATGGTTCTGAACGGTTTCGATATTATTCTGTGTGCTATTCTCCATCAGGAAATCATCGATAATGTTCGTTGCTTGGATGTTGTTAGCGTCGATGTTCTCCAGTCGGGTCGCATCCGACGTGGAACTACACACATAGTGCAGCGGTTCCACCTCGAGCAGACCCTTGAAGTGATTCCCGATTCCTTTGCGTCTCAGCTGCAGGGGGAGAAACTTCAGTTCAGATCCATCGGCGACACAGACGGAGCGCAAATCAGTCGACTGATTATTGGCGCCGGTGCCCGTGGTCTTGGTAATCGAACATGTGTACGTTACATTGGTGTTCTTGGACGTCAACGGCTGGGAGTCGAAGATTTCCGACTCGAACGGTGATCCGTACAGCCCGAAACGGGTCCGCAATAGCGCAGTGTATGGATTGCTTCGTTTCTTCATCTCGTTTGCGACATCTTTCAGCAGAGAGATACACTTTTCCGAGATGGGACCGTGCGAATCGCACGTCGAGGTACCCGATATGAACAGTGTGAACCAACGCAGTGCCCCTGCATGCTTGCAGTTGACAATCTCCGGCAAACAGCTGATGATTGCCTGCTTGAGCGTTTTCTCGAACGAGTTACACATGTCCTTGTCGGTCATATTTTGGGCTCCCCTGAAAAGAGTAAAAACATATAAAATGTACCTATGTCAAGCGCAATCACAAATCCGGCTACTCACTCCAGTGCAACGGTAACAAACTTAACACACTTGTGGGCAATACTTCGATTGCCCAGCACGATACAATTCCGAATCACCTCCACCAGATGACGTTTGATTATCTGAATACACTCCGACTGCTGGACATTGATGTCACCGGATGCCACATCTTTAAGCCCCGCTGGCAGATTCTTTTTCGCAAACGGATTTCTCGGGTAGCGATATCGCATCATCCGAATTGAAACAATCCACATGAGCACATCGAAGATCAAATTGTGTTGCGCCTGAATAGTTTCATCATCGCTATATAGCAGCTTGAGGAGGTTTTCCAGCAGCAGGTTGGACTCTAGCATGGCCAAACGTTGGGTCCGTTCGTTTTCGATCTTGTACACCTGTCGTGTGGAACGCACCGTGATCGAGATCTCGTTCAACCAGTCGCAGCCTGTTAGGGTGGTGAAAAAACACAATAGATTTGTTAATAGGTAGGTGAAAAAAAACCGGTTATCAAAACAAAAATGTAACATTTAAATGTTGGAATTAGAGAATTAGAAATAATGATTTATGAGAAGAGGAAATACATCATCAGAATGATGAAAGAGGGTTAGCGAGCGGAAACAGTACGGACCTACCAACATCGTTGGGTAACGTATGAAACGGAAGTTGAATACCAACTGATAGTAATGTTGATATCCATCGAACAGAACAAAGTAATTATTACCTATGTAAAAGTCATTTTTGCGTGGCTTATTGTGGCTGGCGGAATCGGGGAAAAAGCTGACGCCATCCTTACCCGAAGCACCTGCACCCGCCGCACCTGCTGCTGCGGCTGCGGGGTTCGAAGCTGTACCGTGATTTTGTTGCGAGATATTTGCGAATGATGTTAGCAGGATGCTGGTTATGCCCTTCTTACGCACTGGAACTAGCGACGATCGAGCCGAGCATACAGAGATTATAAACAAAGGATAAACAAGTTATTCTATCGATCAGGAAACAGCAATCCGGCTATGTGGGATAATGAACCAGTGCCATAACAAGGGATTACAATGATTTAGCGCTGGATGATGGGGCATGAATATGTGGAACGTTAATGGCGACAGAGGACAGTGTATGTAAAGCGCCAAATCCATTATGTGCTGGTTGTTAGTGTGGAGCAAATCTTCAAAATGACTAATCTTACCTCTTGTTTTAGCTTGCCCGTCTTTGGAAAGATCGGTCATCGTTTTGATGTGCAACAGATAGTTGCGACCTTTCGATTTCAGTAACTTCGGACTGGCCAGTGTAACCGAGCCAGCTTGTTCGCTCAAATCCATACACGATGCCAGCTCAATCGGTCCAACGAGAATTTCAGCGTTTCTTGCCTGCAGGTACTCCTCGCTGAGAACGGGATTTTCAATCGAATCTAAAAGAGCGAATTCTTTTGCGTTAGAGTATGGATTTGAGGATAGTCACCTGATGAAACCTACTTTTCCCATCGCTGGAACCAATGTTAAAATTGATGGATTCATCCACACGATTGATGGATTGCGTTTTGCGCCGTGAGCATAGTCCGATAGATTTTTGCTTCAGCAGGGTGACTTGAATCGCCGGTGGATTGCTGCATGGCTGGTATAGCGAAAACTTGAAATCAATGTGACCTAGAGAAGTGCATTTCGGAAGGTTCAGCTCAATGAGATGTTCATCCCAGTTGGTGCTGTGGAGAAGAATTATATAATCATTAGTGATGAAACGGATAAGGAATACGTGTTTCAAGTAATTCATTAACATGGTGTGAAAAATTTCATTTAAATTTTAACATTTTAAAACTGGCTACATGTCTTCTAATCTGATAAAAATTACACTATCGAGTCTGAGACCCAAATTGAAAGTTGCCACCAGAGGTCGACATTGACAACAGAGCTCATAAAGAACAGCTCTTTGAGACGAGCTGAGCTGATCTGAGCTGTTCATCATGATGAGCTAGATTGCACGCCTCTAGATCGAACTGACAGCATCCAAGCGAAAAGAAACAAGCAATCCCTTTCTAGGGGGCCCAGAGAGCAATTCTCTCGGTGAGAATAAAATTTACGCTATTTATTTTTTTACAGAAAGTTATTAAAAATATTCCCATTTTTATTGAACACCCGTTAGATCATGGTGTGGAAGATGTATCGTATGACCATGTTCTTGGAGGCAGCGAAGTTGATCAGTCTCTTTGTCCATTTGCGTTGGGTCTGAATAACAGATGGACGTCGAACTCTCCAATCACCAGTCTGAACTTCTTCTCTTGGCTGATCTAAGCGTTTATATCACCGAAGACGATTTTGATGTCATATCTTGTGATCGTATCGTGGAATTCTTTTCCCTCATAGATGCTACCTAGATGGGAACTGTGGGTGTTGACAATGCTGATATTGAAGAAGTGGCCTTGTACCTCAATCTGCACATTCTTCTGTTGATTGACCATTTACCAATCACCCGTTTCTGCATTTCCAGGGTGTCGACTCAAAATCCGAAAAAAAAATTCCCTGATATTCCCTGATTTTCCAGTAATTATTCAGAAAAATTCCAAATATAGACTAGTAATCAAAATCCCTAATGGCACTTTAGCTGTAGTTTCTAAAACATTTAGTTAGTTTAAACAATTAAAAACGTCTGTCGATATTTTCAAAAAAAATGAATCGTTTATTATTTTTAATTGAGTTCAAAGACGACTAAGAAGTGTCGTAAAAGATTTTCAAAAGTGGTTTTACTAATACAGTTCGAAGCTATCTTGAAGGAGTCTTAAATACTTGTACAAAATGAGACATTTTTATTTTGTTTCGGATCAATTTCATGAAACTGTTACAATTTTAACAAAACGCTCTATTGTTAGCAGCCCCTGGTTGCAAACGCGCACCCATCATACAACAACCTTGGACAACACATACGAACACAAGTAGAGTAGAGAGCAATAGAGAAGGTAAATAAAACAACCATTGTAGTGCTACCATTTGATCCCAAGAAAGTCACCGGTGAATCTAAAACACATAAATTTCAATCACACACAAGAATTACACATAAGAACTTTAAATATCGAGGTATGGTTGAATTTATTTATAAGAATTTATTAGCCTAAACTGTTTCTCCACAAAACAGGATTAAACATATACAAGGAATTTAAAAAACACTTAGGAGACTAAACGTAAGTGAAAATAGTGAATAGATTGGAAACAAACAATAAGAACAATACAATCACAACATTTTATCATAATCACAAACATTATCGAAACACAACATTATGTATGAAAACCACAAATATTGTATTATGTTATAACTTATAGATTAAGTAAAATTATATTTCATAGGTATATTATAATCTCTATTGAACTACACCAAGTTCCTGTGTTTTATTCTTTGGAGCATTATAATCCCGGAATCAACCCCTTCAGTCCCGTTGGTGGAAAACCAACACTCTATCTTATAATCTTTTGGCTCACTTCTGTGCTTTTTTCAAAATATTCTTCGTTTTATCTCCAGAGATTTTTCTTCTGCTTCCCGTAGTCGTTTTTTTAACTTCGATTCATATGCCAAAATTCCTATCCTATCCAAACTTAAACCTATCCTTTCCAAAAATGATCCAGTCGTTCATTTTTCGGATCATAGAGAGCAAACTTGTTTATGTTGTTAGAAGTATTGCTTCAGTATTGCTGGGACTCCACTGATGCGTCCAAAATCCGTCAAGTATCAAAATTGTTAATAGTCAAAAGCTTCTCGAATCGTCTTCCCTCCAGTTTTTTATCGGAATCAATAATGGAAAGATCAAGGATACATTAATGCTTTATAGACTTTAACCAGTGCTTCGCATCTCAGAGGAAATTCCAAGATTTGTCCGTCATAAAATTTTGGCGAGTTTTTTGGAATCCATCTATCCTTCGATGAGCCGTGTCAAATATGCTATCCGAAGCTACCCAAATTTAAGAGTTTTTCATCTCCATTTTGAAAGACCAGTAGCAGCTCGCGTAGTATGATCAATTCACGATTATACCGCCCATCGACATAAGAAGAAGTTTGTTCAAATATAGTATTCCCAAGCCTTCTTCAAATGCTGAGTATATATCTGATGCTTGAGAACATCCCAAGAAGTGTTCTTGGCAAGAACATTGACGTCATGGAACTATTTACCAAATCCTTCTCTTATTTATTTTAAAATCTGACATTCAGATCCAACTGTAGCCTCTTTGTAGTCTTATTCAAAGACTCGTCGAAACCAACGAAAGCTTACAAAGTTTTATCGTGCCAAACAGCATCATGAAGCTCATTTTATCACGCCTTCTCAGCTTTCTGACTGTCATGAAACATTCTTTCCAATACAACCAAGTCAACCATAACTGTTTCCAGGTACCACAGGATCTCAGCTTTGATAGTATAATTTTCAAGCATGAATTTATCAATAGTTTTCGAGGAAGAAAAGGGATGGAATTGGTTGACGCTGAACTGCAGATACTGATGCCAAATGCCAGTAAAAACAGCGCGAAAGTAAAAGCCGTCTACTTTTGCGCTTCCGAAGGACTATGTTCACCTACGGACAAAAGCAACAAAAATATACTGAAAACCCTACAGAGAGTCAAACTAGTCAAATACTACTTTTTTGGTATCATTGACTTTCTAATTGCGGCAATAATCAAAATTTTAATTGGCAGAATTTCATTTTTTCCAGATTGATGACGAAATTCCCTGACACTGTTTGAATTCCCTGATTTTCAAGGATTTTCAAGGTAGTCGAAATTAATCTAAAAAGCTATCCAAACGATTGAAAATGATTGATTTATGGTAGAGATAATCAAAAATGTTACACCAAGTAACAGTGAAACTCATTACCATGTTGATTATAAAAAAACAGATCAACTTGTACTCACGCATCATTGTGCAGTCTCCATGTCTTGGTTAGGTGTGTATCATCTCCCGGCCGTAGATGCTGCGGATGTCTCCGCTGCTTCTGAGCCTGCTCAAGCTCGCTCCAACAACCTGGAACTTCGGCTGAGTACGGCGTTAGCATTTCATTGAACAACGTCAGTGAGTACAGCACTTTCAGCGTATTGACGGATAGCTCCGGTTTGTACGCCAACAACAGATCACATGTATCCCCAGAAGAATTCGCGCCTCCAGCAGTAATTATTGGAGCCTGTGCGGGAGAGGATGACGTTGACGGAGTAGCCTCAAATTTCAACATATTCGTAGCGGTAGACGATGCAGACGCTTCCGATGAGCTGTTCGGGATTCGGTCACTCCCCGCGACGAGTTTGTTATTACTTATGATCACATTTACGTCGTCATCCCGCTCATCGCTTGAATCGGCGTCCAAATCGTAGAAAGAGTAGAAATGTAGGCAGCCCTTGGCTGTGCAACCGCACAGCCTCTCCAAACTCTTGCAGTATATCGCCGAAACAAAGTTATCATCTTTCACGCTCGCTTCGGATATGATGTTTAACGTTTTCATCGAGACAATCCTGAGCTTGCCATCCTCACATGTCATAACGAAAATACCATGCTCCGTTTCGGGGCCTCCGAAACACAGTGCGTTGCCGTCACATTTCGGCATCATCACAATCTCGTTCGGACTCTCCTCATCTGTCAGCCATTTCACAAGTGGATCATTAGTCTTTATCAAACCTTCCTCGTTCAGATAGTACAAGTAAAGAATCGTTCTCCACTCATCTTCCTCCTCAATCTCCTCGGGTATTTCTTCCTCTTGCACATCCATTCCATTGTCCGTTTTTTCGTCCTTCTTCTTTTCATCCTGCCTGCTTGATTTGTTTTCTTTATTTTCCTTTTGCTTGAGCCGTAGCACCACAAGCAGGTGCTTGTTGTCGCTTGAAGGAATGACATCCGCAATATGGTAGTTATCATACGACTCGGTGCACATCGGAGGAATCTCGATGTACTGCAGAGGAATACAACTGATGTCACAGCTGGACGAAACGAAACTTGTAGCCGTGGACAGGGTGGTGGTCACGTTACTGCTGCTGGCAAGAGTTGCACCCGTAGTGCTTCCGATGCTATTACCACTCAAACTTCCCGGCAGCAATTTCTTAATGGGCAAAATCTGACCGGTCGAGTTTCCGCCGCTGCAATCCAACGGTGAGAAAACCAAGCTGGTTGGACCCTTCACTGTTGCGTGGCCTAAATTCATCGGCAATGGCTTAGCCACCAACGGGAAATCCTCAACCGCCAGTTTGTCCGACGTCGCGGAAGCCTCAATGAGTTTGCTCAGCGTATCGTCTAGTTTGGCACCAAACTGCTGGCTCAGCAATGCTTCATCCTTCTTCAGAGCATCAATATGCATTAACTTATCGATTGATAAAATTTCCGAATCTTTGCTCTGCGAAAGAAACTTGATGAAATCATCTTCGTACTTCTCATAGATAGTGCTCAGTGAGGATTTCTTCGCCGGTGGGATGCTGCTCCCACCGGACGCATTCGTTACAGTTGTTTGCTTGATGCCGCCTTGGTTTGCCAGGTTTTCGTCTGAGTTGCAGATGTCCTCTATGTTGTACACAATCAAGAGTAGCGTTGTCTCGGTTTCGTCTGGATCTACCTCTGGTTCTGTGCTGTTGACTCGTATTCCACAGATAATCTTGGTTCCGAGCATTTTTGGCTTCAAAGAAAGAGTGGCTTTCGGTTTGCTGGTTGCTCCTGCTGGTTTCACGTAATATGTGGCAAGTGCTGTTAGCTCGATCCCGTTCACCGTTGCATCGGAGCTAATGGTGGTTGTGGTTAGAATGTCCGGATGTAGTTTCACCTTAAAATCGTAAACTTTCTTCAACTGTCGCTCGATATTCCACACGGTGACATCCGCAGAGGCGTTACCCGTGCAGAAGACATTGCCCCGATCACCAGTGGAAATAATGCTAAATCCGTCGGTGGAAACCGCCGGACTCGTGGCGTACGTTACCGACAGTGGAACATTCTGGGTGAATTCACCCTTCACGAATGGGCATTCAGGCGAATGACGTTCATGCTCACTCCAGGGCTCATCGGTTTTCTCCCAACAAACCAAACACACATTACATGTGAAACACATGGCTCGATCGTCGTTTCCATTGTCCCCCGGAAAGTGGTAGAAACCGGCTTGAGCCATTTGATCCGGTAGCACCCACTTATAGTCCATGTGGGGCCATCCTTCGAAGGTATGTCTTCTGGTTGCTTCGGAAAACATATGGAATCGGTTCAGTGCTGAAGGTTCCGTTACACGAGCCCCTTCCAGTAGGTCCGTTAGCCGCTCGTTGATGGCGGATGCAATCGACAACGCAGGGATATGTCTATCCAGCCGCTTCAATTGCATGACCATTCCGCCGGCGACCATCCGCACCGAAGAATGTGGCAGTTCCAAGCAGATTGTTTCCCACTTTTGCGCTTTTATACCCCGCTTTGCATGCTGCTGTGCTTCACCAATTTTAAGCGTCAGTTCGTTTGTTACATCAGCAGTATTCTCCAAACCGTGCTGCTCTAGATTTTGGAGACATTGAAGGAAAAGGACGGCCTCCGAGAGAAGAAGTTCTATTCGAATGTTATCGTCAGCCTGGCCGATGGGTGCCTGTAGAATGGTGTCCAGTAGAAGAACCCCATTGTAATCACCACGCATCGAAATGTTGCGCCCATTCCAGAACAATATCTTATCCTGGTCGGGTAGGTAGCGGCAATTGGCCGGGAGGTCTTCTGGAAATCGAAATGTATAGCTCAACTAACTCAGTCATGCCAATCAATAAACTTCACGCCCTCACTTACCCGAAATCCGATAGCTCTGAAGGATTATTCCGGAGTTGACATCTAGCACTTTGATCTCTCCCGACCGCGCGAACACGAGGATCACGTTCAGGAACGGATGATACACAATGCGGACCGATTCGGTATCGACGTTCAAATAACCATCCTCTTTCAGCCATTGGTCGTCGCTGTTGGCCATCGCAACCTTCCAAAATCACTCTCACACAACTATTACACACACCCTTTTGTTCTTCCGCTTTTGTCACTATTACAAACTCTCCCCCGCTAGCACCAGATATGTTTACTTCCTCGAGTCAATGAAAAAACTATTTTTCGGATGAGTTCGCTTCCTGGTTGCGTAGATCGTGATGTATTTTTGTAACATGAAAAAAGAAAAACAAATGTAGTTGGAGAAGAGGGTACATGGTGAATCATTAGTATTGTGAAATTGCAGTGCTTTTTCCAGACGACAATATGAGCATCACGGAATCAGCAGTTTTCACATCATCCATTTAAACAATTTTTTCCAATTTTGTGTAAAGATACGAACTGTTATTTATGTCAAAAACGATCCAACCATCAAGTATGTGTCACACAAGGCTGCCAGAAACATATTCGCAGATTTTTTAGATTCTCGCTATAAACCATTTACCCAGCAATGAATCGCCGATTAGAAAAAAAAAATAGAAACATGTTGTAACAGTTGAAATTGTTAAATATTATCAAAATCACGAACAATCCACAGATAAACATCTGCAAAACAAAAAACATACGCAACTTCTGGCAACCTTGTGATGAGAAATGAAAAAAAAGACAGACTGCGATGACCGACCGTGTGAAAAGAAAAAAAAACTTACACATTTTTTCCTGCTAGCAGTGCACTTTTGGGGACATCCGACCAAAAAAGACCAGCTGGCCGCGGCTTCAGTCAACTGTAAGTGGATTCCGAAGATGGACCACTTTTCCGAGCACAGTTTTTGACGGGTTTCCACTCCTTTTTGTTCCTTTAACACAAACAATTTTACGCGTGAAAAAATCAACCTTTTTCCTTCTTCTAGTCTCGGACGAATATCTCCTGTATGTGTGTTGCGTGTGTCGTATTGTACTATCGCAATTTTGGCACTGCCATCATCTGCTTTTGTCTGAGGAGTGAAACGAACAGCTACATGTGACAGGACTGCGGACGGAAAGAGATAGATGAACGCGGCTGACCATCTGACAATTTGTGGAGTACGGTCTACCCATGGTGTTTAGAGGCTACTGGTGGGTCATTTCGCTGAAATCGCTATGCGATTCTCAGCTGTATGACACCAGCCATGTTTTTGGTGCCAACCAAGACGGGTCTATGGTACTAGGTGAGGCCGTTTCGTCACTAAGTTGGTTAGGGGAGCGGTATATGAAACCAGCACGGAAGAAAGCAGAAGGGGAATTATTTGCTTGTAGCGTGAAAGAGACAGACTGATCACGAGCGAGCTTCGGCAATAGCGTATTGTGTTTTGTTTACAAACAAAACACAGTAGACTTCCAATATGGCTGAAGAGTGGTTTTAGCAAGTTGGCCCACCTTAGTATATACTTCTAGGCGCCTTGGTGCCAACATCTAAAACATCAAAAGTATTTGTTTTCTTCAGAACAGCGATCCGCGTTGGGGGCATTGTGCTTCGTTTACTAGTTTAGGGGAGCGTTAACAAATAGTTGATTTTCAGTCGGAATGAACGTTTTCAAAATTAAAATTATGAATGAAAATTAGCTTTTCCATATCAAATTAATATTCTATTGAAACTAAAAACATCATCGTTTGCAGGCGGGGAAAAAGTCTCATACGAAAATTGTTTATGAAGACAACTTTATATTATAATGAAAAAATTCAGTAACAATGTTCGAATTGTATAGCCATATGGTTGAATGAAAGTCAGGAATATGTGTTTCAAGTAATTAAATAACATGACGTGAAAATTTACATTCAAATTTTAAAATTTAAAAACCGGCTTCGTGTCTTCTAATCTGATAGAGATTACACTAACGAGTTTGGGACACAAATTATGGCCCTAATTTGATGTCGCCACCAGACGTCGACACCATCGCGAATTACCAATTTACCACCATCTGACATATCGTGATGTCGATGATGAACTTTTACAGCAGAGAGATAGTGAGATGATGCAGAGAGATAGTGAGAGATGAGATGCGATGACGTTAGGTAGAGTGAGATAGCGATAATCGTGCCATACACCTGGCGATTCTCTTGGACGTTTATTTTGCCTACATTTGTTCATTTTTTTATTTGTTTCGTATAGTTGGGTCCTGTTACCGCCTATCTCTCCCTCTGTACTCGTATGGTGCCATCACCCCCTGAGATCAAAACTTTAAAAGTGTCTGCATTTCAGCTGGTAAAGCTGTCACTAGGGATCGAAACCGCATACATCTCAGCTGTTTTGTTCCCGAGATGATGACACCAAAAACATGGGGCTGGTATAACGAGGCAAATGCGACGTGCGTCATGACGCATCGACAAGTTCATTTTGGAAATGTTTGTTTTCATATGTACGCGCATAACGACGCGTCGCGTCATGGTACAAATGCTGTTAGCGGCTCGCCGACGTCGTTAGCCACTGTTTTTGGCCGATAGCAATAGCAATTTTCGGTAGCAATCACTGTCACATCATCAGCGTATGCCACACACAGATCACCTGCACATATACCTTCTAAGTGTGTGAGAAGTGGATTCAGATAGATTACGAAGAGAGTCATTGGCAGTGGGTCGCCCTGGCGTACGGTTCGTTCGATGGGGATCGGATGTGACAGTCGTCCATTCATCAGAAGCCTTGACGAAGGGGCGTTTTTTACTCTCGAAAGCTTGCTAACGAATCTCTGATTTATACCCATAGCGCGTATGGTACGAAACAGGAATTCGTGAGATACCCAATCGAACGCATGTTCCATGTCGAATTTTGTAGTCAACGTTGAGCAGGCTTATCGGACGGTATGATTTTGCTGTCTCATTTAGGATTGGGCGATCTTTAGAAAAAGATCGATCTTGACGGATCGATTCTCTAAACGTTAATAACAACCCCGAGTTGGCGCGGGTAATCGGTATTGCTAACCTTAGGTTTAGATTAGGTTAAGGTAGGTTAAGTGAAGTTAAGGTTTTCTACTCGTTTTAGCAAACAAAAATGCTAATCCAAAGCACAGGTAATGAATTGTAACTGATAAAAATGAAATAAATAAAATGAATAAGAAAAAAAAGGTGTAGGGATCGATTCTCAGATTAAACCGTTCCCAGAGAATCGATCTTTGCTGAATCGATCTTTCCAGAATCGAATGCCTTTTTTCTAATTCATTTACTTATTCTATATGAGTGTTGTCTTTCCATTAAACAATGAATAAACATTTCACTTTTCTATTCAAACATGATACACATTTATTTTGAATTTCAGCATGAAGGACACAAACTAAACTTAAAAGCCCAGAATATTGTATTTTCCAGGGCATTTAACTTGTACCGTCATGGAATTTTCAATTGAAAATTATTATTAGATATTCATCCAGAATTCCGCTGACAATAATCCCATAAAATACCGTACCATACGTCTGGCATTCAGTCAAAATCATGGTAGTAGTGAGATTAAAACAATGTTCACTGAAAAAACAAGTTTACAATAGTTTTAGTTCGATCAAAAAGAAAAAAAAGATTGATTTTCGCGATTTTTTTTGGAATACGAAGAATCGATCAAAAAAATCGGAAATCGGAGAGGAAAAGATCGATCTTCCAAATATCGATCCAGGATCGCCCAATCCTAGTTCCATCACCACCTTTTTTTATTAGCACGATGGTGCCATCAGTGAATCCCAAGGGCAGCTCATCTCTCACCGCTTCGTTGACTACGAAGAAGAGTTCTCGGTATATAACATCGTACGTTCGCTGGTAAAACTCTACCGGTAGCCCATCGGTGCCCGGTGATTTCCTTTTCTGCGACGTGTTCGATTCCACTGATGGTGATTTCATCCATCAGTGCAGCATTAGCGTCGTCACACTGAGTATCGCTCTCTCGCATCGAATATCTTCTTCTGTAGCCTGACACGTCTCTTCTACCGCATACAGGTTCACGAAATATCGAAACATGTGCTGCTCAATTTCGTTAGTACATTCAATTTGTTCTCCGCGCTCGTTCTGCAACTCTGTGACAGCTGTATTCTTTCGCCTTCTGTCGCCTAGTTTAAAGGTAGATAATCTCTTACCGCAGCAAACGTTTTGTTGATGCGTATGAAGTTTTGCGTAAGCTTCCATTGTAGGGACAGCAATTGTGCTTCTACGCTAATGATTGTTGCCAACATAGCGGGATTCTGATAGTAGCCATCTTACGCGGTTCTTAATTGCACGTATAGGCGTTGGTGTTCAACGTTGGAAATGTTGAATTTTTCCCAGTACTTCAAACGGTAAAATTTCTTGATTTTGGGTTTCGCGTATGACAACCACCACGTCATCCAACTTGCAAACTTCCAAAAATGCCACCGAATTCGGGTTTGCTCTACATGTTCATCAGTTGGCGCAGGGACCAGTGTCTTCGACCACGTTCGCTGCCGAAATGAGGAAGGCAGATGCGTACTGTTAGCGCTTTGTGGTATGTAAAGGACATGTGTTGCAGCGCTCCGAAGTCGTGCGCATAGTCCTGCGCTTACATACATACGATCGAGCCTGGATGCCGTATTATGTGTAATGTACGTATTTGATGGTATCGTAGGGTAAAGCTTATGCCACACGTCATGAAGTTGCAACTGCTGAACGGACGCTTATAGTGCTGGACCGAGTTAGAACTCGTAGAGTCATTCGGACGAAGCACACAGTTAAAATCGCCAGTGAGAATGACGTGTCGAGCGTTGTAACGAAGATAGTATGCGAGTGTACCATTTAAAAATATCCTTCTTTTTCCGCACGAAAAGCTTTCCCCGATGGTGCATAGACGTTGCAGAGAGTTGTTTTCAGTATTCTCAAGGAAATAAGATGGCCATCCAGGCTCCTTTCTACATGCGAGAATTGTATATGTTTCTTTAGCGCTATTGCCGTTGCCCGTCTTGTGTGAGATAGATAGCTGCTCATTTTCTAACTCCTGTAGGAACACGATGCTGACCTGCGGTCAACGACCCACTGCCCGAGGGTTGAGTCGAACCAGAGGTAGAGGACAATGAAGGAAATCTGATGCTCAGATTGTTTTTTCGGTGGTGGCGGTGGCTTTCTTTATACTTGGTTCGCTTTTTTCGGCGATATCGCTGCTTTTTATTCTGTACATCGTGCTTTTTGCAATGTATATTGTCATTCCATAAAGCACGATGCTGTGTCATCTCTCCATCAATTGTGACCCAGGACTCGATGCTTTGTTTCACGATCATTTCAGCGATCATATAATATATATTCGCCACTAAACACGACAAGCAAATATTCAATAATTGAATGCCTTTCGGCCTGTTCATCAAACCTGTCGGTGCATGATTAGGTTACCTTAAATATGTGAGTCGAATTTTTCCCATGTTCGATGTTTGACATTGTTTGTCACTGTTGGCAAACAAAATAATGTTTGTACAAATTTGGAACCAAAATTTATCTGAACTGATTTAGTACTGTGTACTAAATCCTTTTTAACTTGCTACATTTTACAGTGTAAACGGTGTAAACAAACACATAAAATTTCCCAACCTGTCCACTGAGGTACCTTGATTATGTGGAAATCAGAAACTCTGCACGGCAAGCAGCTGTTTTGTTTTGTTGCATCAGTTTCTGCACGCATCGAATGGACAAGTTATAATTTATTTCACTTCACATTTATTTACTTGATTTCAGTATTTCGCGGTTGTTTTCGATACAACCATCAAGGTGGAGAATATAATTTATTTGATAGCCCATTGGAACCTTTTTGCTCGCCTTTGGATGGCATCTCGGGAAGGCAACGAAATTCAGGACAATGAACGAATTGGGCTGGTTCCAGATGGTCAAAGCATTGAAAGGACTCTGGACATCTATCTCTCAGCACTGGTTTCGGTGGGAGCATGTTTTTTAATCTCTGTGATTTACGTAGCAAGTTTATACGTATGGAAGTCGGAACATGACCGGTAAATCTATTTTGTAGCAATTTTGGTGGGATTGAGAAATTACATTTATCTTTACAGGGATCATCCTTCTACTGTAAAGCGACGCTTCTTCAGTGTCTTCATAGTGATGCTGATTGCTCCTGTATTCGTCCTGACACTAACATGCGATGCTGTCTTCCAGAAGTACTCAATGTGGGAAATAATGGGGTTTCGTTACGAAGGACTCTTCATGGCGATTTTCTTACCGCTGATGCTGACCGCTATCCTATTTCTGGGACCACTGAGTGTTACACTTGCCAGCGGACTATGGAGAATTTATTCGGAACCGATGTATTGGGTCAATGCCGTGCAGAGTTTGTTGTGGCTACGGAATCATCTGGTGGCACCTCTTTCGGAGGAATTTACGTTCCGTGCATGCATGCTGCCTTTGCTCTTGCAGACATTCAAACCACATGTAGCCATGCTGATAACGCCGTTGCTGTTCGGATTAGGTAAACTATTTCGTACGTTAGGCGTGATTTATAATGATTGAATTTCACTGATTCAGCTCATCTCCATCACATAAAGGAACGCTTACGAAACGGAACCCCACTGAAGATTGTTTTGACAGTATCGTTTTTCCAATTTTTTTATACCACCATTTTCGGAATATACTCAGCGTATCTTTTCGTACGCACGGGTCATTTTGCAGCCCCATTCGTAGCACATGCCTTTTGCAATCATATGGGTTTCCCAGATGTTCAGGAGGTTCTCAGCCAGACTCCTAGGAAAAAGGCTCTATTCATCGGGATGTATCTGCTCGGACTGATAGGGTGGATTCTGCTGCTACCGACGCTTACCGCACCCAGCTGGTACGCGAACAATCTTTTCTGGGTCGAAGCTGTGTGACTCAAGTTTAATGTTTATCTGGGTTTTAATTTTCCTAATGCAACTCGTATGCCAATCGCTGACATATTTGCCGTTGTAGCCATTTATCTAGGTTCAATTATATGAAGCGTAAAGATTTTTTTATGATTAGTTATCTAGTCAAACGAGAAGATGTGTCCTATAGAATTGTGTAGCAAATTTGTTTAAAAATAAAAACGAAATTCTTTTTTGTGAAAAAAAAATCATAATGCGATGGATTCTAAGGATGACACAGCCCAATTGATTTTCATTCCATTTTTTTTTTGTTTTTGAAATTATGGCTATTCCACATATAAATCCAATACCATTCTTGCTTAAAACCAACAGAACACATGGCTCAATGTCGTTAATGCGAATCGTTAGCTGAATCCCGATGATTGGTATCGCGGGGCTGACGCTCTAGCAAATACGATTGAAACTCTGACTTAGAATAAGTCAGATAAGCCAAACGATATTTTGTTTTCGCCTTCAGAAGAATTCAGAACTTGGTATATTACATAATTACATGTTTGAGAATCATCAAACTCAATATAGAAATAATATGGAGATAATCACATTACACATACGGTACATCTATGGAAAAAGAAATAACGACCCCAAAGAACTGATTATTCAGCGTCCAGTCTCAATGCTTCCGGATAACAGAATAAATTTCAATGTGTGAGCGATTCGAGGTTGCAATTAGCATGGGGTTTGCCGGTTCAACGCAAGGATAATTTCTCACTTTACTGTATCTGCCCTGATCGAGATCGTAACTATGTAGAGTTATGATCCCTCAAATGTAGCAGAATATGATTTCGGCATTTTTTTTGGTGCATTGTTCACTAGCAGACTATTAGCTTCACTTTGGCGAAATTCATCTGAATGCGCTTGTGACGAGGAAAGTTGATTTCGCAAAATGATGACCGTGAAGGATTCGTATTGGCGCACATGTCCTTTAGCTTCGTGTTTCATCAGCGTGAAGTGATAATTATAATGAATTTTCGGATTAAACGCATATTTGAAACGAACGTTATGAATGAAAATTATTGTTTTTGTATTAACTAAGTATTCTATGTTATAGAGTGATATGTCTTCTGTAAGGGATAACAAAATATAAATCTAAAAATATTTCATAATAATGTTCTAATATGATATTGAGTTTTTAGTGAAAATATTAGGAAATTAACAGAAGAATTGTTGAGTAATGGTCAGTATCACGTGTTCCAATTATTCAAAGAAAATGAAGTAATAATTTGAATTCAATTTTTAACAATTAAAAACTGTCTTTGGGCGTGTTAATCTGATACACTGAGAGGAAAATTTAGTAAATATGACGAATTTTTGGGTACATGTTATGCTCTAGTCATTTTCTACCCTACTAATCATTGGTACATGTTACAAAAAAAGAATGGTAGGCACATATGTCAAACAAACTACAGATTGTTGGTCCAACATTGGTGCAATAACAGAGAAAATTTTGCTTCATATTTGTGAGAGGTAATCATCAGGGATAATGACAATATTTTTTAATAATTATTTTTAATTTAAAAAATTGTATTTGATTGCGTTTAACTCTACATACTTAGAATACATTATACTAATAACTTATTCTATAAACAACATCAATAATTCTCGTTGGAATCATTCTATAAACTGCGTACAAGAGGCAAATTTTAATCGCAGCCTCAACCACCTCAATTTGATGAGCATTTCCAAAGCAAGTTCCCGTTCGTCTTTCTGCTGCATCGCTCTAATTTGCATTAGCAGAGTGACGGTAGAATTAGCACGTTCCATCCGTATTTTGTTCTCTCGTGTCCCTATGAAGAAAAGAAATACATATGTTAATGATATTAAATATGCAATAAATTATGTATGTTCACCTTAAGTTATTTACGGTCGATGATGTGTTGATGAAAGATTCCAATCTTAGCGACAAACTCGCCGTTACCTTCAATCCCTGCAATCTGCGATCATGCCAGCTGTAAAGACAAGGAAAAAGGTCAATAGTGTTGTAATGTATAGAATATAACTGATGTTTATCCTTGGCGGGAATATGAAAATAGTTTCCCGACCGAGGTGACTGATGTAATGATGTAAAAAAAAGAAAACTTATCTCCGATTTGTTTATGATGAATGATTGTACTGCATATAATTTTAAGGCCAACTAAAAAAGAAAAAATGGTATTAGGTCAATTATATATTAATATGGATCAAAATTTCTTGTGATATTTTCCCCGCCGAAAATATGAAACCACATTCTCGGGGGAGATGAATACATAATTGAATTCAATAAAAACAAAGTGCTTACCTCCGAATCGCTTCGTCTCCAAAAGACAAAAGACAAAGTGCGCACATCACAGTTGTTAGGTATGACAATAAAAACAAACTTACTAATGGAATGAAGTAAAATATACGAATTCCTGGTAGGAACATTCATTGCGTCTGACATCTTTTTTACGCAATTTTAGTAATATTTACAAAAAATGTGTATATTTACCAATGTTTTTGCTACTAAAGGTTTGGTAGCTGCTTTTACTAAACTATTTCTCCAGTGTAGAGTTTATTTTGCTTCACGCAAGGAGCTGGAATTGACAGGTGGTTCGTTTTCGACAGTATGATGATAAGGCGTGAGGGGATAAAAAATGACAGCGACTATTTTTGTTTATAAACAAAGCAGGTCTAATTTTTATGCTACATAGCGGTCCACACCAACATATACATACGCTGGGCCGGTTTCAAGCGAACTAGCTGTTGTGTCTCACAACCCGCACGATCAGGTGAGTCTCCAGCTAAAGCAGCAGTCGCCGGGAAACGATATACATGGATATCCACAGCGTATCGCTATCACTCAATCCTAATGGATCGCCAACGACTAATTCCACCAAAGCGAATGGAACTTAGAGCAGTACGGCACAAGCCCGCCAGTAGTGACCTTTCATATACACACTAGCAAAGCTCCCACAATCGCTGAATTGCCAATCCCAGCAGCAACAGCAACAACCCTCACGTTCCGTAAAACAGCAATGCAGACAACTTGCAGCAGTCACCGAAACACAACAATGATGCCAACAGCGTAAACAAAACCAACGTTTATGCGCAGCAAACACATAGCGGTATGCACTCATCATTGCATGCCATTTGTTATCCTCTTTCTCGGAAAACTCTAGCCGTTCGTTTGGTCGCTGTCAATTCGAACTCAAGTAATGGCTGAACAGCAGTTCTAACATAACGTTCCACCTTATTATACCGCCTTGGCTTCACGCTACTTCAAAATTTTGGTAGTTGTCGACACTGTACTTTTCATATCGCGAACATCGCGAACGGCGAATTTTCTGAACCAGTATCAGACAGCCGGTGATTTCATAATGTTCTGTCACAAATAGAACATGTTGTAAGGTTTTATCTAGTGATCCCCGATAATCGTTCGATTAATCGAATACTTCCTACAGAAATCGATTATTAATCGAATGAATACAGCGCAATCAATAGAGAGGCTTATACTTAGGGGCTGTCCACATACCACGTGGACAGAAAAAGTACGATTCTAGACTCCCCCCTCCCCCTCCGTGGACAAGCGTGGACATTTCTTATACCTCTCCCCTCTTTGTCTACGTGGATATTCCTATCTTTTTTTGGAGAAAAAAATAGAATTTTGTTTCTTATTTGTTTTTTTTTGGCCAAGAAAGTTGTAGGGTTGTATCCGAACCATGACACATAGTTGACATAGGATTACGTTACGATATTTGTTGTATGTTGCTTTTGAATATCTTCGAACAAGATGAGATTCTAGATTCGAACATCATCGTGAAGTACTCGATAGGCGAGATTGTGTTACTTGTTATGTTTCAGTTATAGCTTGCGATACGTTGAGGAGGAGGGAGTTCCAAAATCCATATTTTCTGGCGTTATGCAATTTGTTAACAATAGCATAATATCGATCTATTCACTATTCTTTTCTTTCTTCAATATTACCTAGTATGTTATTTGTATCACTCTTCAGTTTCTTCCGAATTCCATTTATGTTGTCTACAGTTAGCTTCTGTGCATTAAAAAAAAAGCTATGACTGTTCCTGATAATGCGTATACATTCAGCATCTTGAAATTGTTCAGTCATTTCATTTTAAATTAACGAAATGGTCTGCAGTTAATAAATCTACCCTCGTTTGTGCGAAGCACCCGTTTTACCAACATCCCAAGATCAGAAAAGTCGCAAATTGACTCAACTCCTGATACGCTTGTCGAATGTTCACAAATGCTACAGTAAGTGTATTTGATAGTTTAGTTTTGTATTTATTTGAATTTATCGACTGATTGTTTGTAAGAAGCTCATAACAGGAACGTGAGACCTCATGTCTCCTCGACAATCACGCAAGCAATTTTGGAGTTTAACAAGGATGTGCTGTTCCTGACATAGAAGATGATATTTTGCGGGTGAGGGCTGACTTTGTGAATTGATAACGGTAATCCCAAGAATTTTCCATTTAAAATTGTTGTAAATTATAAGACTTTTCATCGTCCATCACCATTTTTTACAAAAACGGCGTTTTTTAACGTTTATAGAACGAGTCGCAGATAAAGATATGATTCATTGTGTTTATTTCGGTTAAATAATGTGGAATACCATATGCCGTATCAATTTGCTAGCTGCACCAGGCGCCCAGGGACGGTGGTTTTTGGATATTTGTAGTGAATCTGTTAATTGATCTGTTATGTACCGAAAATTATTCTCAATGGATTCCTCGATTTGATTGACATCAATGGCGGCACGAACTTTCCGGTCCAACCCATAGAAGAGTATTTCACAAATTACCACATTTCAATAGAGGGCAATAAAGAGCTTCGCTGTTAGTAACCCTTCTTCAAAGATACGAGCCGTGCACCTTTGAAATAATTTGTTGTTCGTCTTCCAATTTTGCGAAAATTCTGAAGAGATAGAAACGAAGTGGTTTTTGTATCATGAACAGCCCGCATCTAAGAAAACAACGTCGACCATTTTTTTATATTACAATACTAAGCCTGTGATGTTATCTTCATCCTGACGGAATAAATTATCCTTTACTAACAATGAAAATAAATCGATCGCTCACAATTTATGTGCATTAGTTTCAGCATATAGATTTCAATGAGAAAGAAAGAAAAAAGAAGAGAAAAAGAATGATATGTGTCTCTTTACAAAGTGCCAGCAACTGCTCGAATCGATTAGAAACGAGTGCGATTCGGTTTCAAAAATTACATTCTACCTACTCAAAAGTTTTTTTTTGTTTTGACACGGGCCAGTCGCCACATACATGCTTACAAATTAGACGTAATGTATTTTAAAAAAAATGTGTCCACGTGGAAATTATCTATACCCCCTCCCCCCACACCGTGGACAAGCGTGGACATTTCGTGACCCCTACCCCCCTAAAGTTGTCCACGTGATATGTGAACAGCCCCTTATGACAGACATACAGCTGTACTTGCGCTGTACTTCGAAAAATGTATGTCTGTCACCATGTACAGCGCTAGAACCATGCAAGCATCTCGGTACAATCGCTGTATCTGTACCGACCTGTTTCACCGTTGTACATGACTACAGTTGTACTGTGCGCAGCGCCACAAACGGTTAGTGGTGGGTAGCATGAACAAACTGAATTAAAACATTTGGTAAATATTCTTTTCATTGACTTTCTCTTGAGTTAATAACTCAGATTGGAAACTTGTTTGTTGTGTTTGATGGTTCAGACGCTAAATAAAAAACTTTTACATTGAAACATGTGGTGAAAATTGGTCGAATTTTTGATTGTTAGTTTGACATGCGGTGCAATGTACAACCAAAGTGTGTCTGTCATGCTACGATGGTACCTGTATAATGCTGTACACGTACAACGCTAGTATAGCTGTATGTCTGTCCCTGGTATTAGAATGCAAGGGGTGTAAGTGACTTGATCGATTTCTCTTCATCTACTTTTTCTTTAGTTAATAACTCAACTGCAAAAACGTTCCAATGTGATTTTTCTATAGAATCCGATAGATGAGGTTCTGACCTATCTCCCACATTATCTAATACAGCTGGAAATGAGTTTGCAGCTAAGTTATGACCAAAAGAGAGAATCGATGTAGAGCAATCGATCATTCTAAGCCCCTCAATAATCGAAGCGAACGAATAATTTACGTCGATTAATCGATACAAACCCAGAGAAAAAACGTGAGGCTGCTGCAGTTGTCCACGGTGAGGAGGGAGGGGGTTCAGATAATGTCCATGTGGACACTTTAAATTGAATGAGATTTGCTCTGTATTTACAAGATTTTTACAAGAAACTTTATGCCCACCTTGAGTACTCTGTATTCATCAATAAAAAGACTGAGTTCATATTTTTTCATATGGCTGAACT
Source organism: Toxorhynchites rutilus septentrionalis (assembly GCF_029784135.1). Lineage (NCBI taxonomy): Eukaryota > Metazoa > Arthropoda > Insecta > Diptera > Culicidae > Toxorhynchites > Toxorhynchites rutilus. The sequence continues at coordinate 5,207,963 of NC_073744.1, forward strand.
TTTCTGAAATGTATATTCCGAAGGGAACGCACATGAGTTGGGGTCGATCAATTTATTCCAATCGGTAATAGAGAACCATGAATTCCGTCAGGATAAAGACACCCAAAGACGCAAAGAATGTTGGAATTATGTAATCTGTTTCTTGCAATGATGTATTTATTTATTGATATCTGGTAATTATTGAAATATGCTTCTACGCTTCTACAGTTTTCTGAAAAATCCGTGCTGCTACTGATGACAATCAAATCGAGATACTTATCAAGATTAATCTTCGGTACACGTCACATGAATTAGTAGATTCGGTACAGATGTCTGGTTCATGAGCACGCTACAATGTATGGACTACATATTCAACCATATTCTGGAACCCGCTCGGATATGACATATCTCAATCCGAACGAGATCGACTTTTGCGTATTGCAATTCAAGGTTGCAACATTTGCACAACCCGATAGAATTTGACTCGATCAGATTGCAATATTGCAACATTGTGCTAATTTAAAACCGACCGGATTCCGGAATAAGGGTTTATTTTACCAAAAAAAAAAAAAAACATTCGACGGGACGCATCTCAATTTGCAATTCGTTTCATAAACACAACGAAAATACATATTTGTAGCGAATTGTGAAGGATGCCTACCCTTCACAATTCGCTACAAATATGTACAAATATCATTCACAATGATGTTGAGTTAAAAAAAATCTTGGGCAAGTGAATAGAGCTCCTGAAGCAGGTTTTCGTCTGAAGTCATGGTCTGGGTCTGGTGGAACTGGAGGAAAATCTGTAAGCAACTAGTCTCGATAAATTCCAACAAGACTGCTCGCAGCTAAATGTATCAAAATCAATGATCCAGAACGCTTGTAGAGCGCTTCTAAGACTCCACCGCCGTACTCACCAGATATTGCATCTTCAGATTATCAATCGTTAGCCCTTTCATTACGGCAGTGTGCTCCGCCGAAGTGCTACCCCTGTACGGAGCACTGCGCCGAAAAGTATGCACATCGCGCTGGTGTGATCGAAGAGCAGTATAAATTTCATGTCGTCTAAAGACGACGCTCGTACACACAGCTCGTTGCGCGGATGTCGTCTATAGACGACGCTCGTAGCGAAAGGGTTCAGATTCCTGTAAGAACTTCAACTCACTGTTTCGCATAAAAAGCGCCCTGTCAGTTTTTTGGCGAGAAAATAAAGAAGTTCTGAGAAAATGGAATTCTCAAGTTGTGTGAAGGATGCTGAAATATTGAGAAACAAAACAGAGCATCTATAATCGAATAAATAAATGTCTATAAAAATTATGCTTTTGATTTCTTATTAGAATCCGCACGAATTTTTCCGGACAATATTGGACAATATTATTGAAGAATTAAGGGTTATAGGCCAACGTAATCATCGATCACGAAAATAGTGCAATTATTTTGTTTCGACTAGGTTCATCGGGGGATATTCCGAGAGTAGCTTCTCGACGTGACAGTCAAATTCGCGCACGCGTGGGTATTCTGAGAATCGATGTAAGTAAAAAATGTCAGATGCAATCACCTGGTTCTCAGAATCAGGTGAGAATTGTCTTGTAACTCCGAAAGAAAAAATCTCATTTATGCCGACTTGACTCTCAGAATAAACCCCATTGTAGCCGCCAGGCACTACCGAACCTGTAAGAGCGAAAGTCATATTGATGCTTAGACGAGAAAATATTTCGCAATTCGTGATCACGAATGTCAATGTCCACATGTAGCTACGACATACGGGGTTTGAGACAAAGCACATTCTATTGAATTATCTGGCTCGAAGCCAATTTTAAATTTAAGAAAAATGAGACTTTTACTTGGTGTTAATTGATACGGAAAAGTAAAATTTAATAAATAATTTTAATTTTCGAAGTGTGTTCAATCCACCAATCCATTGTTATTATCTATTCCCAAAAACGAAGCATAAAGCTTAATGCAGTCAACGCGAATAGTAAACCAATGTTATTTATGAATCTGCGGATCAGTTAAATGAACAGCATCAGAAATTGGACTGTCTAACGTATATGCGTTTGAGCGGCAATTCGGGTGTGTTGAACGATCCAAATCTAGCAATGCATTACAACATTTCTACAATTTGAACAGCGCGATGATATAAACATCGTTTTATTATTGTTTATTGTATTGTTTCTATAAATTAAATATTAATTTTTCTTTGATAAATGCCAATAACTGTTTTCATACAAAGTGCTTGTTTTCATTGTCTGACTTTTTGAAATCTCAAACAACCAGCCTGGTTTAATAAAAATACTCGAGAGTAGATTCCCAAGAGATATTTTGATATGGATATGGAGATAACGTAAATGGAATTTCGAAGAAAATAATAAGCTTCCCAGAACACGTTGAAAATAAATTGAAATCAAATCGCAATCATTAATAAGGGTATCATTTTTATCAATGAAAATATGGAATAGAAACAGAAAACAGAAACAAACTTGGAATGAAGTTTAAGCGAAAAAAATAGAATTGTTTTGATTTCCTTCTAAAGGAATGTCCACGTGGACAACAGGGGGAGGGGTATATGGAATGTCCACCCTTGTCCACGGAGGGGGAGGGGGGTGTCTAAAATCATGCTTTTTCTGTCCACGTGGTATGTGGACAGCCCTTATCTTTGACGCTCCCCTAAACTGGAAAATGAAGCCCAATGCCGTCAACGCAAATTGAGCTTTGTTTACAAGTTTAGATGAGCGTAAAAGATAATAATTGATTTTCAGGCGGAATGAACACTACACATTTTTGGATTCCAGAATGCTTTCTAGCAAATGAGAAATATTAGTCTAACTAATTATTTCTCTCAGTGTGACGATTAATCGATTATTGTGCGATTCACATAGCACGTTACGGAGAAGAACGTCTACGTTCAGTCAACGTCTCCACCAATTCACACATGCAGTCAATGCTTCCACCAGCAGCGTCACGTCAAAAGCCAAACGAATGCAATGCCCTCTTTCAAATCAGCATGCCTAGAATCAGTTCTAAATTTTGAAAAATTCAATGAGAATCATTGAATTCAATTATTTATATGCTTAAACCCCGTAGTCCGACACTTATGCAATAATTATAATAAATAGAATAATTCTTTCAACTAGTCGCGAATAATTTTCACTCCGAAATTTGGAGCTAAGAGATTTGTTCGCATAAAAAGTACAGTAAGTTACTTATAAAGCGATATGCTGAGGCACCACTCAGTGTCGCATTGAAGTCGGTTTTGACCAGTAATTGGACATTTGCGACTGGTGGCGACTTTCAATGTGGGGCCATAATTTGGGCCCCGAACTCAATGTTTACAAAAATGTCCAACTAGAGGTAAAAACGTCTAATTAAACGTGTTGCATCACAGATCTGTTCAATTAGCTTAATGTCGATGTTGATGTAAATTACTGTATAACCAAATCAAAACAAAAGCCGAGACACAAAGCCCAGACAAAAACCAAACGAGCCGTCCGTCTCCGTCAATTAAGTGCGATTCACATACAACATACACGTCACGTTCACGTCCCGTCACGTCAGGATACGTCAATGATTCTACCATGCAATTCTCATGAAAACATTCACATACACCAGCAACGTAACGACTCGTCAGCATACGTTCAACGAAAACGACCGGCAGGGTTTGTAGAAAAGAATAATTGACGGAGACGGACGGCTCGTTTGGTTTTTGTCTGGGCTTTGTGTCTCGGCTTTTGTTTTGATTTGGTTATACAGTAATTAACATCTACATCGACATAAGGCTAATTGAACAGATCTGTGATGCAACACGTTTAATTAGACATTTTTACCTCTAGTTGGACATTTTTGTAAACATTGAGTTCGGGGCCCAAATTATGGCCCCACATTGAATGTCGCCACCAGTCGCAAATGTCCAATTACTGGTCAAAACCGACTCCAATGCGACACTGAGTGGTGCCTCAGCATATCGCTTTATAAGTAACTAACTGTACTTTTCATGCCAACATATCTCTTAGCTCTAAATTTCGGAGTGAAAATCATTCGCGATTAGTTGAAAGAATTATTCTATTTATTATTGTTATTGCATAAGAGTCGGACTACGGGGTTTAAGCATTTAAATAATTGAATTCAATGATTCACATTGAATTTTTCAAAATTTAGAACTGATTCTAGGCATGCTGATTTGAAAGAGGGCATTGCAATTTTAAAATTGTTGTAGGTGGCGACACCATGAATAAAATTAAATAAATCATTCGTTTGGCATTTGACGTGACGGTGCTGGTGGAAGCATTGACTGCATGTGTGAATTGGTGGAGACGTTGACGGAACGTAGACGTTCTTCTCCGTAACGTGCTATGTGAATCGCACATTATTCTTTTCTACAAACCCTGCCGGTCGTTTTCGTTGAACGTATGCTGACGGGTCGTTACGTTGCTGGTGTATGTGAATGTTTTCATGAGAATTGCATGGTAGAATCATTGACGTGTCGTGACGTGACGGGACGTGAACGTGACGTGTATGTTGTATGTGAATCGCACTTATTTGGGGCGATTAATCGTATCGAATCCGCGTTGACGGCATTGAGTTTGACATTTCAAATTAGGGGGTGAAACGTAAACAAACGCAGTGAGAAAAACTATAATTTTTGTTCAAAGTTATCTTGAGATTCTATAGCTTTCTGCAAAAATGGTGAGTAAGAAAATATAATATACCATATGCATAATCTTTTTTCACCATTCGTGCAAATCGTACTTGTATTGTTCGTCCATAATTAATATTCAAAAACTAGTATGATTTGCGAATTGGAATTTCATCTCTCGTTTCAAATCAAAATTATGAACGAAAATCGATGTTTCGAGGTTTCTTCCTGAATCTGTGGTAAAAATCTTTAGTTACTTTAGTGCGATTTGAACAAAAAATAGTTCCGGAATATTTCTAATGCAATGAAAAGCTAATGAAAACCTTTAATATTTCTTTCTTAAACAGGCATCCAATGCGATAAACTCTTCGATGATGACGGTAAATTTGCAGCTTGCCGATATTTTTCAATACGTCGGAGGAGGAAGCAGGTTGATAGTCGAAGGTGAACGGGTGTTTCAAGCTAACCACTTGCTTCTTGTCGGAGTTCAAACCGTGCACGAGGACGGCTTTACCATATTTGCGACTTGTTTGAAGTCATCATCACCTAGAGCTGATCCACACAAAATTTCCATCCGCACCAGACCTTCCTTTGAAAAGTGGTCTTTTCAGTGTTCGTGCAAAGCTGGAATGGGAAAATGCAAACACATAATGGCCGTTTTAAAACATCTTCTAATGTGTTTTTTTGTGATTTTCTTGAATACAAATGGCAAAAATCAATTTTTCTATTTTTAGGTTCCCTTCAGTTCCATTGCTTACAGTAACAGATTTGCAACAAAAGTGGGGTAAAATTGCAGAAAAAGTTGCTGACGATATGTACAAGACAACACCATTGACCGCATTCTGCAAAAAAATGACGAATACAAAAGATACGACTGAAGCTGTCTCGCCGGCGGGTTTGACTCACGATGAGGGTACCAACATTCTTCAGCTTTTCGTGAAAGGTTTGCTTCCAATTTATTGATCGATTTTTTAAAATAAAATTTTAATTATTAATTATTAGGATTCCCTGAAAGCGGTCTGGCATACGAAAAGAAAGGACGAGAAATGAAAAATATTGACAAAAATAATGAATCTGATGTTCTGAATACACTTCTCGATATAGATGTGCAAAGTCATTCTACAGAATCCATTGATTCGTTAATTTCTATTGAAGAAAATATGACTTGCAGTCTACTTAAATCCTTCCTGAGAAGATCGTTTCATCCTGATAACTTCACGATGATCGATCGTGAAATAATGGAATTTATAGGTCCGTTAGAAAAGGATCTGCAACTTAATTTCGAAATTAATGTGAAAGTATCGGAATACGAGTCTTTGAAAATATGTACAAGAACTATAGAACAAAGAGTATCATCGCAATGGAAAAAAGAACGAAGCCGGCGCATCACTTCATCCAGTGCATACTCTGTGTATACATACTACACAAATCAACCCGACAAGAACAAAAATTGGAAAAGTAAAATCCTGAGTATGGTGACACCGAAACATCTTTCAACACCAGCAATCGTACATGGGATCCGATGCGAATCAAAAGCCATAGCAGCATATGAGCGAGACTACAGAAAAAACGTTTGGAGTTGTGGTTTCGTAAGTTGATGTCTGGTATGGCTGTTCTTTTTAAAATCATCCGTTCAGTAAGCCTTCTCGCAGCTAGAATAAAATATTAGACATTAGTATTTTAGAATGCAACAGAAAAACACTACTTACTAGGAACAACAAAGTTTGTAATGCTAAAATGTAAGCTGCAAGCTTTCGACGACGGAGATGGCTCATAATTCAGTCGCAATTTTGTCAACCAAACCTTATACCGTTTTCTATCCGCCTTCGGGGGAAAGTTGTGGAATGAATATCCTTGGCCATTCCGTGTACGACATCCAGGAACTATACAAACCACTTTACTAGAATGCGGTGTTATAGATTGAATCCCGATATTTTCATCACAAGGCTCGTTGCAAGGTTCACTTTGCTTCCACTCGGCCATTTTCTCCACGAAGCACTGCACTGCAAATGAATTGTATCGTAATGTTTTTCGCTTTATTATTAAAGACAATGAATTGACAGAACTGTTTAATATAACAGCACTTCATTTCTTTTCAAGTTTCATTCATAATTTTATTAAAGAAATTACCCTAAAATCTCAGTCCTCCAGATGCGCCTATTTTTTCTGCCTCCTACAAACGCTGAATGAGGCCAGAATATTCGTTATTCACCGTAATATGCTGTTTGAAAGCTGTTTAAAGATTCCTAAAACTAGCAGACGACACAATCAAAGAATTACAATGAGTAATCACTGTATCAAATTTGTATATTTTCGATGGCGGTTTGTTTATGTTTTGCCCCCTAATGAGAAGCCAATACCTGCCAACACCAGGAGGCACTACCGTCGCACTGTCAACGCGAATAACATACTGATGAAAAGTGTTCGATTAGCTGATGAACGATTAATTTCAAGAATCGGGGATCACTAGTTATATCACTTAGCACCGTGTTCCGTTGGCGCTCCATGCCATGGCGAGATGCAAATCTAGGTCTACTAGCGATTCTTTCTAGATGGAAAGAATTGTCAAGACATTAGGCCGTTGAATAAAAAAAAAGAACTTACTTATTCTGCCCGTTTCCAAGTAAAGTAAACTTTCCAATGCCAAATTTGGTTTCATTTACTTGATTAGTTCTCGAGTAATACAAAAATTTGTTTTCCATTTGCATGGCAATCTGTCTCATCTTTGAAGTTGAGCTGAATTAACGTCTTTCAATAAGCTCCAAGAAAGAGTTTTTTTACACTGTTTTTGTGTGATATTAAGCCGGGTTCAGACGGTGCGAGCAAGCATACGAGTCGGTCTAGTCAGTTACTGCAGTGCAGCTACTCACACCGTGTGAACACATCATGCCAGTTATTGTCATGTGTGATCCGGCGTGCGAGCTACTTCAAAGTTTTTTGAATTTACTCGCACTCGCATGCTTCAAAACGTCAAAAACAGAATTTAGCGTTCGAATCAGGGATGCCAAATGTAAAGAAATGTCTCTATTTTTAAGATATTTGAAAATATGCGAAGATATTTATAGACTTGAAAATTATTGGAAAAACAAATAAAACCCTCATAGTTTCTTAACGAAATCATTGTTATTCTGTTTTGCACGCTGGCGGGGCACGCTTTCTTTTTGAGATAGTTTTCTGGAGAATGTCTAATATAGAATCATTATCAGGCACAATTTTCATTCAAAATTCACTCACAACTTGCGAAAAAAAGTAAGGTTCTAAGAAACAGAATACATATTCGATTTAAAAAAGTACATTTTCATTCATTATTTTAATTTTTGACGCGTGTGAATAAAATTTTAAAAAGTCTTCTAGACTATCATTTAAAGCATCACATACTTCCGGAATTATCTTAGCTATGGATGCTTTCGAGATTCTAAAAAATATCGACAACAATCTGAACAATATTCCAGAAGAAAGGCATATCAATGTCATTTATATTATCACTCTTGCAGGTACAGCATCCTTCATGAGTGTATCTTGGCGTTGTATTTGTGGAGCAATTAAATTCAACAGTTTTTCCACTTGTTCAGGTGTTATTCTCAACACTGCTCTGTAATCTCTATAAAATTGTGTAATGATACATTCAACTGAAAACCTAAGATGAAAACTACCAATAAAGAAGTCGATTTCGGACCAATCATTTGACAAATTCGGACCTGATTGCTGTTTCTGACTATTTGATGGACATTTGAAAAATCGCCTGGCATCCCAGGTAAACCCGTGCCGTAGTATCTAGTTTCTCGCCAGCAGCTCACACTATGTGAACGGACAAGGCGAGTCAACCAATTGTCAAGCGAGTCCACCGGGTCAGTAGCTGCTCATTGTCAAGTCAGCTACTAGCAACGTATAAATGGGCCTTTAAGCCGGGTTCAGACGGTGCGAGTAAGCATACGAGTCGGTCTAGTCAGTTACTGCAGTGCAGCTACTCACACCGTGTGAACACATCATGCCAGTTAGTGTCATGAGTAATCCGGCGTGCGAGCTACTTCAAAGTTTTTTGATTTTACTCGCACTCGCATCCCTAAAAACGTCAAAAACAGCATTTAGCGCTCGAATCGGGGATGCCAAACGTAAAGAAATGTCTCCATTTTGAAGATATTTCAAAATATTAACAAACTCGAAAATTCTTGGAAAACAAATAAAACCCACATAGTTTCTAAATAAAATCGTTGTTATTTTGTTTTATACTCTTTCTTTTTGAGATAGTTTTCTTGAAAACAAAAACATAAGCCATCCATGAGTGAAGACATCAGATGATAATTCCATATGCCGTGCAAGGATATTTGAGAAAGATACCTGGCATCCCTAATCAAAGATAGAATATCTATATTAAATGGCGGCATCCGTGTTTGTGAGGCAAATTTCTCTATCAGATTAGTATACTTGAAGGCAGTTTTAAACCGTTAAAATTTGAATGAAAATTTCATACATACATTATTTGACCATTTAAAGCACGTGACCCTGATCCTCAATAAACTATTTTCCTATATATTTTTTTTATATTTCCACCAAAACTTATCATTATAGTATAAAGTTATCATCAGACACAATTTTCGTTCAAGATTCACTCACTACTTGCAGAAAAAGTATTGTTCTATTAAACAGAATACATATTCGATTTGAAAAAGTTCATTTTCATTCATAATTTCAATTTTTGACGCGTATTTATTCCACCTGTAAATCAACTATCATTTTCACTTCACAAATCGGCACAAGAAGCTGCTGTCAAGGCGAAATACGAAGAGATAGTAGTCCGTGTGCATTCTGTTTGTTTGCATGTTTTTTCGTGTTAGCAGCAGCAGTTAAAAGCAAAAAAATGACGCAAAGATGGAATTCGGAACAAAATGAACACTTTGTGGAATTATATAAAGAACAAACCATTTTGTGGAACTGTATGGATCCCAATTATAAAAACAGAGATTTGCGTAAAGCCTCGCTTGAATACATTCGTTCAGAAGTGGGGTTATCGGATACGAAAGAAGTTACAAAAAAAATAAAAAATTTACGTTCTACATACAACCAGGAGAAATTAAAAATTGAGAAAAGCAAACGAAGCGGATGTGGTACTGATGAGATATATAAACCTTCCGTCCAATGGTTCGATGCCATGGATTACATCATGAATATTATTCATCTGAAGGAAAAACAAACAATAAGTAATCTAGTAAGTTATTTTCTTCTATTATATAATGCACTATAACACTAAATATATATATACATTACTAAATGATTCGATATTATACTATACTGCAACTATACTACACTATATTATACTGTATTCTCTAATTAATAAATCATATTATTTTGCCAAGTAACCGCTCCCTCGCTATTAAAGTAATGTTTATATTTATCTCTCATTTTCTCTGCAATAGCCTTTGATCTATTATTCATCCGTGAGCGTTGAATGCTTCGTAAACCCTCAATCTCTGACCTCCACTGCCCTAAATTAATTTCAAAATTTATTATGTCTTCATAGTCAATTGTTCCTGGTGGAGTATACGTTTTCGATGCAGACATACGCAACCAGTTGTGTAAAGTACATGCACATAAAACTATCTTCATTGCGGTATCCTCTCTAACCTGGATTGGTTTTCCCAAAATACGAAAACGAGATGCTAAAATGCCAAATCCATTTTCAACTATTCTCCTTGCTCTGCTCAATCTGTAGTTAAAAATCTTTTCTTCTTTAGTCGGTGTATTTTTATAGGGCTTCAATAAATACGGCTTTAATGGAAACGCATCATCACCTACTAAAACGCCATTTTCAGGCAATAGAATATTGTTTTCTAGATGAGAATATAAAGAGCATTTTTGAAATATCCCACCATCTGCGTTACGACCGTATGAGCCTATATCAACATATCTAAAACAATAATCGTGATCCACGATTGCCATTAACACTATGCTATTCGTTCCCTTATAGTTGTAATATTCACTACCACAATTAGGTGGTGCTTGAATTGTGATGTGCTTCCCATCAATAGCTCCATAGCAACCTGGGAAGTTCCACCTTGAATGGAATCCTACTCCTATATCTTGCCATTCTTCCTTATTCGGCATCTGAAAAATTAAAATATAATTGTTAGTTATGATTTCAATTAGAATAGTGTCATAAAATAAAATATTTTCAATTTCAGGAACCATTTCATGCATCAACATCTGGGAGCGATTTTGCTGAAGAAATTACAATAATCGATGAGGAGTACCTCGATGCTACTGATGAAAACAACGCTGATGAAATCCTACCAAAGAAGCCATCGAACAGAAGATCGAAGAAGAAATTGTCAACTGAGCAGTCTACAATACAAGCGGCCGTGAATGAACTGAAGGAACTGAATAATAATTTAACAGTGTCTGCCTCGAGTATGGGAGAACCAGAAGATGAATGTGAGGCAATTGGAAGACATGTTATAATGCAGCTCAGACAGTTATCCCCAATTGATAGAATTGATGCGACAGATGAAATACATGCAATTCTTTCTAGATACCGTAAGAATGCCCTCTGCGTCAGTAGAATGCAATACACATATTCTGATCACGAATATACTGAAACATCACAGGCGACTGTAGGTTTTCCACCAAGATCACCCTAACGTCCTACATCTTCACAATCAAATCAACAGTCGCAAATACTATAACCAAGTCATGCAATATTGTACTATTTTTAAGGATCACTTTCCATACAATAGAACTTAGATAATAAAAAAAGCTACTTACTTTAATAAAATCTTTTAGACTGAAATTTATAGCGTCACATACTTCCGGAATTATCTTAGCTATGGATGCCTTCGAGATTCTAAAAAATATCGACAATAATCTGAACGATATTCCAGAGGAGAGGTACACCAAAGTAATTTCTAATTTCACTCTTGCAGGTATAGCACCCCTCATAAGTGTATCTTGGCGTTGTATTTTTGGAGCAATTAAATCCAATAGTGTTTCCACTTGTTCTGGTGTTACTCTCAACACTGCTCTGTACTCTCGGGGATCATTATCGTAGAGTTCGTTCAGTATTGTATTTGTTGCTCCTTTTTTTTGCATCCAATTCCTGGCCCAAATCCTTTTGCCTTTCTGCTTTTTCCGAATAGTACCTTCAGCTCGAAGTAATTCAGCACAAAGTATTTTTGTAACCGCTTTTGTCACGGTACGAACTACAGTCAGCCGTGTTTTGCTGGACAACATTGTATACGGTATAAACTACGGTTAGCGTGTATTTCGGGATCAAATTGTGTGATAATAAATGCAACTGAAAACCTGAGATAAAAACTGCCAATAGAGATGTCGATTTCGGATCAATTATCTGTCAAATTCTGATCTGATTCCTGTTTCTCATTATTTGATGTACATTTGAAAAATCACCTGGCATCCCTGGTAAACCCGTGCTGTTGTATCTAGTTACATGCCAACAACTCACACTGTGTGAACAGACAAGGCGAGTCAACCGATTGTCAAGCGAGTCCACCGGGTCAGTAGCTGCTCACTGTCAAGTCAGCTACTAGCAACGTATAAATGGGCCTTTACACAACCAAGCTTCCTTATGGCGGGTTTACATTAGGGAGATCTATAGCTATAGATGGATTTATTCACGTGAAAATAGGTGTAAACGGGTGAGAATAAATATGATACACTTATTCGAGGTATATATAACTTGAATAAATTTAGCATATGTAAACGCTTGTGAATTTCTCACTGGTGAGAAATCACTAAAGTTGGATGCAGTTCTACTTTAGGTGAATAAATTCACCGAAAATATGAATATATTCATTATAGAAGTTCACGTTAGTGTAAACGGTTGATGCGATTTCTATAAATCTCATCATATTTCTTCACATGAATATATCACTAGTCTAAACCCACCCTTAGAACCGTTTTTGAATTCAATGAACCACTGTCAAGTTGTATTCGTGCGTTGTCGGATGTCGAAGAGTTTTTTTAATTTAATGAACCAACTTTAGTTGTTAGTAGTACTTAACTAATTGTATTCATCAAGACTAGTGGCAAATAAATTATCACAAATAAAAATAATAAAAAAGAATTGTACAGAAAATGGGTACATTCTTCCAATTTTTGCATTACCAAAGATTTGGTAGCTTCTTATAGTAAGCATTTTTCTGGGTAAATATGAAAAAATATGAAATTAAAAAATTCTTCGAAAAATTGTGTTGATTGGTAGTTCTCACATGACCTTTTTTTCACTGAGAACAAGTTCATAGGCACATACGTGCCAGGACTGTCTCTGTGCTATGTGGACAGTCCCTTATGGCGTATAAATAAAACCATACTGTTAATAGTTGAATATTGAAATTTTATTTCGAATTGTCTAAGTAGATTATTTTCACATGAAGAAGTACCACAGCACCGTTCTCTCTCCCTCAACACCGAACTAATGTTCTCACTTTTGGTAACAATTTCTAACGTAATACGCAAACGTATTACTGCAAAGAGTAATGGAAAGAAAGAACTCTAGTTGAAACGGTATTATCTATCTAGAAAAAGTTCCTAAAGAGTCCCACGACGGCCCGGACCCAGCGAGGCACCGGCCGGGCGGTTAGTTCTGCTTCGGCCTTTGTTGAGTGCTGCAGAATATTCTCGAACTCTGATTGCAGTTTTCGCTGCAGAGTTCCATTCGTCGTTACCAGACAGATTTGAGCCTCGAGATCTCGATTGACGGATCGCTCCCCAAAATTAGACGAACCGATGAGGGTTAGGTTCGGCAGGCTAGATCCGGGCAGATAATACCACAGGCCTTTGGCGTGATACGTCCACCCTGTGCGTTCGTATTCCAGCAGGGATACGCGATTGTTTTGACCGGATTTCTTAAGCTGTTCGTAAAATTTCTTAGCGATCAGTGAGTATGCTGCCGGTATCCCACCAGCTGGTCCTTTGGCACCGAGGAATCCATTTGCCTAGAACAAGAAAAATCGGCCAAATCGATACTCAACTCTGGTGGTAACAATTTTCCGTACTCACATTTGGATGCGCCATCAAAATACTGCACTCTGCTTGGCAAGCCTTCGTGAGTGTGTCCATATAGGTTTCAGTCAAGTTAAAATATCCGGTCGCCAGCTTTAACTTCGAGTCCCTCAAGCACCCCGAGAGGAGGCTTTTGGTGACTAGACTGTCATGATGAATGCCGAGTTGTCCCATCTCAATTAAAGGGAAAATCCACGTGTCGGAAACTAGTATACGGAAAAAATTCTCGTCAGATCATGACATTGACACTATTACTTGCCTTTCACCTTTATCATTCTCACAGATTTCTTTCTGCTGCTCCATTATCCCTTTGAAGTAATTCCGTATTCGCTCCCGAGCCTCTGTGGCGAAATCAATCTGTGCGCTCTTGTAGGGTAACATTTTCCAGTTCTCGTGCAAACAAGTCTCTCCGTCTCGGGTAACTTTCAGACTGAACTCTTGAGCCTTTTCCAAGAAATTGGCATAGAAATTTGCCAGCCGTTGGTCCTCAATCATCACGTATCGATCCTGTCTGTTGGTGAAATAATCATTGGACAGATTTGCCCCGCTTATGATTACCGTATCATCCACTAGATACAGTTTCATGTGTTGAATTCCCAGCAATTCGTTCCATCGGGGTGGAGCTAATTTTTTGGTGAGCCCACGCAGAACCGGAGTGTGGTACAACGAAAGCTGGAAGTTGTCACTCTCCTGTAGCAGTGCCATAAGGGTTGTCTTCGAGTTCTTCTCTCCCCGCGTGCCACGTGTGAAATCTAGCAGAACATCCACCTTCAATCGAGCGTTGTTCTTCATATTTTGGTGGATGGCATTGACTAGTCGTGTTTCAAGCCCTCCGATGCCAAGGTACAAACTTGCCAGCATGATTCTTTGCTTTGCATTCGCGCACTTTGCCACCAGAGTGTTGTAGAAGGTGGTCGGTTCGTGAATGATTTCGACTCGATCGCCAGAGATGGGGAAACATGGTGAGGCAGCATGCAGCCAATTCAGGGATTCCAGATGAGACGATCGGAAGTGTGTGCTTGTGTCGCTTCCACCATTGGTTCGCTGATTGTTGCTCGGCGGGGCAGTTGGTAGGAATTCACCCACGGGAGGATAGTCACTGATAAGGGTACTGAAGAGACGCCGAATCATTTTGAACAGTGGCTGGAGGATAATCTGCCAACTGGAATAAATTGAGAATGAGTTGTCTGAGGATAAACTTGATACATATTGCGACATTATTAGCGACATTGAAACACAGACAAAGACTTACGTTATCCACATAATTAGACATCCGTGCTACAGAATTTCATACATGAACCTACAAACTAGACAGGCTACAAACTACTAAATAATCATCGGCATCGCAATATAGACATTCAGCAAGCTGATATTCACAGCAGACTATTGCTTTCTAACAAACCTAGGTACATCAACTAAAGACATAAAGTTGAATTAGGTTTACATTCCAATCACAGCAGTGCACATCGAGTCGATCGGCCATGAGCCAACCCAGGGCAACCGAAACTAACTTACCTTCCTCCCACAAATGACCCGCTTTCAAACCGAATTTTTCCGCTTTCGGCAGGTAGGTTCCTGGTTAGTTTTGTTTTTCTGTTCGCTTGCAGCGAAATGAACCCAACGCCCAGCGTGTGGTTAACACTATCAACTTCTGTTAGATTATCCCCACAAAACGAGAGAGGAAGAGATGGGAAAATACGGCAATGTCAATCAACGTGACAAATGATCAGAACAATGGTTACGTAAACAAAACAGTAAACAAAGGAAAGAAAGGAACTCCGGAGAGCAAGTGTGTTGATAGAAACTAAACCGCCGTGACAGGTGTATAGAAAGTGAGTATGAAGGAAAGACCTGAGTAAATTCGCAAATCGAAGGGAGATATTGCGACACACTATATTTATAGAGCAGCCATTCCTTGTAAAAGCTTTCACCGAAAATAGATCGAATGTTAGAAAAAAAAACTGTTGCAAATGGTAGAACCTCTATCGTAAAATAATCTTAGAAAATTACCTGAATATAAAATCAATAACACCCATTTTTTTCACTAATATTTAGTTCATGAAATTTTGGAGCCGTGCCACATAGCAGTAAATACGGTAAGCAAACAGCGACAGTGATCAGCTAAAACATTGTCATTCCGAGATCGTAATAATGTACACCGAAGATGCCGCGCACGCACTTGTCTTGCGATCTTATTGATGCAACGACAGATTGATCATGAGGTAGAGAACGAAACAAAATTTGTAAGCAGCC
Source organism: Toxorhynchites rutilus septentrionalis (assembly GCF_029784135.1). Taxonomy (NCBI): domain Eukaryota; kingdom Metazoa; phylum Arthropoda; class Insecta; order Diptera; family Culicidae; genus Toxorhynchites; species Toxorhynchites rutilus. Next base: position 5,223,843 of record NC_073744.1, read on the forward strand.
AGCAACTTTATTAGGGACCGGTGAGAATTCTCTGAGGCACACAAAACACACAGCGAAGAGAAGCAGAAAGTCACAATGAACACAAACACACGCGAACGGAATCCAAAACAGAGTGAATTTGTAAGGTTTTATATGTCAAAAGCCAAAATAAGACCTGTATGCACCTGTGATCAAAAAGTTTATATGCACTTAGAAAAATCCTCGGTTGAAAACTACCAAATACATTTCTCGCTTAACTTTTGAAAAGGTCCTATGTAACAAATGCACGCTATTAGTTTTCAATCATTGAATGCATTACAGAAACAATCGTTCATGTATCTACCTTCTTCATCTTTTCATCGCCGATACAAAAAATATCCAATGTACAGATTCGTATTTTGAGCACTCGGCTGTTACTTCGGACGCCACTTTCCTCCGACGCTCGGAACGTCTGAAGTAGCAAGGCAGTCAAAACAACACGATGTCGTACTTCGGTTGTTTTGAGTTTTTGTTTCTTACGGGCGTTGTTAGCGATTTTAGTGTATTTCAACGATTGATAATAACAATAATCTGTCTTTAGAACGAAATGCTGATATTTGAATTGCTCTTTAGTAGTTAGTTTCAGATTCTCATCGTGCAACGTAGTATGTCCAATGTGCAAACGCGGCAGTCAAAACGTCCAATGTAACATTTTTCGTTCCTTGGCTTCAAATTTAAGCTCAAATCACGGAACAACAGTTACGTTTCGTTTTTCAGAGTTATTCTTGACTACTAGTGGAGAAAGTAGTGATAGAGATCGATACCTTTCAAGACAATTCGCGGATTAATGTTCGGGTCTTCAACTTCGTTTTTCTCGAGTTGACGAAAATGTTACATTGGACCTTTTCAAAAGTTACGCGAGATTTGGTAGCGTGTGAAGGTATCATCCAAGCGGGGGTGCATGATGTTTTGTGCGTGAGGCGATTGTTATGGTCGAAAATGATTTTGACATGCAATCTATTGATTTGGATTGGGGTCCTGGAAGATATTTCATAGCTGTTCCACAGATACGATCCACTGCTATTGAAATCCACGGGAAAAAGAGTTCGAAAAAGGTGACACGCATGGGAAGTAAAGGTGACGTAGAAAAGACATGCGTTTCTCAAGATGAATACAATATTCAGATCAAGGTGCCTAAAAGTATATCCTAAGGTAGGCCAACTTTCTAGAACCACTCTTCAGCCATCTTGGAAGTCTACTGTGTTTTGTTTGTGAACAAAACACAATACGCCTGTGCCCATGCTCGCTCGTGAGCAGTCTGTCTCTTTCACGCGTCAAGCAAATAATTCCCCTTTTGCTTTCTTCCGTACTGTTTTCATATACATATACCGCAACTAGAAATATAATAAGGGGCCATCCACAAAACATGGAAATTTTTGGGAGAGAAAGGACTTGCAATATAGAAACTTCCAAGAAATTAATCGTGAAATCATACCAAGCAAGCATTTGCTTCTGTTTATCCAGTCTCTTCGACTTCGGTTAGTGTTGAAGCCATTCCAAGAATTGCTCACCATTCATGTAGTCAGAATCCGAAACAAGCAAAAGGGTCGCTGAAGGCATTCGAAGGCAAAGAATTCCGACGCTTTCGTTCGAAAATTTCGAAATATTCGTTGACTAGCTCTTTGTTGAATCCTTGAAATTTCGGACAGGCTAATTTGTTGTGGGGTTCGAAGACACAGACGAAGCTTCCTCATGAAGCTAGATGATCAATCTCTTCCTGCCAGCTTTGAAGCTCGGTTGAATCCGTGCTGGATGTTGTTGACTTTCACAAAATCAATAACCGCAAATATTTTACGTTTTCTTCAATGCTCTGCAATAGTTGACCAGTTTTTAAGACTCCTCATTTTAAAACGAAAATTGAAAAATCGTAAAATTTGTAAAACCATAAAATCATCTACTAATATGAGCCTCTTCCTCTGAGTTGCTTCAGACATACCAAGATTCGCCGCAATCCATCGGTTAAATACTCCCTCCCAGCTATTTTGAGTTTTTCTGGAGTGCATTCCTTCCAGATTGTTTTTGTCCTGTATAAAACTGTACACTGTATGAAAACATTTTTGCTCAACACACTTTATAGATAATTGTGGTGCGAACTTTTGCCCCACAACCACTGCGAACCTATGCCCTATAAGCAATGTTTCAAGTAATCCAATTTCTACGAAAAGCGTTTGAAAGTTTTAACAAAAACGAATACGCACTATGAACTTCTGTAGAATGAAGGTTTCCTTGGAACTTTGGTTTTGGACTTTCCAAACATTTCAAATATCTCAATCGTTATCTCCGAAATTGAAAATATTAAATCAAAATAACACAAAACACTTCGAACCTCATAACACTCCGCTACTGTAACAAAATTTATCTTGTTTACACATGCGAGTTGCTGGTGCACTAATGTGTCAAACGTATACTGTATTGACTGATTTTTATGCTCGTATGTTTCAATACGACCAATGCGAAGTTTTGCCCCGTGCGCACCTTTGCCCATAAGTACTCTAAGGAATTTTGAGATGGAAAGTTATTGATTATAAGTTTTTTTATAATTTATGGGTTGAACCAAACATAATATTTGCTGGTAAATTTTTTACGTCTTTTTCTATCTGAAAAAAAATGTAACAAGGTTATTCAGAATTGAGGGAATGCTCGATTTTTTTTATAGATAAGACGACAATTTCTTCATTATTTAGCAAAAAAAAAGAAATTGACGAAACTTTGAGAGAAAATCCAGTGCTTCAATTCATTTATAATAATTTATTTGCACTGTTCAAAAAAATTATAACATCTGCAGTTTAAACATCAGTCATTTACTTAAAAAAAGCGTTTTAAGCATACTTGCCAACTAAAATGACGTGACAAAATTTAGGACCAGTTTCTCGTTTCGGCTGTTTCGAGTTTTGTGCCTACCGATTTTTGAAGAAAATTCATTGTTTCTCGGTGGTATTTTGTGTTTTTCGGATCCTGGTAAATATTTATCATGTAAACAAGAAGTATGTCACGTTTTAATTCTCGAATTCTAGTTGCGGTCAACAAAAAATGGGTCGCGCGCATAATTGCACGGAAACACAGCGGATTGTCATCCGCAAACGCGAATTCGTAAGGTACTTGAGACGATCCAAAACCTGGTGGAATCCATCGCGAACCGGGTGCGTGAGGTGATGTGTAACGAAGGCTACACGATCAAGTACTAACCCCGGGAGCTTTCCACAGTATGAATTTTCTTGTTTTAATTTTTTTGCCATGAATTTTAAAACCGGTCTTAATTTTTATTTTATTTTAGTTGTTAAGTATGCTTAAAAACGCGTTTCTTTATGAACGAATATTGTTTTAACTACAGATGTTATAATTTTCTTCGAACAATGCAAAGAAATACTATAAATGGATTGAAGTACTGGATTGGATTATTTTTTCTCAAAGGTTTGTCACTTTCTTTTTTGCTTGAGCAGTGGTGCAATGTTTTGTCCGACAGTGTATGTTCGAGTTTACCGAAAGTTAATGACAACTCATCTTTGCGCTGTCTGTGTCCATGAGAAAAATAAACAACGCTCTCATTGCTCCGCTCTCTCTCTATGGTTGCGAGAAGTTATCACTGATCTCTCTCTTCTCTTCATCCCACAGCATCATTAAGTAGTCTTGGCTTGTCCCCCATTAACGCTTCCAAGCTAAGCGACCCGACTTAGTTTTGAACTAGCTTTCGATCGCGTTGGTTTGGCTTGTTGTTAATTTTGCGTGCGGGTGTGTGCTTCAATTTCACTGAGTCAGCTGTTTTTTTCTTGTTCTGTTTCGGTCGGTTTTTTGCTTCAACAGCATCTCCAGCGCGGATGGCAATATGCAATGAAAACAAAAACGCGCAAATATGTGCGAATATTAGCGTGTGAAAGTGCAGCAAACAACGCCCCCCTCCTTCTCCGTTTCCAGATGTGCAGCAGCCCTAAAGGCTCCAATCGAGACTCCGATTAGTTTTGTTGATGTTTTGATAATAGCAGCAGTGCGTGACGACAATTTCAGTTCAGTGGGCTTGTTATTTGATTACGACTTTTTTTCGCGCTTTGGAATACGCAAGTTCAGCGGATCGTGTTTCTGTGCAGATATGGGATCTTTTGTGGTGTTATGGAGGCTGGAATGAAATCTAGTATTGTGTGACGATTCGTGCGAGCGGGTAGTTCAAGCATTGGGCCGTTGATTCCATGGTGGGACACACGCCGAGAGTGTTCTTAATAGGGAAATAAGTGGAGCAAATTAAATTGGCGACGAGCGCAGGGAAGAGGCAGCAAATCTAAAGGTCAATTCTACTGATGGAATAAGTGACTTTGCGCTTAATTAGTGCACGCTTGGAGATCGAGGCCGATCGAAGCTTCTCAGCTGGGTGGCAATGTTAGCGAAGAGTTGTTTATTCTGTCGTTAATTCAGGAAACCTCGAAAGGATGTCGATGTTAGCAGAGGGTTTTTATCAGTGAAAAATTGTCAGAATGAAATCATAGTGGATGGAAAAAAAAGTGGTAAAACCGGAAAAAGAGAGTCATCACTGGCGCTGAAGGAAGAATAGTGAAGCCATAAAGAATTCGAAATCAAGCGAGAAGCCGCGATAGACAACACCGATATCGTAGTGTTTTAGTTGCGGTGGATTAATTTATAATTATCGCTTATACTGTTGGTGCGTTGTTTTCGTTCTTGTAGGAGTGAAAGGAAGTTATTTTCTCGACCCAGTAGAAGACCATAAAAAGAAGAATGTCTACGCTGGACTGGGGAAGGTGAAAGAAGGAAACAATTACTGCACTGCCGTGATTACTTCTGCGTGCACCGAAGTAAACTAATTACTACCAAAAAGGTGAACCACTGATTGGACCAATGAACTCTCGCTGTGTCCGATGGTGAGACTTTCCTGAGAAGAAAAATCAACGGAAGTAGAGCGACTTCAAACGGTTATAATGATGGATGTATTAATTCTGGGATTTTTGGCCTGGTGCCAGGCGATGCTGCTGTTCAACACAGTCTCCGGAAGTCATCACAACACGTCGCACATTAGAGGTAAGATAGCGGTATTCATTTGGTAGCTTCCCATAGTAGAAGAACGTAGGAATTTAGTAGGAATTTCGAAGTGCAATGAATTTGCAGCTCGTAAATGTCTCATAAGTTGTCATATTTCGTATTCTATCTGTTGCCATACGCCATAAATCACCAGCTGTGAGAAGAATCGAACCGAAACGGCTCCCAGCAGACGTATACCCAAGAAATTTCCCTGTATCGTAAAATGGTTGCACCTCCCTGCACTCAACAAATCAACGTTGAAAGTAAACATGAAAACGAAAATAAATACGTCTCGGAATTGGCCACAGCATTATTGTGAGCTACGCCAGTCTAGGATATGAAGTTCTAACGCGCGCCTGAAAACCGAAATGAACAAAAGATTGCAAATGTAAACAAAATCACATGATACAGCAAGTGAAGAAAGTTTATGTAAGAACCACTTCTAACGGTGCATTTCCTCCCGAATGTGATTCAAGAGGCTTAAGTATCCGATTTCGGCAATTTGCGAGATGAACGAATATGACAGAAATTGTGCAGTAGCATCAATTTATGTGACCGTATCCATTGGCGCGCTCAAAATTTCACTCAGCAATTAGGAAGTTATTTCACTGAAATGAAGAAGACTTTGCTCTGTCAAGATACGAATTGAACTTTGGCTTAGAGTATGCTTGTATCGTCTTTCCCAGACACGCATTACCATTGCTGCTGTTCAAACGCTAAACGCATTTGTAAAACATCTTCTACAGTCTTATCTTTCCCTTTCGTTTCCCTCATGTATTGGTATGTTTTTGTTGTATTTGTTTTTTTTTGGTAATGTAACGAAGAAACTAACGACAGTAAAGCCTCTCCACGGATGTTTCAAATAAACTCATCGCTTCATGCAGATTTATTTGTTTTCAGGTTTCTCCCCATGAGCTTCTCCCTCGAGTGTAATTTACATTTGATGAACACACTTTGCAGTAGCATATGCGTGTGTTTTTTTTTTGGGGTTTTCCTTTCACGACTTCAAACAAATAATGTACTTTTTAATTGCGTTTGGAAACAGTAATGCCCCATGAGCAGTGTTTATGCTTTCCCTGCGTCACGGCGCTGAACGTGGATTCACCAGGCGAGCTGGAGATGGTTTGTGCAATGTATTCGTTTTGAATATAATATTTCAATCGGAAAATACGTATATTTTACCACAAATCTCACTTGACGATATAGATTTTATCCGATTTTCGTTTATTTCGTATCCAAAGGCAAATCCGATAGACGCATATCGGATAGATCTCACCGCTCTAAAACGGGCAGTGTTTTGCATTGTTTTTTTTCATTTGTCTGTAATCGGGTACAAATCAACCGTAAAATCAATCTAGCTTGATTATCGTCACAATTCCATGCAAAAAGCAGCATAACGTTTCAACGCTTTCCAGGAAATCTGATCACTAAAGCGCCAGCAAAAAGGTTCGACTTTGAGTGAACTGTTGAAACCAACTCCTCAAAATAAAATTGGGTGAAATTTTCGAACCACACAAGTTTCTTATTAACCCTTCGCACATGTCAATTGTTGTGTTGACCAGTTATTAGTTCTACATATTATTCTATAATATTTGAACCACCCTAAGATAATAAGTACTGATCAAAAGATGAAAAGGTAAACAAAAACTGAAAATCATGCATGATTCCGCGTGTGGATGTGATTTTATCGTTTTCGATATTAGGCATTCATTATCAATTTTGATATCAAAATTCAATTTACTGATGGTTATATTTCAGTTTGTGAGTTAAGGGGGTATTCTAGTGTAGAGACTTGAATTTCGGACGTTTTTTCGAGCTCCGTAAGAATAAAACAAAAAATATATTTTACTATACATTTTATCATTATTTGTTCATCTATCTTTCAACAATCAAATTTTCAAAATTGAACGGAGAAAAAATATTCATAACTAGAATAGTTAGGAGCTAATGAAATGAGAGAGTTGAAAACAACGTTGTGCCACGGCGTACACGATTCCAGCCCTTCTGGTTATCTGAAACAAAAAAATCGAACAGATTCCGAATCAGTAAAGATGCCGCTATCGCATGAACCTCGGAAAAGTCAGAAACATTTTTTTTTGACAAAATGGCGGCCGTTTGAAAAACGAAATGCGGTTAAAAACGTTTTTTCTTACGTTTCCCGATTTTTCAAAAATAGTAAATTTTAGGAAATATTATTTTTAAGTGGTTCATGCTATAGAGATATACCTGCAGATTGTACCCATATAAATTTGACACGAATCGGTTCAGTAGAACTTGAGATATCGTGTACGCCAGTTTAAAAAAAATAATAGTTTCGGGGAAAACGCGTTTGCAGTTCATTGTTATGGCCGTAGCAGGTTCGATACCGCATTACTAAAATGGCTCTAACTCGGTGAATAATAGGATTTTCGATAAGTATATTTTTAAATGCCTAAACCACAGTAACTAGTATTTTCAAACTGGCGTACACGATATTTTAAGTTCTACTAAACCGATTTGTGTCAAATTTGTATGGATACAATCTGCAGGTATATCTCTATCACATGAACCTCTAAAAAATCGTATTTTTTAAATTTTACTATTTTTAAAAAATCAGGAAAAGTAAGAAATAAAAACGTTTTTACGCATTTTTTTTCAAACGGCCGCTATTTTGTCAAAAAAGATGTGTCTGACTTTTCCGAGGTTCATGCGATAGCGACATCTTTACTGATTCAGAATCTGTTGAAGGAATGAAGGAAAAAAATGGTTTTCTTTTCAAATTTCTAGACTAGAATAACTGCCGATATTACTAGAAGCGATATTAGTAGGGATACCATTTGGTCGAAGTTGAAAATCAGGACACCTGTCAAAGCTACAAATATGACCAAATCATTATCATTGTTTTGAGATATAAATGAATAAAAACACGTTGAATGTGATTGGCACTTCCAGAGACCAAAATACTAAAATTTTTTCTGTCTTTTAGTGATTTGCAACACTTCACGTCACTTTACTTCCATTTTTAGAAGAATGATGGGAGTGAGATAAACTCTTGACCTTTAGCGTTGGGGTATGGATGTTACCACTACGCCAGATCGACTCCACCCTTAGATCTATCTATTTAACGTATTTCTCGGACGATCCATGCGGTGAATTAACCCGGAGGTGATAACTTCTGCTCTGTACGAGGACATTTTTGGGCGGTTTCACCTTCGTATTCGATGGGAAATATGTTTTGGTTTCATCCAGCAATTTCTCCGTCAGCATGACTCAACAGTCAAAGGGGCGTTTAGTTGCTATCTCACCCTAAGACTCGACTATCGCATTTCATTCTTCCCCGTCAAATGGACTTCAATGCATATTGAAGTGACTCCCCCAAATGAATTCTTTCCCTTTATTCCGCGCGGTGAGTGACCTGAGATAGCAAAATTTTTCACTTTATTGTGGAGTCCATCTTACTTTTTTGCTCCTATTTGAAACTCGAGTCGATAACATATGAGGACACGACTCCAAATCTCACCTAAGTGATAATCTGTAGTCACGCCATTCGCCTGCGGGAACACAGTGAGATGGCTCAAGTGACCGCATTCCCGTAGGCGAATGACGTGACTATAGTTCGTCACTAGGTGAGATTTGAAGTCATGTCCTCATCTGTTACCGACTCGAGCGTCAAATAGGAGCTCAAAAGTAAAGTGGCTTCCAGAATGAAGTAGTAAACTTTGCAATCTCACGTCACTCGCCGCACGGAATAAAGGGGAGTGACTTGAGTCATCTCACGCCATTCGCCGGCGGAATAAAGGGCCTTTTTCTCTCTCATGTATCACTTATGCACGTATCGATGTTTGAGTTCAATGTGGTTTGACATATACTACAGGTGAGCTCGATTTGTTTGTTTCGATCACGAAAATTACTCATACATATAAAATAGCGTGCAGTGTTGTGTCCAGAACCACTGACAAATTTGTGAATTTTGTTGATATAAACCCGTTTTTCTGTATGTTTTCTTTCACAAAATTGAACTCGGAGACAAAGTGAAATAAAATTTTGTTTAGAATTCCTCCCAAATTGCACGCTATTTACTAATACTAATGCGGGGACCTTTATAACATACCTGATAACTGTCTAAGTTCGTTGGTTTGAGTTCACGGTGGGTTGACAATAAACCGTCCGTTAATGGTGCAACTACTTTTTTGCATCAGAAATCAAGTCTTCGTTTCACTTTAAATAGTCGTAAAAATAAGATTATGTACACAGGTAACAAGATTCATGTCAGGGGGAGTACTTTCGGCGCAATTCGTCGATAAAATGATACTCCCGGTTAGGCCGGTTAGGCATTCCAAAATTTTAGTCACCAACAAAAAGTTACAGGAGGGTTGTGGCCAAGAAACGACAGCATATGACGTAGGATTACGTTGAGCGATTATTGCAAATTGATTCTGGATATGTTTGAAAAATTCCATTATTTAACTCTTTGATAATAATTTGATGGCCCTGAAAAGGATCGTTTAGTTTGAATGTTGAGTATTCTTTGTTCACTCCACTAAATGCAATCGAGCGATGATGGCAGAAGGATGATTGTTAGCCGTTGGATGGTGCACAATAACAGATGCCGAATGGGAATGAGATGAGAACGTGAGTTTTACCGCAGTAGAAATTCAAACCAAACGCATAATTCATTGCACAGTCCCGTATTCGTATTGAATGAGCAACTGGGATAGTATGGATTGCTTGTGCCAATTGACCAATCAGAATGCGGGACTTTCGTGTGGATAATGCTTGACATTTTTCAAATGTTCGATGGTTAGTTCCATAAAATATATAATTTCTTCGTGGTATTAAATTATTAGTGAATGCCTTAATCGATTCATGCAAATATCTCCAAAATCCATCAGTAAATGACGGAACAATGGGCGCTTGAACAATTGGACAATTTTCGTGATGCAGCAGTTTTTTTCGTTTTTCACTTTGTACCCTAATATGATTCCCGATAAACGTAATCTCTCGTCAAAAAGCTTTTACTCAAAAGCAAAATACACAAAAAAATGAATTTATTTATGATCAGAGCTTGAAAATTTCGAAACAAGAAGATGGAAATTATTTTTTTACTTCATCTTTTCTCATTAGCCAGAATTTTTTTCGATTGTGAGTATTCTCTACTTAAAGTTACTCGCGGCTTACACCGCAAAACTGCCCCGCTTAGCTCACCTCTTTTTTTATTATAATCTCAGGGTCGGCCACCGACTTCGGGAGCACTCTTCAACCCGTATTTTCTTGAAACGGAAACCTAGACTCACCTTTTTCAATGTGTACTGGTTCTGAGAAAGGATGATAGACGAGTCGAAGTGTGGTTAATTTTATAATTTTTTATTGAAAAAAGAATGTGGGTCAGTCGATGCGGTACCGGATGTCACTCGTTGGGGCCCTTTAGTCACCTCGTTGATCAGAGAGAGAAAGAGTTTAGGACGTAGCTGGTACCCTTTATGTCGCGTGGATTCGCTGATTCACGGATTCGCATGGATTCGTGGTGATGTTCGGTGATGTTCGGTGTCTACCTCCGTTCCGGTGTTCGCGGGAGATTCCTCTTCGAACACCTCAGGATCAAGATGTGATCTCGCGCACCTTTTATTTCACCACACTCGTTCGTTCGCGCTTTCTACCTTTCCACTTTTTAAATTCTACAACTTTTATGTCTCTTTCGAAATCGTTTTTCTGCTCCATAAGTTTTAACTTCCGCTGTCAAATAAATCGGCTGACTTTTTTTCAAACGTTTTTCTTGCTTCCTTTCAACTTCAAAGTCGCAGTCCACGTCCCTCTTAAACTTAATCACCTTCCTTCTTTCTTCTCTTTTTCTCTTCTTCTCTCTCCTGCTCTCTTCTCTCTCTCTCTTGCTCTCTCACTCTCTCTCTCTTGCTCTCTCCTCCTCTCTCTCTCTCTCTCTCTCTCTCTCTCTTGCTCTCTCTCTCTCTTGCTCTCTCTCTCTCTCTCTCTTGCTCTCTCTCTCTCTTGCTCGCTCTCTCTCTCTTGCTCTCTCTCTCTCTCTTGCTCTCTCTCTCTCTCTCTTTTGCTCTCTCCTTCTCTCTCTCTCTTGCTCTCTCCTTCTCTCTCTCACTCTCTCTCTCTCTTGCTCTCTCCTTCTCTCTCTCACTCTCTCTCTCTTGCTCTCTCCTTCTCTCTCTCTCTCTCTTGCTCTCTCCTTCTCTCTCTCTCTCTCTCTCTCTTGCTCTTTCCTTCTCTCTCTCACTCTCTCTCTCTCTCTTGCTCTCTCCTTCTCTCTCTCACTCTCTCTCTTTCTTGCTCTCTCCTTCTCTCTCTCACTCTCTCTCTCTCTCTCTCTTGCTCTCTCTCTTGCTCTCTCCTTCGCTCTTTCACTCTCTCTCTCCTCTCTCTCCTCTCTCTCTCCTTCTCTATCTCTCTTTCTCTCTCTCTTTCCTCTCTCTCTCTCTCCTTCTCTCTCTCTTTCTCCTTCTCTCTCATTCCTTCTCTCTCCTTCTCTCTCTCACTCTCTCTCTTTCTTGCTCTCTCCTTCTCTCTCTCACTCTCTCTCTCTCTTGCTCTCCTTCGCTCTCTCACTCTCTCTCTCCTCTCTCTCTCCTTCTCTCTCTCTCTCTCTCTCTCTCTCTCTTTTTCTCTCTCTTTTTCTCTCTCTCTTTCCTCTCTCTCTCTCTCCTTCTCTCTCTCTCTCTCCCTCTTTCTCCCTGTTTCCTCTTTCTCGATCATCAATTGTTTTACCGGAACTCTTGCTGTCACTTCGATGTGGCTCGATGCTGCCTAGTGGTTTCATCCTCCAAGGTGTGGGTTAGTTATTATTACATTTATTATGGCAACGCAAACTTTATTTTAAAGACAAAATACAAAACCAGGCAGGACAAAGCAAAATAATGAACTTCAACACTAGAGGAAAAAACTTTTTTTTTTATTTATCCCTTTTGTTTTATTCTAGGGTCATTAACATGTTAGCTGTAACAGAGCTGAATTTTAATCGTGTACATGTCACATGTTTATCATACATTACACAGTTGCCATTTTTCGGCGTTAGAGTATTCCCTTCTATATCATTGCATATGGTACACATTTACACAGTAGCCATTTAGGCGTTAGTGTTTTTCCTTCTGTTCTTCCATTATTCAGTTAGACCGGACAGCGGAGACAGTTGATTGATCATTTATGAGTTATTTATAGAACAGCAGCCCGATGTGTCTTGCAGAGCAGAGCAGTTGTATGGATGAATCGATCTTATTTCGACCGTGGATCGATCTCCACCGTTGATGATTGTTGCGTGGACGTACTTATGTAACAACTCAAAGATGGTCAATGAGGGGTCCTGAGTTTTGAGCTCACGATCGATCGCTTACTAAGCGAACGCGCAACCAATGTGGCTACGGAGACCCCCTAAAAAACATTGAAAAGATAATTTTACGTTCCTCAATTATTGTGGCGTAACACTACTCAAACTGAAACATCAATTCTTCAATTCCGTTCTTCTCTGCTGTCATGTCATTTCCTTTGAATTTGGAAGCAAACGCTTTCTCTTGAAGATTGAAACTACTCGAATTCATAGTCATTTGAATGGGCTGTATATCATCTTAGTCTTACAACCAGCGCCAGCAACTGATTATTCTTGCTGCAAATCCTTCCACGTTGTTATTTCCATTACTTTCAGTGAATACGGTTCGAACTCAAACGAAATTTTCATTCAGATATAAGAAACTTTCATTTTCATTTGACGATTTGATAACTTCGCTCCAGTGTGAAGAACGGGCATTACCAACACATTCGGCGATCCATTTTTATTTATATAGATAGAAGACGATATAGGAATGCGTTTTATTACATTAAAATACATTTCCATTTTTGAACGAAGATCAATTTCGTTAGCGCTAACATCAAATGAACTAACAACCCTAACGAATTGATCCAGAGCATGCTCACACTTTCTGATAAGTTTAAAGGCAAAAGGATTCGAAGTCGTGGGCTTTGCCGATGATCTAGTCAAAATGGTACGTGACAAGTTCAACGACGTGATATCGAGCAGAATGCAGATGGCCCAAAACCTTACACAATCTTGGTGTATCACAGATGATCTGAGCATAAATCCCTCAAAAACAAAACAAATATTCCTTTCACCATTCCTTTTTTCATCTGCAGTCTTTATATCTTGGGGGAGATGAAATAAAAAGTAGCGCTTCAGTGAAATATCTAAGTATTATCCTAGATTCTAGACTAAACTGGAATGCGCACTTAGATTCAATAGTCAGTAAGGCCAATTCAGTCCTATGTGCATGTTCTAAAATGATAGGAAGAACATGGGGCCTTAAATGACAAATGGTGATGTGCAATTGTGCGGCCTATGATAACCTATGCCTCATTAGTATGGTGGCCAAAGACTAAGGATACAATAGCAACTAAAAAGCTAGACAAACTCCAACGACTGGCATGCATTGCAGTTACTGGAGCAGTGCGAAGCAAACCCACAAAGGCATTGGAGGCTATCCTTCACCTGTTGCTTTTGAACCAATATGTTCAGCTAGAAACTAAGAAAAGCGCTCCAAAGCTAAAAAGACGGGAAAATACTAGAGAGGGATAAAACTGGTCACTTAAGTATCCTGAATCTCTTACCTTCTGGACCAGCCTCAGAGATGAACAGTGATTGGATGGAACCTACGACGAATTATGACATTCCAGCATAGCGATCAAACATTCACGTTCAGTATGGGATAAGGGTGGTCCCAATGTTCGTAATGGTTCAATCATGTTCATGGAATCAGAAACTAAAATCCCTGTGGCTATGGGAAACTGGCCAACAGTTTTTCAGGCAGAAATAGCTGCAATAATAGAATGTTTAAATGTCTGCCTCAAAAGAAAATATAGATATGCTGACATCTGCATATTCTCAGACAGTCAAGCGGTACTTAAAGCTCTAAACGCCTTTAAATGCTCTTCAAAAATTGTCTGGGAATGCAACTTACTTTTACGGCAATTAGGTCAGATAAGTTCGGTACAACTGTACTGGATTCCTGGCCATTGCAATGTAGAGGGCAACGAGCGAGCAGATGAACTTGCTAGGAACGGCTCAAGCTCACCCTCCACTGGTCCAAAACCATTCTGTGGAATTTCTGACTGTGTGTTGAAAAGTGAGCTGAAGAAATGGGAAGACCGGGAAGTGACAGCCAATTGGATGGCTGTACAACTTAACCAGGCAAACAAATTTATCACGCCGAGTGTTGGCCTACCCTATTAGGCCTACGCGCTCACCTCTGAGCTTTGATAGTATTGCCAATCAACAACAACGCGTCCTTGTGGTCAGCACAGGCACTGTGGAGTGACCGCTTCAGCGTATTGTCAATTTGAGTGAGTAAAACCTAATAGGATAAAAACAAAACCGAGCAAAAAGAAGACCAAAAGTCCAAAGTTAAAGAGCAAAGAGTTTATAGATTGCGTTTTATGATAAAATCGGTTAATCTTAAAATCTACTTAGCGGTAATTTATGCTTAATCTAATGCCTTATGGATAACTAATCATAAAATTACTTGCAACTACAGAATTCGCCCAGATTAGTCCTGCTATCTCCCAGTCCAATATTAATGGTGACCGGTGAGAAATACAATATGGCTTACATAGAAAACTATACATATTTATCATATACTTATTACTAGATCTTACCACTAGAACACTGATATCGTAGAATTGAAAATTGGAATTATTAAAGGGAACTAAACGTGAGTAATCTAATTGTAAACCAGACGATTAGGAAATCATGGCAGATGAGAATTGCCCAATAAGCCCAATAGTTCCACAAATTTATATTCTCACACTATATAAATTTATGGAACTATTGGTAGATTGAAATTATACTTATATAAACATAATCATGTAATGGAAATAACTATTTATATTTGCCTACAATTATGTCTTCCGGCAGGAAAATTATATTCTCTCTCTCTTTTTTATTAACAAAATAAATTACGGATCAAAGTGTTTTTCTTTATTATTCATTTCCGTATTGGAAAATCATAATTTTGGAATCCCGTTGAATTAATTTCAACACCGAGTATTAAAATTACTCAACAACAGCTGGGCCTTAATAAGAAAGACTTCAGCACATTCACTGGTCTTACAACAGGGCACTGTCCGAGCGTATTCCATCTTAAAAACATAGGTTTAGCACAAGACGATCTATCTCGCCATAATTTTCAGTCTAATCCTTCATCAACAAGCAGTAGATAAGATTGAAGTGTAGTACAAAAAAAATGGGGTATACCACAATAGTTCAAAATAATGGACGCAGTGATTTACACCCAACATGGAAAAAACCAACTGTTGTCACTATGTCATTGTAGAACATATGGAAATTGAATTTTCCGAATTTGTCCATTTTTCTTTAGAGTTTTCCAAAAATTTTCAATTGTCATATTTGGTTGGAATATGTTCGATTGAAATATTTGTAATATTTTTATGGGATCCCTTCTCCATTCCAGAGAAGGCAGGGGTGTCATACCATCATAGAAACATTTCTCTTGTACCCAAAAACTCTCAAATCCCAAATTTAGCCAAATTTGCATGATTAGTTTTAGAGTTATGCAGAAGTTTGTGTTTCATTTGTATGGCAGCCCTCTTCCCCTTCGAAAGGGGGTAGATTTGTCGAACCACCATAGAAACATTTATTGCATTCTGAAACCTCCATATCAGCAATTCCAAATGAAATCGTCCTAAAAATGCAGAATTTGAAAACTTGTATTTTTGATTCCAATGAAAGTGTGTATTCCGTTTGGGTTGGAGGAAATATGAGTTTTTCACAGCAATTGGGAATTTTTTTTGACTCAAGCGTAACTTTTGAATAGGGCGTATCGATTTTAGTAAGAGAAATCTTTGATAATTTATATCTCAAAAACTATGAGTCGTACCGAAATAGTGTCTTAGAAAGAGTTATAGAGTATTGATAGTTGAATATGAAAAAAAAGTACACTGAGAAAAAAAATTAGTACTCTTTTTTTATTTACAAAACAAAAATTCAATTTGCAATATCTAAAATACATATTTTTTATTTTTTTTTAATTTTTTCATACAAAATAGAAGTCATGCAGAAAATTTAAAACATGGGCCCAAGATGGTAAAACTATTTTTGACAAACTTTGTGGAACAACGAATTTTTATGAATTTTCGAAACTTCGCGTTTTTGTATGTTAGCAGTCATTTTTAATCACAAATTATGAATCCTGATGTTATTTGAAACAAAAAAGGTTATTATCAATCTCCTTCTAAATGCAACCATTCTCGAGATATTTAAAAAAATATTTCTAATTTATTGTTTTTTTTTATAGTAAATAATCCCTTTTAATATGTTTGTCGTGTTATACCGTCATGTTCATGAAATTTTATGAATTTGCTTATAATTTCCAACAACTTTTCCGAATACATCATTATGGTTCATTTTTTGACTCAAGTGTAACTTTTGAAAAGGTAGTATCGATTTTAGTAAGAGAAATCTTTGATAATTTATATCTCAAAAAATATGAGTTGTACCGGAATAGTGTGCTAGAAAGAGTTATAGAGTATTGTTGGCTTTATTTGAAAAAAATATACACTGAGAAGAAAAATTAGTACTCTTTTTTTATTTACATTATAAAATTTTAATTTGCGATATCAAAAAATATGTATTTTTATATTTTTTTCAATTTTTTCATATAAAATAGAAGTCATGTAGAAAATTTAAAAAATTGGCCCAAGATGGTAAAACTATTTTTGACGAAATTTGTGGAACATCGAATTTTAAGGAATTTTCGAAACTTCGAATTTTTGTATATTAGCAATCATTCTTAGCCACAAATTATGAATTCTGATGTGATTTAAAACAAAAAAGGTTATTATCAATCTCCTTCTAAATGTAGCCATTCTCGAGATATTTAAAAAAATATTTGTAATTTATTGTCTTTTTAATAGTAAATAGGCCCTTTAAATATGTTTGTCGTGTTATACCATCATGTTCATGAGATTTTATGAGTTCGCCAACAACTTTTCCAAAATGGCTAAAAATGATTGTTAACATACAAAAATTGGAAGTTTCTAAAATTCCTAAAAGTTTGTCAAAAATACTTTTACCATCTTGGGCCCATTTTTTAAATTTTCTGCATGACTTCTATTTTGTATGAAAAAATAAAAAAAAAATTAAAAATGTGTATTTTGGATATTGCAAATTGAATTTTTATTTTGTAAATAAAAAAAAGAGTACTAAATTTTTTCTCAGTGTACATTTTTTTCATATTCAACCATCAATACTCTATAACTCTTTCTAAGACACTATTTCGGTACGACTCATAGTTTTTGAGA
This sequence comes from Toxorhynchites rutilus septentrionalis, assembly GCF_029784135.1. NCBI lineage: Eukaryota > Metazoa > Arthropoda > Insecta > Diptera > Culicidae > Toxorhynchites > Toxorhynchites rutilus. The sequence continues at coordinate 5,241,186 of NC_073744.1, forward strand.
TATAAATTATCAAAGATTTCTCTTACTCAAATCTATACGCCCTTTTCAAAAGTTACGCTTGAGTCAAAAAATTCCCAGTTGCTGTGGAAAACTCATATTTCCTCTAACCCAAACGGAATACACACTTTCATTCGAATCAAAAATACTCATGTTTTGTCATTTGTCGATTTCATTTGGAATTGCTCATATGCTAAATTTGGTTCCATTTGCTTGATTAGTTCTCGAATTATGCAGAAATTTGTGTTTCATTCGTATGGCAGCCCCCCTTAGAGAGGTGGGAGGAGTGTTGAACCACCTTAGAAATGTTTCTTGCCCTCTAAAACCTTCACATGCCGAATTTGGCTCCATTTGCTTGATTAGTTTTCGAATTATGCAGCAATTTGTGTTCCATTTGTATAGCTTCCATGTTTAAAATACAAAATATTTCAATGAGCTTGGAATTCAGATTTCAGATTTTAGATTCATATTCAGACCCGGACGGCTGGAAATCGGTTCCCAGTCCATGAATAGCTCTTCACCGTTCTATCTCTCCTTCCCGATAGGTCTCACGAAAAAAACAGGAAGTGGGTTATATCTATGGTATAACCGCAAGGGTGACGTAGGACTATCGTTGATTTAGAGATCATTTGTTTGAAGTTGAATCTTAATCCATTCAGAATGAATGAATAAATGAATATTCGGGGGACTTCGAAAACGAGAGCGTTACGTTGGAGGCACAAGGTTTAATGCATCCAATATAGGATACGAAAAACCTTGTTCTGAAGAATAGTCTTCAAAAGCTTGGATATTTTATGGATAGAAAACATTAAAATAAACTCTTTCGCTTGAATGTAATTTTCAATTCCAAGGGGAACTGGCAGATTATTTTCCAGCAACGATTAGATATTTCCACATTTTCCTCGATACTGGAAGCCCACCAGTAGTTAATACTAACTCGATAACCACCTGTTAATAGCACTTGATTGAAAAAATATTTGGTCACAGTGTTACATGGATAGAAAACATTAAAATAAACTCTTTCACATGAATGTATTTTTAAATTCCCAGAGGAACTGGCAGATTATTTTCCAGAAATGATTAGATCTTTCCGGATCTTTCTCGATGCTGAATGGGATCCAAACGGAAAGAATTCCGCGCGTGTATGTGTCGATTCTTCGCCGTCCACCTCTTCCAGCACGTTAGGCAACGATGTTGTCTTGTCGATGTCCTCACGAAAAATGAATGCGTCTCACCACCAGAATATCGCTAAAGTATGTTTTGTGTGTGAGATTGAATCGAGAGAAGGTGTGGTTTACGATGGCAATTTGGAAGGCAAACTAGAGGGGAATGAACTCTCTGAGCTCGAAACTTTCGGCGACTGAGCAGTAATCGATTGCGTGCGCATACAATATTGGATACGGAAATATTCTACTGATGGGCAAGAATAATCTTCAGAACCTTTCCTGCTAATTACACTTAGTTGAAAAATTACAAAATCAATGTATTTGGTCACTGTGTTATATGGTTAGAAAACATTAAAATAAACTCTTTCACATGAATGTATTTTTAAATTCCCAGAGGAACTGGCAAATTATTTTCCAGAAATGATTAGATCTTTCCGGATCTTTCTCGATGCTGAATGGCATCCAAACGGAAAGAATTCCGCGCGTGTATGTGTGTGTGTAGCGATGTCTTCACGGGGAACCGTTTGTGGCATCACTCTCCTCCTGATGAATCCCTTCTGGCCTAAGGTGCACAAACAGGCTCTTGGTGACACCGTTCATCCGCGCTTTCATGATAAACACGAAGAGCTTCACCACAACAGCGACAACATGCTCCAATCGCTGTTCAATTAGCACTGAGTGGATTTCCGAGCGGCGCTTATATACCGATTGGTGATTTCAATAGCCTGTTTTGAGAACAATTTTAAGGCTATTGAAACAAGTTTTTGGATCAAAAAGTAACAAGTATATAACGCGTAGACATTTTATCTTTCGAATGAAGTGTTTATCATACCATTTCGTTCAGTTGTTTAGGAGCTATTAACGCTCAAAATCTCGGTCTCCGGCGTAACGCTTTCGGTTTCGAAACTTTGATTTTACACCCCGGTATAGAAATGAAAGACGTAGTCCTACGTCAAAACGTTGCATCAATTCGTTTCACGAGAACAAAAAATGTATTGCTGCTAACAAACCCTTTTTTTCATCCGTCCCAAAGTATATGCTGCGAAAGGAATGGGGCAACCGTAAAATCTCATTATAGTTTTATCTTTGGTTGCTTCACGCAAACCTTGCATCTTCTCTTCGATGGAGGAGAGATCTAAGAAAACACGTCTGCGCTCTCTAATGTTGTTTTTTTTCCTGGTGCTATTGAAAGAAATTGGCTCATTCGGTGTCTGAGTTTTTGTCCAACCTGTGACGAATGGATTGGAAAAAGAATCGCTGCAAGCCTGCTGATAATGATGACCGACGAGATGATGCATTTTTAATGCAGCTTAGTCATCGTTTGTCTCCCCCTTTGGCGAGAAATTCTTCCGAACGAGAGTCTGCACGAATATGTTGGTTTTTTTTTTCTGGTGGACTGAAGAAACAGGTTCACAGAATTGACCTCTGCTTTATTGCAAGGGGTGATTCGTGGGACATTCGAACAAACGTCGACGTCGTTTCTTCAAAGAGTTTTGTTGATTTTCTTTTTGATGATCCAAAGGTGCTTGTTAATTTCATCATTACGGTAGAAGAACCATTCATCATGTTTATGAGTTGTTTTTCTTAAGTGCGCACGCCTCATTCAACTCCTCCACGACGCTTTGAAGCTGTGGATAGTCGTAAGGTGCGCACCCAATCACAAGATTACTCGTCGCTGCGGCAAAATGATTTATTCATACACACTTGTCTAATGACGACAAACGCCACTTCGGTGCACTGGCAGCAAATGGCAAAAGGCGTACAAGCTTGCACCGGCGGTCAGCACCGGTGCAGTTTTATCTGCCATCGGTAACCAGCTCTTAACAGCTCCCAGTTGATGTGGAAATATCGAGCAGTAGTGTGTACCGTGGCCGCGGGATGTCAGCCAGTGAGATTAAAACGCACTTAACTCACATTCATCAAGTGTACATGGTGCTTCCTCCTGTTTCTGTGGCCCTCGCCCATACCTGGTAATTTGTACCTGAGGCCGATTAGATCAGAATCTTTTATAACCACAAGTAGGGATTTGTAGCGAAAGCACATGTTTCCACTTTGTAGAATGACTGTCGGCGCGTGGGTTCCACTTTTGCTCCGTCACAGTTCCCAGGTGTGGGCGGTAAACTTCCCACGCATTGACAAGGGCTCTGCACTTTCCCACCATACCTCACGTCGTGTTCAAATCGAGAATGAAATGGAAAATTGACTAATTCGAACTTCCTGCCTATCCGACGAAATCCCGACAGTGGCCTTGGAAAAGCAAAGCCCCTCGAGTAGATTCTGCCACTGTGTGTAGTTTTGTTTGTTTTGGCTGTGTGTTTGTGTCCATTTAGCTAATGACCCAAAACGAATACAATTCGCTTCAACTCATCCGGTCTCGGGTTGGCGCAATATGATGGTAGCAGAGGCAGCAGCTTCCTGAATGAGTGTAGAAAATTCACAGTTTAGACGACTGTTAACCGACTGTTAGCATATTTAGCTTCCTTGTTCGGCTCGGAAAGCTTTCGGCTTATTAATTTACGATTTTTCACGCGCGCTTACTAGGAGTTTTAATGATGGTCGTTAAAATGTTTGCGTTTTGCCGGGGTTTTTGCTTTCCACATTCACAGTCACGGAAACACTTACTTGTTTCATCTCTCAAGCAGCAGAACTATCCATTTGCAGTAAACGAAAATTTTACACCGCAATCCGTCACTAAGATTTGCCAGATTTCACCATCCCAAAATGACGAAGAAATTTAGCAAATTCGTACATGGACTTGAGTAACATCCCAAACAAAAACATTGAACAAAGATGAATCGTTTGATTCTAATTGCTGATTAACCTACATGTAAATGTCAATAAAATGGAAGTATAATCTGTCCATTTTTGTATGTCACTCCTTGCTTGGAAGCTATCTTTAGAGATTGTGGCGAAATTTTGCACATGTAAACATTACACTCTAAATTAGTTCTACAAAAAAAATCTGCAATTTCTACCCAGGCATTGAAAAAGTTGTACACAAAAGAAAGTGTTGCTTTTTTTTCGAGTATAATCTTTACATCTCCATATACAACAGCCAAAGAATGCGCGACGCGTCCAGAACTAGTATTACTGGGAACACTCCAATGGACAAGTTCGCAAGCTACAGTTGGCAGAACTCAACTACAACCTCGAAACATCCAATTTTGAGAGGTTACTCAACCCTCACCACACTAATCTTCCATCATAAGCTTCACGAACACCTTCACTATAGTCCACAGTCGTTACTAGTAGTCACTAGTTTGTGAAACGAGTGCTGCCTGGAAGACTCGTTAAACTGGCGTCGAATTTAATCGTGCAAAATCAGTTCCACTGCATCAGATGATGGGTAAACTAGGACTACATGAAACCGAATCTGCTATCGACGTTGATTATGCTGGACCAACTACCGTATGCGGCGAAATGATTGCACATTTTGGTGATGCGAACATTGAGCATATTTTTTGGCAAAGAAAACATTTATTCCTCTAGTAGACTTAGTATTGGACTTACAACTAAGTTTATCGTCGATTTGGCGATTTGGCGATTTTCCGATTTGCGTTATTTGTAATAACAGTTCCAATACGCTTCCGGAACTATCGACAAGTTCTGATATCATTCTCCGAATCCAATTCCCTCCAGGCTGGTGTTCACAAAGCGCCATACGGAATAATCCAAAGGATTGAGATCTGAACTGGATGGGGCCACATGTCTTTTTACCAAAACGGTAAATGTTTCTCCAACCACCTCTGTGAACGATTTGAGGTGTGGCATGAAGCTTCGTCCTGCCGAAAGACTACATTTGGCTTAGATCCTTATTTGCCCGTGACCCATGGAAGTATCAGTGTATATGTAAATTTCTTCAGTTTTACAACGGATGGTATTACTTGATTATTATTGCAGTGAATCAAATTTCCAGACATTCGTTGGAAAGCTACTGTGATTGCGCGTCTTCTTCAGTACATGTGAAAAAGTTGAAGCTTAAACAACATATGTCGAATTTCGTACCAACGAGAGTGTTTTTGCGGGGAGTGTTACTTCATTACTTCAATATGAAGAACAAAAACTGCGGACAGTCATCGCATTTTGGTGGAAGTTTATGGTGATCATGCTCCAACTGAGCGAACGTGTCAGACGAGATTTGCACGGTTTAAAAGTGGTAATTTTGATTTGGAAGAGGAAAAACGTTCCGGACCGCCAAAAAAGTTTGAAGATGAATAATTGGAAGCTTTACTCGATCAAGATTCGTCACAAACGCAACAAGAACTTGCCGATATACTTAGAGTAGCTCAGCAAAAACATATCCGATCTTATAAAAGCAATGGGAGTGATCCGAAAGATAGGACATTGGGTGCCGTATGAATTGAAGCCACGAGACGTCGAACGCCGTTTTTTCACGTGTGAACAACTGCTCTAACGGCCTAAAAGAAAGGGTTTTTTGCATCGAACCGTTATTGGCGATGAAAAGTGGGTCTATTACGACAATCCTAAACGTCGGGCAACGTATGGATGTCCCGGTCATTCATCAACATTGACGACCGCGTGGATTATTCACGGCCAGAAGGTTTTGCTGTCTTTTTGGTGGGACCAGCTGTTTGTGGTGTACTATGAGCTGCTAAAACCGAATGAAACCATTACGATGGACCTCTACCTACGGCAATTGATGCGTTTAAGCCGTGCACTGAAGGAAAAAACGGCCACAATACGAGCAAAGACACGATAAAGTTATTTTGCAGCACGATAATGCTCGGCCGCATGTCGCTAAACCGGTCAAAACATACTTGGAATCGCTGAAATGGGAGGTCTTATCCCATCCGCCGTATTCTCCAGACATTGCTCCGTCCGATTACTACCTTTTTCGATCGATGCAACATGGCCTGGTTGGCCAGCACTTCTCCAATTTTGATGAAGTCAAAAATTGGATCGATTCGTGGTTAGCCGACAAACTAGAGTTGGGCGAGCGCTCACGAGCCTCTCATTTGAGCCGGTACGTCAGAAAAAGCGTACGATCCACGGTTCTTTAAAAATGAGCCGCTGCTCTCAAATGAACGACTCTTATATGTACGACTCTTGAATGAACCACGGTTCAAAAAAAACCCACGGTTCTTTTATGAGCCGTGGCTCTTTTTGAACCGCGGTTCATTTAAGAGCCGTTCATTTGAGAACCACGGTTCAAAAAAGAACTGCGGTTCATAAAAAACCGTGTTTCTTTTAAGAGCCGGCTTATTGATAAAGAATCGTGAATCGTACGCTCGTTCTGACGAACCGTGGCTTGCGGCAGTGCGGAAGAAATATATGTTTCCCATGCTCCTTTTGAAGCGGTTTCATTTGACTGTATGTAAATTTTGGCGGATTACATATTTTCTCGAAATGGGTATCTAATGAAAGGACTTGACTAGTAGAACATAGTTATTTATGTAAAATGGAAATCCAAGATGGCGGCCATTACAAAATGGCAGACAACTAATTTCGTCAAACCCCCATCAATATGGGTATCAAATGAAAGGGCTTGACTAGTAGATCACAGTTATTTATGAAAAATGTAAATCCAAAATGACCGCCGCCCCAAAATGGCGAAATATGTATTTTTTCAATACCCCCTCAATATGGGTATCTAATGAAAGGACTTGACTAGTAGGACATAATAATTTATGTAAAATGTAAATCCAAGATGGCGGCCGTTTTAAAATGACTACTAATTAAACTAATGACTACTAAACTACTAATTTCGTAAATCCAAAATCGCGACCGTTACGAAATGGCAGACTACATTTCTTCTGAAAACCCCATCATATGGATATCAGATGAACGGGCTTGACTAGTAAATCACAGTTATTTATGATAAATCCAACCCGCATATAGGTATCGAATGAAATGATTTGACTA